>NC_053397.1:61407781-61721060 GCF_905171765.1 Bufo bufo | reverse complement strand
TTTTCTTCTCACAAATAGAGCTTTCATTTGGTGGTATTTCATTGCTGCTGACAGTTTAACTTTTTTTGTTATTAATAAAAAATTTACTGAAATTTTTGCAAAAAAATGACATTTTTCACTTTCAGTTGTAATTATTATTATTTTTTTAATACATTTCTATATAAATTTTTCTCTAAAGTTATTGTTCTACATGTCTTTGATAAAAAAAAAAATGTTTGGGTAAAAAAAAAAAATGGTTTGGGTAAAAGTTATAGCGTTTACAAACTATGGTACACAAATGTGAATTTCCGCTTTTTGAAGCAGCTCTGACTTTCTGAGCACCTGTCATGTTTCCTGAGGTTCTACAATGCCCAGACAGTAAAAACACCCCACAAATGACCCCATTTCGGAAAGTAGACACCCTAAAGTATTGATGGGCATAGTGAGTTCATAGAACTTTTTATTTTTTTGTCACAAGTTAGCTGAAAATGATGATTTATTATTATTTTTTTCCTTACAAAGTCTCATATTCCACTAACCTGTGACAAAAAATAAAAACTTCCATGAACTCACTATGCCCATCACGAAATACCTTGGGGTGTCTTCTTTCCAAAATGGGGTCACTTGTGGGGTAGTTATACTGCCCTGGCATTTTAGGGGCCCTAATGCGTGAGAAGTAGTTTGAAATCAAAATGTGTAAAAAATGCCCTGTGAAATCGGAAAGGTGCTCTTTGGAATGTGGGCCCCTTTGCCCACCTAGGCTGCAGAAAAGTGTCACACATGTGGTATCGCCGTACTCAGGAGAGGTTGGGCAATGTGTTTTGGGGTGTCTTTTTACACATGCCCATGCTGGGTGAGATAAATATGTCAAATGACAACTTTGTATAAAAAAAAAAATGGGAAAAGTTGTCTTTTAGAGAGATATTTCTCTCACTCAGCATGGGTATATGTAAAAAGACACCCCAAAACACATTGCCTAACTTCTCCTGAGTACGGTGATACCACATGTGTGACACTTTTTTGCAGCCTAGGTGGGCAAGGGGCCCAAATTCCAAAGAGCACCTTTAGGATTTCACAGGGCATTTTTTACACATTTTGATTTCAAACTACTTCTCACGCATTAGGGCCCCTAAAATTCCAGGGCAGTATAACTACCCCACAAGTGACCCCATTTTGGAAAGAAGACACCCCAAGGTATTTCGTGATGGGCATAGTGAGTTCATGGAAGTTTTTATTTTTTGTCACAAGTTAGTGGAATATGAGACTTTGTAAGAAAAAAAAACAAACATCATTTTCCGCTAACTTGTGACAAAAAATAAAAAATTCTAGGAACTCGCCATGCCCCTCACGGAATACCTTAGGGTGTCTTATTTCCAAAATGGGGTCACTTGTGGGGTATTTATACTGCCCTGGCATTTTAGGTCACCTAATGCGTGAGAAGTAGTTTGAAATCAAAATGTGTAAAAAATGCCCTGTGAAATCCTAAAGGTGCTCTTTGGAATGTGGGCCCCTTTGCCCACCTAGGCTGCAAAAAAGTTTCACACATGTGGTATCGCCGTACTCAGGAGAAGTTGGTCAATGTGTTTTGGGGTGTCTTTTTACATACACCCATGCTGGGTGAGATAAATATCTCTAAAAGACAACTTTTCCCATTTTTTTATACAAAGTTGGCATTTGACCGAGATATTTATCTCACCCAGCATGGGTATATGTAAAATGACACCCCAAAACACATTGCCCAACTTCTCCTGAGTACGGCGATACCACATGTGTGACACTTATTTGCAGCCTAGATGCGCAAAGGGGCCCAAATTCCTTTTTAGGAGGGCATTTTTAGACATTTGGATCCCAGACTTCTTCTCACGCTTTAGGGCCCCTAAAATGCCAGGGCAGTATAAATACCCCACATGTGACCCCATTTTGGAAAGAAGACACCCCAAGGTATTCAATGAGGGGCATGGCGAGTTCATAGAAGATTTTTTTTTTTTGGCACAAGTTAGCGGAAATTGATTTATTTATTTTTTTCTCACAAATACTCCCTTTCCGCTAACTTGGGACAAAAAGTTCAATCTTTCATGGACTCAATATGCCCCTCAGCGAATACCTTGGGGTGTCTTCTTTCCGAAATGGCGTCACATGTGGGGTATTTATACTGCCCTGGCATTTTAGGGGCCCTAAAGCGTGAGAAGAAGTCTGGAATATAAATGTCAAAAGTTAGTGGAATATGAGACTTTGTAAGAAAAAACAAAAAAACAAACAAAAAAATAAATACATTTCCACTAACTTGTGCCAAAAAAATGTCTGAATGGAGCTTTACAGGGGGGTGATCAATGACAGGGGGGTGATCAGGGAGTCTATATGTGTTTTGTGTTTTGCGGATCCGTATGTGTTTTGCGGATCCGCGGTGTCCGTGTTTTGCGGATCCACGGATCCGTAAAACACATACGGACGTCTGAATGGAGCCTTACAGGGGGGTGATCAATGACGGGGGGGTTATAACCCCATATAGACTCCCTGATCACCCCCCTGTCATTGATCACCCCCCTTCCATTGATCACCCCCCTGTAAGGCTCCATTCAGACATCCGTATGTGTTTTACAGATCCACGGATCCATGGATCGGATCCGCAAAACACATACGGACGTCTGAATGGAGCCTTACAGGGGGGTGATCAATGACAGGGGGGTGATCACCCCATATAGACTCCCTGATCACCCCCCTGTGATTGATCACCCCCCTGTAAGGCTCCATTCAGACATCCATATGTGTTTTGCAGATCCGATCCATGGATCCGTGGATCCGTAAAACACATACGGACGTCTGAATGGAGCCTTACAGGGGGGTGATCAATGACAGGGGGGTGATCAGGGAGTCTATATGGGGTGATCACCCCCCTGTCATTGATCACCCCCCTGTAAGGCTCCATTCAGACGTCCGTATGTGTTTTGCGGATCCGATCCATGGATCCGTGGATCCGTAAAACACATACGGACGTCTGAATGGAGCCTTACAGGGGGTTGATCAATGACAGGGGGGTGATCAGGGGTTAATAAGGGGTTAATAAGTGACGGGGGGGTGTAGTGTAGTGTGGTGCTTGGTGCTACCTGTGTCCTCTGGTGGTCCATCCAAGCAAAAGGGACCACCAGAGGACCAGGTAGCAGGTATATTAGACGCTGTTATCAAAACAGCGTCTAATATACCTGTTAGGGGTAAAAAAACAAAAAAAACGCATCTACATCCTGCCAGCGAACGATCGCCGCTGGCAGGCTGCAGATCCACTCGCTTACCTGCAGTTCCTGTTCACAAGAAATCTCGCGTCTCACGAGATGATGCGTATATGCGTGACTCTGCCTGAGTGAGCCGCCTCCGGAACGCGATCCTATGTTAGGCGGTCCGGAGGCGGTTAAACATCTGTGGAAGTAGCTGAAACATGCAGTCTGGAGAAGGCAACCTTCAAACCTGAGACAGCTGGAGCAGTTTACTCATGAGGAATGGGCCAAAAAGGTCAAAAGGTTGTACAACAAGATATTAGGTTATGGATACCATTTTTACGGACTAGTTTCATTAGTGGAGCCATATTAGGGTAGAGCTACACATCACTATTAGCATAAACAGACCAGATAACGGGAAGCAAACATAAACCATTCCAGCCTTGTTAAGAGCATATACAGCACTTATGCTGCTGGAACTAGTGGTACTACTGGGAGATTAGTGGGAGACCGATTAGGAATGTAGGATGTGCTCTATGCGAGGTTGGATGTATTGATGCTTGTGTTCTACTGATTGAAATTACCTACTTATAAGGGGGAGGGATGGGTGGGTGGTGTATTGGACCAGAAGAAGCATGGTAATGCAAAGCTTATGTCCTTTTTTATCTACTATATTGCCTGTGTTTTTTTGTTTTTTTTTAAGAAATAAAATTGCTGTGTTTTGTAATTGTGGAGTGCTGTGGATATTTCTCTGTACATTGAATGCATCTGAGTATCTATCTCTGCCGTACAGATCACTGAGCACCGTTGATGAAGTTTTTATCCCCTAGAAAAGGACTGTCAGGGGAGATTACTTATGAGTGTGAGTGTTTTTTTTCTATTTTGGGATTATAATAATGAAAGTGTAAATCGTCCTTTGTTTGCTGCAGTCTCCAGGATCCCAAAAATTCTAATTTGACGTTTTTTATTTTTAACGTTTTTATCTGGCAGTAGCAGGTAGTGCACTTTACTACATAATCCTACATGGCAAGGTACAGTGAAGTGGTTGCCCATGGCAACCAATCAGACTGCTACTTTCATTTTCAAAGGGGGTATGGAAAGATGGGAGCTGAAATCTGACTGGTTGCTATGGTCAACTGTCTTTTTCCCCCCCCAGTTTAGATCAATCATCCTCCATTGCATCTTATGCTTTTTGGGCACATATTAAAGTTTTCAGTAGAGGAGTGGCAGCTGTCATCTTCCAGACTTCAGTGGGATCCTTTGGGCCCATTATGAAGTCTTGAAAAGAAAAACCAAGTTCATTGAAGGCTTAATGTCTATGTACAGTCATGTGAAAAAATTAGGACACCCTTTGAAAGCATGTGGTTTTTTGTAACATTTTTAATAAATGGTTATTTCATCTCCGTTTCAACAATACAGAGAGATTAAAGTAATCCAACTAAACAAAGAAAACTGAAGAAAAGTCTTTTCAAGATCTTCTGTAAATGTCATTCTACAAAAATGCCTATTCTAACTGAGGAAAAAGATAGGACACCCTCACATGTATTCCCTCTTAAATTGGCTCAGATCTCACACAGGTATATCACACCAGGTGCACATAATTAGTAGATCGTTACTCTGCATGTTGAATGAGGCTTGCCCTATTTAAACCTCAGACATTTAGTTTGGTGTGCTCCTGACTGTTGAAGTGAGAGTGAGCACCATGGTGAGAGCAAAAGAGCTGTCAGAGGACTTCAGAAAAAAGATTGTAGCAGCCTATGAGTCTGGGAAGGGATTTAAAAAGATCTCAAAAGATTTTGAAATCAGCCATTCCACTGTCCGGAAGATAGTCTACAAGTGGAGGGCTTTCAAAACAACTGCCAACATGCCCAGGACTGGTCGCCCCAGCAAGTTCACCCCAAGAGCAGACCGCAAGATGCTAAAAGAGGTCTCCAAAAACCCTAAAGTGTCATCTCGAGAACTACACCAGGCTCTGGCTACTGTTGATGTAGAAGTACATGCCTCTACAATCAGAAAGAGACTGTACAAGTTTAACTTGCATGGGAGGTGTGCAAGGAGGAAACCTTTGCTTTCCAAGAGAAACATCGAGGCCAGACTGACATTTGCCAGAGATAAAGTTGACAAAGACCAGGACTTCTGGAATAATGTTCTTTGGACAGATGAGTCCAAAATTGAATTATTTGGACACAACAGCAGAGGACATGTTTGGCGTAAACCAAACACAGCATTCCAAGAAAAGAACCTCATACCAACTGTGAAGCATGGAGGTGGAAGTGTCATGGTTTGGGGCTGCTTTGCTGCAGCAGGACCTGGTCAGCTCACCATCATAGAATCCACGATGAATTCTACTGTGTATCAGAAGGTGCTTGAAGAACATGTGAGACCATCAGTTAGAAAATAAAAGCTGAAGCGGAACTGGACCATGCAACATGACAATGACCCAAAACATACTAGTAAATCAACCAAAGATTGGCTGAAAAAGAAGAAATGGAGAGTCCTGGAATGGCCAAGTCAAAGTCCAGATTTGAATCCCATTGAGATGCTGTGGGGTGACTTGAAAAGGGCTGTACGTGCAAGAAACCCCTCAAACATCTCACAGCTGAAAAAGTTCTGCATTGAGGAGTGGGGTAAAATTTCCTCAGACCGATGTCGAAGACTGGTAGATGGCTACAAGAACCGTCTCACTGCAGTTATTTCAGCCAAAGGAGGTAACACTCGCTATTAGGGGCAAGGGTGTCCTATCTTTTTCCTCAGTTAGAATAGGCATTTTTGTAGAATGACATTTACAGAAGATCTTGAAAAGACTTTTCTTCAGTTTTCTTTGTTTAGTCGGATTACTTTAATCTCTCTGTATTGTTGAAACGGAGATGAAATAACCATTTATTAAAAATGTTACAAAAAACCACATGCTTTCAAAGGGTGTCCTAATTTTTTCACATGACTGTACATCTTTGGGGGCAATTTATTATTATTGCATTGTACTCATTTTGAGCTAAAAATGTTTTAAATGGGTCTTTATTTAACCACCTCCCATCCGCTCGTAGACTAAAAATGTCCGGGAGGTGGTTCTCTATTTCTGAATGGACGTTCCTGACAGTGATGGCCAGTTAGCATTGTTCGCCCGCGAACATATGCGGGCTGACATCTTTTTTCACAAGTCCAGCGAGGCACAGGTAAGCCTTTACCTGTGCGTCTGTGCGAGCGGGTCTGAAAACAAGTGCGGCCAGCGGGAGCAGGCAGTTCCAAGAACAGCCACCGGGGGCCTTCATCGGGCTGTTCTCGGAACTGCCTGCTCCCGGTGACCGCATTTGTTTTCAGACCGGCTAGCGGCACAGGCACAGGTAAGGGCTTACCTGTGCCTCGCCGGACTTGTGAAAAAAGATGGCAGCCCTCGCGGGCAAACAATGCGAACTGGCCATCACTGGTTCCTGAACGTCCATTCAGAAACTGCAGCTGCACGCTAATCGTGCAGCTGCAGATCGGGTTGGCCGCTGTCAGTGACAGCAGGGCAACCCTTAGAGAAGACAGGGACAGTGGCCAGGTGTCCCTGCCTTCTAGATCGCTGTATACACAGCGCTCACCGAGCGCTGTGTATACAGTGCAGGAAGCCGGGTGAGTGCAGGGGCTGTGTGAGGTCTTTCAGAGACCTCGATCAGCCCTGCTCTGAGGCTGTATAGAGCTGTATTGCGCTGCACAGCCACTCTGGGAGGTGTATTTCTCCTGTAACTGGGGCTACTATATCAGCCCCAGTTAAAGGAGAAATCAACAGTAAAAAAAAATAGTTAAATGTCCCCCAAAGGTCTTGTATGACCTTATGGGGGACGAAAAGTGTAAAATAAAAAATAAAAAAAGGTTTCACATGTAAAAAAAAAATTCCCCAAGTAAGGAATAAAAAAAAAAATGTTAAAAAAAAAATTAAATAAATAAAATAGAATTATTTGGTATTGCCGCGTCCGTGACGGCCGGCAATATAAATATATCACATGATCGACCCAGTACGATAAACACCATAAAAAAAAAAAAAAGCCATTTTTGTCACCTTACATCACAAAATGTGCAACACCAAGTGATCAAAAGGGCGTATGTCCTACAAAATGGTACCAATAAAACAGTCACCTCATCCTTCAAAAAATGAGCCCCTACATAAGAAAATCTCTAAAAAAATGTAAAAACTATAGCTCTCAGAACATGGAGACACTAAAACATCATTTTTTTGGTTTAAAAAATGCTATTATTGTGTTAAAGTGAAATAAATAAAAAAAAGTATACATATTAGGTATCACCGCATCCGTAACAACCAGCTCTATAAAAATATCACATGACCTAACTCCTCGGGTGAACACCGTAAAAAAATAAATAAATAAAATGTGTCAAAAAAAGCCATTTTTGTCACCTTACATCACAAAAAGTGCAACACCAAGTGATCAAAAAGGCGTATGTCCCACAAAATGGTACCAATAAAACCGTCACCTCATCCCACAAAAAATGAGCCCCTACATAAGAAAATCTCTCAAAAAATAAAAAAAACTATAGCTCTCAGAACATGGACAGATTAAAAGTAATAATAATTAATTAATATTTTTTTTGTTTCAAAAATGCTATTATTGTGTAAAACTTAAATAAATAAGAAAAAGTATACATATTAGGTATCGCCATGTTCGTAACGATCTACTCTATAAAAATGTCACTTGACCGAACCCCTCAGGTGAACGCTGTAAAAATAAATAAATAAAAACTGTGCTAAAACAACAAATTTTTTGGTCATATTTCGAAAGTGTATTGGACTTGGCTTCTAGGTATACTTCTCTTCACAGGTCTCAAGGAATCGATATTGATTTTTGCAAATAAGTTTTGAAACTAACCTCTCCTCATCTGATAATCAGGTAGCCTGATGTTACCTTCAGTATGATCCATTGCTTGTACTGACACAGCAGGTAAAATCCATTGATATAATTAAATATTTACAGCAGGCACACTCATTCTCAGCTAATAATGCAGTGACTTGGGGTTTGTGGTGGCCCCCAACACTACCCTGGGTCCCCTGTTGCTGTTGAATTCAAGTGCAAAACAATACAGGTGAGGCATGAGGCTGGCTTCTCCAGTCCCCTCCCTGGCAGAAGGAGGGTTTGATGCTGAAGAATGGCCTGAGCTAACTGTCCCAATCTTTCTCAGAAGGCTGGTACCCTGGCCAAAGGCTGGTGATCCAGGGTTTGTGGCAGAGTGCCCCCATCTTAGCATCTTCTTCTGGTCACTCAATAGTCTGGCAGAGTCTCCTCTTCTAAGCACTGTTTCCTAACAGCAGAACACTAGGGTCTCTGACTGCTCTCCTTATGCACAGTTTATGGCTCAATTAGAGTCTTCTAGTGGGAGAGGTGGAGTGGAAGAAACTCAGCACAAACAAATACAATGTTACAACTCCCGTCTTTCATAGATTTCCATTAGAGCTTCATTGATACTCAATGGCAATGATAAAGTAGATTTTTCTGAAAAAACAGATTTTCAGACATAATAACAGAGCTAAACCAGACATTCAAAAGGTCAGTCTGTCTGGTTTTGGTGGCTTTAACCCTCCAAAACATGATCTTCTTTAAGCCCTATGGTAATTGTGGAAAATTACAAGCATCTCATTCAAAGTCCCAAAAGTCTCTCAGTATTTATTAACCCTTTCCATAAAGCCTTGCAAATACAGTGCAACTGAGCCGGATAAATATCACAACATACATATAAAGTGCAGTTACAGTACAGCATTAGACAGTATACGTCAGAGCAAGTTAACCCTTTAAAGTGAAATAAAGGAGTTGATGACTTTTCATAGGGGAAACAGGCAAATGTCCACAAATGTCCAGACATCAAATTATCCCTGCTCCAGGGCACCACACTGAGTTCTTGTGATAATTTGATTATTGCAACATCTGCTCCATTCCTGGTCTGCATTCTGGTTCTGGTTCACTCTGCCTATATCTATTCTGGCTTCAGTTGTCTATAGGTTATCATCAAGGATTATATCTCTTAGGGTACTTCTGAGTTCCTTGAATCTTAGGCCTCATTCACCTTTCCATTTTTCACCGTCGCGTGCTGTCTGTGTTTTCTGTGCACAGAACACGTACCCATTGATTTTAATGTATCTGTTTACATATCAGTATTTCTTTTTTTTACTGACCGTGGGTAAGTAAAAAAATCAAGGAGATGTGCACTACTTTGGTCCGTGATGCAGACCAAAGTTGCCCATTATAGTCTATGGATCCATGAAAAAATAAGGACACAACACTGTACATTGTACATTTTTCACTGATCACTGATAGGGGATGCTTTAGAAATTGTGCGTGGAATACGGATAACATACAGAGGGCAAAAATCAGACACACAGATCAAACACGGACATCTTCATGACTAAAACATGGGCTAATTTTGAACGAGGCCTTACTCTGGCATGTCTTCTATTAACAACTTTAGCTTCCATATCCTGTTTTAGCTTTCACATTTGTTGATTCCAGTCTGGTGCTGGTGATGACATCATCTGTATTTAGCCTATGTCTGTGATGGCTAACCTCCGACACACCAGCTGTGGTAAAACTACGACTCCCAAGATGCCCCCTTACTTGGCTGTTCTCAGAACTCCTTAGAATGGAGCATGCTGGGAGTCATAGTTTCACCAGAGCTGGAGTGCTGGAGGTTAGCCATCACTGGCCTATGTCATCCCAATGATCAAAGCAACAACCTTACCTCCTTGCAGGGGACACTAGACTTCATATTCCAATTAACACACTCTAGTCAAGTTACATGAATAAGTGACATTTACAATACAGACATGAAATATATAATGATGAGACTGTCTGTCTTGTTACAGCTATGCAACAGCACCATCTAGTGGAAAATGAGTGTATTTCGGGAGCTTAGCGTATGAATAAGTATTTAATAAATGCCACTACAGTGGTCCCTCAGGATACAATATTTTCAACATACAATGATCTTTTCTGACCCATCGTAAGTCGAAACTAGACTCAACATACAATGTCTCAGATTCAGATCCAGATAATAAAGGCCACTTCTCTGGTAAAATAGATGTATTAGTTGCTAGTTAGCAGCTATTCCTGACTGTTAAATGTAAGGACTTGATTTATCTGTCTTAGTTATCTGCTTATTTTTCTTAAATCTTCGTTTTCTCTTATTTTGGATGACATTTTGGGGCTTTGGAACTGATTACCCAGGTTACAATGGTTTCAACACACAATAGTCATCCTGGAACCAATTAATATTGTAACTTGAGGGGCCACTGTAATATATCTCACATTAAAAAGTTAGGGGAATTCATATTTGTATGCAAGTAAATAAAATAGGATGCAGTTTTATTTTCCGCTAACAAGAAACAATATTGTTTTTATCTCTGCCCTGATTTTTTTTTTTAATACATTAAAACAAACATTGCAGTCAGGGATGTGAGTTTAGAAAAGAGTGCGACTCAGACTTTTACACATTATCATAAGCGTTAATGTTAAGTTTAATAATTCATCTAAGCCTTTTTTTTAAACCGTCGACTATTCCTGCTGTGACCACGTCCTAAGGTAGTCTATTCCACAGATTTCCAGTTCTTATGGCGAAAAAGCTTTGTTGCCTCTGGAGACTGAACTTTTTCTTCTCCAGTTGGAGACAGTGCCCCCTTGACTTTGAGGGGAATTTATATGGAACAGTTTTTCATCATATTTTTGTAGGGGCCATTTATATAGGTTAATCATGTGTCCCCTTAGATGTCTCTTCTCAAGACTAAATAAATTTAATTCTTTAAAACCACACTTATCAGTTTAGTTGCTCTCATCTGTACTTTTTCCAGCTGCAGAGCATCCTTTCTATAGACTTATGCCCTAAACTGAACTGCATATTCCAGAAGAGGCTGTACTAAAGCATTGTAAAATTGTAATATTACATCCTGTCCCGAGAGTCCATACCTCGTTTAATACATAAAAATATCCTGCTATCCTTAGAAGCAGCTGATTGCCATTGTATTTAGTTTATAAAAAATAGAAATCTAGAATCTGTATCTGTAATATGAGCTTAGGCTCAGCCTATTATAGCTCAGTACAAAACTGAACCATAAAACGGCTGTGTGCAGAAGCCCTTCTACTGTACAAAGACATTTTCCACTGTGTGAACCCACTGTGCCATGTGTCCTAACTCCTCTAAGGGCGTTGTCTAAGTGAACCCCTCGATCTGCACAGTACCCCTGATAGTGGGGATAGACTTTCTCGAGGGGAACACCAGGTCGCTACCTCTTGAGGAGGATTGGCTCAAGAGGCAGCTGGTCCAGGTGGACCAGGAGGTGCCTGAGCAAAGAACCAGAGGTACAGACGTAGTCAGCAGGCCGAGTCGTAACCAGGAGCAACAGTGCAGGACCGAAGGATGAGGCAGAGGCGAAGTCAGACAGGCAATAGGTCAGGGCAGGTGGCACAGGTACAGGTCAGGCAATTCGGATTGGCCACAGGAGAGTCAAGGCAAGGAGGCAGGAATCAAACAGGTAGCAGGATCCAGGAACACAAGCAACCTTAGCAGGACCTTGATGCTGAGGCATCTGGGAAGGGGGCTGAGCCACTTTATATATGTGCAGGAGGGCTATTATTGGTCAGCGAGGTCACATGATCTAACCCATAAAGCACAGGAAGTGACGCGTGCCAGCCCTTAAGGAAGTGCTGCAGGGAACAAGCAGGAAGCATGCTGTGACCAGGGCTGAAAGGAAACTGTGGAGCAATCCCAGAACAACAGTACGTACACAGAGAGAGCCCAGGACTGCAACGGTGAATGGGAAGCACTGGCAGCAGATCAACACTGAACACGGCGCCTGGGATTGTGGCGGTAAGCAGAGGAACAGCGGTGCACAGCAGGCGTTCAGAAAATGGAGACACAAAAGCATATTTTTTTTTAAATGCTTTATTATGTAAAGCTGAAACAAACAAAGAAAGTAGACATATTTGATATCATTGCGTCCGTAACAACCTGCTCTATAAAAATAGCACATGATCTACCCTCAATGTTTTAAAAATAAAAAATAAAAACGGTGCCAAAACAACCATTTTTTGGTTACCTTGCCTCACAAAAATGTAATATAGAGCAATTAAAAAACTTATGTACCCCCAAATAGTACGCATAAAACGGTCACCTAATCCCATAGTTTCCAAAATGGGGTCACTTTTGGGAGTTTCTATTGAAGGGGTGCATCAGGGGGGCTTCAAATGGGACATGGTGTCTAAAAACCAGTCCAGCAAAATCTGCCTTCCAAAAACCATATGGCGTTCCTATTCTTCTGCGCCCTGCCGTGTGCCGTTACATCAGTTTACGACCACATGTGGGGTGTTTCTGTAAACCGCAGAATCAGGGTAATAAATATTGAGTTTTGTTTGGCTGTTAACCCTCGATGTGTTAAAGAAAAAAATGGATTAAAATGGAAAATCTGTCAAAAAAGTGAAATTTAGAAATTTCATCTCCATTTTCATATATACAAACTGAAAAGACTAGCGTGGTATTAGCAGGAGGTGCTCAAACCCACATGCAGTCGTGCATATATATAGGGGAGCAAATCCTGCACTTGTGGCCCGTTGCTAATGGCGATCCCCAGCAAAAATGCATACGGTGGAGGATGCCCGCAGTGGACCACAAGTACCACAATAGACATCCTACACAAGGTAGCAATTGTGTGGATGTCATAATCAATATAACAATATAACAAAATAGCAAAGACAGGTGCACTCTGCGGTCTTACTAAACCCTCAAACTGATTTTAAAATTGAGAGATTAGTCAACATGTCCTACGGTGTAGGACATGTCTAAGCCCGGGCACCACGCCAAGGTTTCTCAAGTAGCCCGGGACCTAACAGTCTCCTAACTGAGCTGTATGGGCAATACCAGGAGCCAGTGGGCAAATTACAGGAGCATGAGGCCGACTCACAAACAACTCACCAGTTACCTCCAGCATGTAACCATGCTTGCAGTGGGAGGAGGGAGGAGTCTGCGAGTCCCACTCAAGACTGGCTGATATAGCCCAGGCCTCACAGGTGCACCTAAATGTGACCTGTAGATGGAAAACAGGCACATTTAAATTGGAGTTTATACACCTCCAGGAATCTCTATATATACAAACTGAAAAGACTAGCGTGGTATTAGCAGGAGGTGCTCAAACCCACATGCAGTCGTGCATATATATAGGGGAGCAAATCCTGCACTTGTGGCCCGTTGCTAATGGTAATCCCCAGCAAAAATGCATACGGTGGAGGATGCCCGCAGCGGACCACAAGTACCACAATAGACATCCTACACAAGGTAGCAATTGTGTGGATGTCACAATCAATATAACAATATAACAAAATAGCAAAGACAGGTGCACTCTGCGGTCTTACTAAACCCTCAAACTGATTTTAAAATTGAGAGATTAGTCAACATGTCCTATGGTGTAGGACATGTCTAAGCCCGGGCACCACACCAAGGTTTCTCAAGTAGCCCGGGACCTAACACTCTCCTAACTGAGCCGTATGGGCAATACCAGGAGCCAGTGGGCAAATTACAGGAGCATGAGGCCGACTCACAAACAACTCACCAGTTACCTCCGGCATGTAACCATGCTTGCAGTGGGAGGAGGGAGGAGTCTGCGAGTCCCACTCAAGACTGGCTGATATAGCCCAGGATGTCTATTGTGGTACTTGTGGTCCGCTGCGGGCATCCTCCACCGTATGCATTTTTGCTGGGGATCGCCATTAGCAACGGGCCACAAGTGCAGGATTTGCTCCCCTATATATATGCACGACTGCATGTGGGTTTGAGCACCTCCTGCTATTACCACGCTAGTCTTTTCAGTTTGTATATATAGAGATTCCTGGAGATGTATAAACTCCAATTTAAATGTGCCTGTTTTCCATCTACAGGTCACATTTAGGTGCACCTGTGAGGCCTGGGCTATATCAGCCAGTCTTGAGTGGGACTCGCAGACTCCTCCCTCCTCCCACTGCAAGCATGGTTACATGCTGGAGGTAACTGGTGAGTTGTTTGTGAGTCGGCCTCATGCTCCTGTAATTTGCCCACTGGCTCCTGGTATTGCCCATACGGCTCAGTTAGGAGAGTGTTAGGTCCCGGGCTACTTGAGAAACCTTGGCGTGGTGCCCGGACTTAGACATGTCCTACACCGTAGGATATGTTGACTAATCTCTCAATTTTAAAATCAGTTTGCGGGTTTAGTAAGACCGCAGAGTGCACCTGTCTTTGCTATTTTGTCATCTCCATTTTCCTTTAATTCTTGTGGAACACCTAAAGGGTTAACAAAGTTTGTAAAATTAGTTTCGAGTAGCTTAAGGGGTGTAGTTGGGTTCATTTATAGGGAGTTTCCACTATGTAAGCCCCACAAAGTGACTTTAGACCTGAACTGGATCTTAAAAAGTGGGTTAGGGAAATTTTCTTAAAAATTTTAAGAATTGCTTCTAAAATTCTAAGCCTTCTAACGGCCTGAAAAAATAAAATAACATTTACAAAATGATGCCAACATAAAGGGGACATATGGGGAATGTTAAGTAATAAATATTTTATGAGGTATCACTTTCTGTTTTAAAAGCAGAGAAATCGAAATTTAGAAAATTGCAAATTTTTCAAAATTTTGGGTAAATTTGGGATTTTTTCATAAATAAAGGTGAAATATATCGACTCAAATTTATAAAAGTACAATGTGTCACGAGAAAACAATCTCTGAATGGCTTGGATAAATAAAAGTGTTCCAAAGTTATTACCACATAAAGTGACACATGTTGGATTTGCAAAAAATGGCCTGGACAGGAAGGTGAAAACTGGCCCGGGGTAGAAAGGGTTAAACAGCTCACTAGATGGAAATATATATAAAAAAATGGATATCAGAAATGTATATGCAATGTACCGTATTTCTCGCCCTATAAGACGCACCTAGGTTTTTGAGGAGAAAAATTAAAATATTTTGAACCAAAAGGTGTGCTTTTGGTGGGTTTTGAACTAATGGTGGTCTATGGATGACACTATTATGGGGGATCTGTGGATGACACTGTTATGGAGGCATCTGTGGATGACACTGTTATGGGGGATCTGTGGATGGCACTGTTTTGGGTCGCCATCATTGGATGGCACTGTTATGGGGGCATCTGTGGATGACACTGTTATGGGGGATCTGTGGATGGCACTGTTATGGGGGGATCTGTGGATGACACTGTTATGGAGGGGGGATCTGTGGATGGCACTGTTATGGGGGATCTGTGGATGGCACTGTTATGGGGGTTCTGTGGATAGCACTGTTATGGGGGATCTGTGGATGGCACTGTTATTGGGAGGGGGGTGGCACTATTATGGGGAGGGGGAGCTTTGGATGACACTGTTATGGGGAGTGGGATCTGTGGATGGCACTGTTATGGGAAGGGGGTGGCACTATTATGGGGAGGGGGATCTTTGGATGACACTGTTATGGGGAGGGGGATCTGTGGATGACACTGTTATGGGAGGGGGATCTGTGGATGACACTGTTAGGCCTCATGCACACGACCGTTGTGTGCATCCGTGGCCGTTGTGCCGTTTTCCGTTTTTTTTCGCGGACCCATTGACTTTCAATGGGTCCGTGGAAAAATCGGAAATTGCACCGTTTTGCAGCCGAGACCGTGATCCGTGTATCCTGTCCGTCAAAAAAATATGACCTGTCCTATTTTTTTGACGGACAACGGTTCACGGACCCATTCAAGTCAATGGGTCCGTGAAAGAACACGGATGCACACAAGATTGGCATCCGTATCCGTGATCCGTGGCCGTAGGTTACTTTTATACAGACGGATCCGAAGATCCGTCTGCATAAAAGCTTTTTCAGAGCTGAGTTTTCACTTCGTGAAAACTCAGAACCGACAGTATATTCCAACACAGAGGCGTTCCCATGGTGATGGGGACGCTTCAGGTTAGAATATACTGAGAACTGTGTACATGACTGCCCCCTGCTGCCTGGCAGGTGCTGCCAGGCAGCAGGGGGCAGCCCCCCCCGTAGTTAACACATTGGTGGCCAGTGTGGCACTCCCCCCTCCCCTGTAGTTAACTCGTTGGTGGCCAGTGGGCCCCCCCCTCCCTCCCCTGTAGTTAACTCGTTGGTGGCCAGTGGGCCTTCTCCCCTCCCTCCCCCTCCTAATTAAAATCTCCCCCCTATCATTGGTGGCAGCGGAGAGTACCGATCGGAGTCCCAGTTTAATCGCTGGGGCTCCGATCGGTAACCATGGCAACCAGGACGCTACTGCAGTCCCGGTTGCCATGGTTACTTAGCAATTTGTAGAACCATTATACTTACCTGCGAGCTGCGATGCCTGCGTCCGGCCGGGAGCTCCTCCTACTGGTAAGTGACATGACCTGTCACTTACCAGTAGGAGGAGCTCCCGGCGACACAGATAGTTACAAGTAACACAGTATTTATTACTTACAATACACTACGCACGCAATACACTAACAATACAGCACTAACTATACAATCCTAAACTACACTACACATTCCCAATTCCACCCATTAACTAACTATACAGTTCACACATACAAGTATTTAACAACCCACCCCACCTGACTATTCACTGTCCCTACGGGGTACGACGAGGGTTAACAGTGGTCTTACAGGGGTGTAAGTAAACCACAAATACAATCAGGGGCACAGGATAAGGGAAATCAGGGCAGGGGTTAGGGAGACCAGGGTGCCCAGTACCAGGGACACAAACAAGGCAAGGGTTAATGCCTTGCAAGCATAAGGGGATTCAGTTAATACCCTACAAGTGTACAGTGAGGCCCAGGGGTTATTCAGGGGAGTAGGGGTTTGGATAACCAGGGGGGGAAATAGGGGTTAACCAGGGGGAAGGGGGTCACTACAACAATACAAGTCTAATTATACGCTATATCTATATATATTTATAGATCAATCGTTATAAATATATATACATATAGACGCACACACCACAATACAGACCTCACTACACTAGACAATTCCCAATTCCACCCCACACTCTAGCTGTACAATACACATACATTCCTTAGCAGCACACACTCAGCTACTACTGGGGTATGCAGGCAGATTACAGGGCAGCTACAGGGGTATGAGTTGGTGGCAGGGAAGGGGTGAATCAGGGCAGGTGTATTAGGGGACTGGAGGTAAAAGGGGTACTCAGCCATCCTTCAGGGTGCAGCTCCCATGTGTCTCTCATTGCAGTCCAGGAATCCAAGAGACCGCGCCTCTGCCCTGCATTGGCTTTATAGCCCAAAACCAGCCCCCCCCTCCTCCTTCCTCAGGCATGTGACATCATAGTGTGCCTTAGTCCTCCCCCCTAGTCCCAAAAATGCTGGGAGTAATGTGCATGGCCATGGGGCAGAGGTGTGGAAAACAGGTTATGATGTCTCTGGTTAGAAGGCCCTCTCACGAACGGTGCCAGAGAGTCTGATTGTATGGGGCCTGAACAAAAGGGGACTAGATGCTAATCAGCTGTTATCCTACAGGCTATCAGCACAAGTTTTTCTCTAAACAACTCTGTTGATAAGAGTTGGAATTGCATATATACATATATATATATCCAGAGATGCTTGGGGCACATCTATAAACACATACACATACAAAACCGGGGGTATGAATGGGCAGCAATAAGCCCACATACATACTGTCATGCTGACATAAGTGTATATACATAGACACGTGTGCAAATACATACACACATATCTATTATATACACACACCCTCGCATATATCTGGGGCATCACATACAGGGGACATGCATATGTCCCCACTTGCCATACAGGGCCAATATATACACGGTCATACAGGAAATATATACTAAATATAAGGGGACTCATATAAGGGGGCACATATATATACTAATATAAGGGGGATTATAAGGGGGCACAGCTTCCAGGGACCACATATTTCCCACAGGGGCCACCATGAGCCCCTGGGGATCACCATGGGCAGACGTGCGCAGATGCTTGGCACATCTGCGCACATCACCCCATGATGCGGTGGTTAATGTATGCATATATATACCATACATGCCCGCACGTGTTTGCAGGCATGCATGGATATATATGCATACGTCTCAACCCTTCCTCAACAATGTGTCATCCACAGATCCCCCCCCATAACAGTGTCCCCCAATACACCGGGCCCCGCCTCTCATAGCAGTATACATATCTAAACAGTAATCCTTAACCTCGAGTAACTTTAACTTTAAAGCAGCGCTATCCTGTTTACTACCTTACAATCAAGCTCTGGTAAAAGGCAGAGCGGGCGGCGACGTAACGTCACTCACTCACGTCACGCGCCTGCTCCGCCTGCTTCATTCATAAAGGGTGGAGGAGCAGGCACGTGACGTGAGTGAGTGATGTTGCGCCGCCTCCCGCTCTGCCTGTTACCGAAGCTTGATTGTAAGGTAGTAAACAGGATAGCGCTGCTTTAAAGTTAAAGTTACTCAAGGTTAAGGGTTACTGTTTAGATATGGATACTGCTGTGGGCGGCAGGGCCCGGTGTAAGAGTACAGATGTATCAGCATTAGCGATGTGAAAATAGCAGCATTCGCCCCTCACTTTTTGGGGAAAAAAGGTGTGTCTTATGGGGTAAAAAATACGCTATATTTTTAAAGGTATTATAATATAACAAATACAATATTAATTTGACATAGTTATTTTTGTACTGAGCAGCAGAATTTGCCAGTGAACGTGGTAAAAACGAAAACAATGGTGCAATTGAGTTTCTTTGGGATTACAGCTTCTCAGTACATCATATGTAATATTAAATGGTTCCATTAGAAAGTACAACTTGTCTGGCAAAACAACAACACCCATACAGCTACACTGATGAGCAAAAGGGTAACAATGTTTTGAACTTTTGACTTTCAGGCTCCATATCTCACCATCCACTACAGTTTCGAACGTGAGCCTCCCATCATTTTATAAACAATTATCTTGGCTTTATCATACAAAGACTGGACTTGCAATTATTTAGTACATGATTAGTTATACACCAACTTTGGGAACATGTAGAAGAGACCTGGGAACAGATTTCGGTCGAGACATGCTTGAATCTGATCTAACAAAATAATAAAAATAAAAATTTAGAATTTTAGGGGCAAAACAGTAACAATGCAGTTACATGACAAGAATCGGAATAACTAATCATATGCTTTGGTGGGGGAGCATAGGAGCATCTGAAGTATGACGCTACGCTCCGCCTCTCCCCCTCGCTATCTACTGTGGAGTCTCGCAGGCCATGTGGAGACGCTGGAGACGCTGAGATCCTGGGAGTGGTGAGGAAGCTATGGGAGTGAGGCAGGATAGGCTGCCCAGCTCCGCTTGACAAGTTAAGCCCAGCTGAATTTCACCTGGTGCAGCACGTCTGGAGGCAATACTGCAGGGAGCCGGATCCACTGGGGGCAGGGAAGGAGGTGGTGAGAGATAGTTGCTGGCGGTGAGCGGCTCTGTGTGGCTGGTGCGGCAGTGGACACGCTCGTTTTGGAAGAAGGAGGAATGGAGAAGAGGTTTTGTTGCTTGCGCCCCCATCACAAGTACGCTAACCTCTTACTAATGAACTAAGGCTTGGTAATAGCCTGCTAAGCCCTAACCTCTAATCTATTAACTTGGGGCTCCCAGCGCAGTCGGAGGTGTGTAGTGGAGGAGTAATTTACGATTGGGGAGACGATAATACACTGGATGGCGAGAATCTGGGAGCGTGGTTCTGGAGTTCTCTTGTGGCCATTATGTGACACATTCAGAGATTTGCTGATAATTGTGGCTTTTTATTGGCTCCTTATCGTTTATAATTTGGGATATATTCCTCCATCTATCTCTTTGCAATTCTGCAAAATAAAAAGAGAGGATGTGCACGGGCCTAGTACTAACAGAAGGTCTGAAGCTGGAGCTGGGCTGGAAACGAGGCAGAAACAAAATGTTTTAAGGTCTGCTGATTCTAGGAAAGAGACAGCAGAGGGATTTGATCCTCAGTAGGAAGAAAATCCTAACTTAAATGATTCAGGGGGGAAGGAAATGAATGTTGTAACAACTAAAATTGATGCTAAAATGGTTGAAGAAATTTTACATACTGTGACTAGGCTTGAAAGTATGATGGGGAAACTTAGTAACCCAGATTGGAACGGTACAAACAGATGTAAGCCTGATTAGAGATGATCTAGTAAAGCTGAGAGAACGTTTGCAGGAGATGGAGAGTAGAGATCGCCTTGCGGTTCGTCTGGCGGTCGTTTTGCAGCGAACTTTGCGCGTTCGCGATTCGCCGAACATGCGAACATATGACGATATTCGCGCCCGCCATATTCTTTTACATTGTGAAGAACTTTGACCCATGACACATCCATCGGGTGGTACAGGACAGCCAATTGAGACGTTTCAGCACATGGACATACCCCCTACCTTATACAAACCGGATTCCAAAAAAGTTGGGACACTATACAAATCGTGAATAAAAACTGAATGCAATGATGTGGAGGTGCCAACTTCTAATATTTTATTCAGAATAGAACATAAATCACGGAACAAAAGTTTAAACTGAGAAAATGTACAATTTTAACGGAAAATATGTTGAATCAGAATTTCATGGTGTCAACAAATCCCCAAAAAGTTAGGACAAGGCCATTTTCACCACTGTGTGGCATCTCCCCTTCTTCTTACAACACTCAACAGACGTCTGGGGACCGAGGAGACCAGTTTCTCAAGTTTAGAAATAGGAATGCTCTCCCATTCTTGTCTAATACAGGCCTCTAACTGTTTAATCGTCTTGGGCCTTCTTTGTTGCACCTTCCTCTTTATGATGCGCCAAATGTTCTCTATAGGTGAAAGATCTGGACTGCAGACTGGCCATTTCAGTACCCGGATCCTTCTCCTACGCAGCCATGATGTTGTGATTGATGCAGAATGTGGTCTGGCATTATCTTGTTGAAAAATGCAGGGTCTTCCCTGAAAGAGATGACGTCTGGATGGGAGCATATGTTGTTCTAGAACCTGAATATATTTTTCTGCATTGATGGTGCCTTTCCAGACATGCAAGCTGCCCATGCCACACGCACTCATGCAACCCCATACCATCAGAGATGCAGGCTTCTGAACTGAGCGTTGATAACAACTTGGGTTGTCCTTGTCCTCTTTGGTCCGGATGACATGGCGTCCCAGATTTCCAAAAAGAACTTCGAATCGTGACTCGTCTGACCACAGAACAGTCTTCCATTTTGCCACACTCCATTTTAAATGATCCCTGGCCCAGTGAAAACGCCTGAGCTTGTGTATCTTGCTTAGAAATGGCTTCTTCTTTGCACTGTAGAGTTTCAGCTGGCAACGGCGGATGGCACGGTGGATTGTGTTCACTGACAATGGTTTCTGGAAGTATTCCTGAGCCCATTCTGTGATTTCCTTTACAGTAGCATTCCTGTTTGTGGTGCAGTGTCGTTTAAGGGCCCGGAGATCACGGGCATCCAGTATGGTTTTACGGCCTTGACCCTTACGCACAGAGATTGTTCCAGATTCTCTGAATCTTCGGATGATGTTATGCACAGTTGATGATAATAGATGCAAAGTCTTTGCAATTTTTTGCTGGGTAACACCTTTCTGATATTGCTCCACTATCTTTCTGCGCAACATTGTGGGAATTGGTGATCCTCTACCCATCTTGGCTTCTGAGAGACACTGCCACTCTGAGAAGCTCTTTTTATACCCAATCATGTTGCCAATTGACCTAATTAGTGTTAATTGGTCTTCCAGCTCTTCGTTATGCTCAAATTTACTTTTTCCAGCCTCTTATTGCTACTTGTCCCAACTTTTTTGGGATTTGTAGACACTGTGAAAATTGGAATCAACGTATTTTTCCTTTAAAATGATACATTTACTCGGATTAAACGTTTGATCTGTCATCTACGTTCTATTACAAATAAAATATTGACATTTGCCATCTCCACATCATTGCATTCAGTTTTTATTCACAATTTGTTTAGTGTCCCAACTTTTTTGGAATCCGGTTTGTAAATAAACCTGATCTGGCCGCCATTTTACATTCAGTCTTTTGCTAGTGTTGGGAGAGGTTGCTGTGTGGAGCAGGGACAGACTGTTAGGGACACCAAACGCTAGCTAATAGGGCCACAAAAGTCCTTTTAAGGACTGGTATAGGTGTGCTATCGATAGGTGTGACATACTGAGGGGTGTGATATACTTATAATATACTTACTAACATAGAAAGTATATTATAGTGCATTTGTATTGTGCAGCATTTGTGTGCGGTTCTGCTGCGATACTACAGCTACACAGAGTGACAAACGCTATTCGAACAAATAATTTCTACTGGTTTGATTTACCAGTTGCCCCCAAAAAAGCTGATTGAAGCAGGGGTTTAATATACCATTAATATACTTTCCATATAGAGCATTTAGGTAGTGCAGCATTTGTTTGCGGTTTTGCTGTATTACCGCATCTACACATGGAGTGAAAAACGTTATTGGGACCAACTATTTCTACTGGTGTGATTTACCAGTTGCCCCCCAAAAAAAACTTATTGAAGCAGGGGTGTTATATACCAATAATATACTTTCTATATAGTGCATTTGGGTAGTGCAGCATTTGTTTGCGGTTTTGCTGCGTTACCACATCTACACAGAGTAAAAAACACTATTGGAACCAATAATTTCTACTGGTCCGAAAGGACGTTCAGCGCAGCAGGGGGGATCATGACCGATAAGTGCACTCGCCTAGCTCACGACAGTGTGGACTACCTCACATTTCTAAAAATGAATAAGGCATGGATCTCGGAGGAATTCAACACATGTGACGAGTCAACCACGTTTTAATAAATTTCCTCATGACAGCCCACAAATATCCGCCACCACCCAGAACAAATCATAGTCCCTGTCTTAGGTAAATACAGCGACATAAAAGGCCTTTTATGACCGTTGAATGGCTAATTTTTGGGACCTGTACTGGCCGACAGTTACATTTTTATCCTGTGACCGCCTAATGTCACTCCAGCCACAGAATCCTACAAAGTTGTGTGCTATCAGGTGAATGCCTATTGGCAAATTTTTGGGGCCTGTACTGGCAAGTTCTCACAACAATACTTAGTGCACCAATCACTAATATCTGAGACCTTATAAAATGTGAAGTTGTGTGTACCGCGAAAAAATAAATCGTATCATTAGGGATTTTCGCAATGGCGCTTTTTTTAAACACTCAATCTGCATATACAGCAATTGTTCTAACATGCATGTGAAATTTAATCAAATACACTGCTTTAATGTCAAATTACTTACAGTGAGAAGTTCTTCCTCAACGTTGCGAAAATTGTTGCCAACCATCTTTTCTGATCGCATCCAACTTCTGTCTGGTGGAAACCAGTTGCTGTAGTAGGCCGCGCCTATTTTGCGCATGCGCAAAAAGTACATTGCCGATATTTCACATTGAAAAAAATAATGAATGGAGATCGCAAATTCGAATAATACATCTGGTATGTCACTGTCCATGTTGTGGGACTATTTGTGCACTTCTAGTAATTATTTGGTGGCTGCAAATATGACCTGAAGGTTTTTCAGGTTCGCCTGCCATTCAAGTCTATGGGGCCCTCTGCGAACACATGGTTCGCGAACATTTGAGCGCGAACGTGCATTCGCGAACCATCCCGGCTAATGTTCGTCCATCACTAATGGAGAGTAGAACATCAGTAGTGGAAGATTTAATACATAAGTTGGAGAAGGATGTAGAGTCCCTAAAGCAAACAAAGGTGGATATGGAGAATAAATGAATAGATTTAGAAGATAGGAAATGGATTTCCGAGAACTGTAAGCCTGGAACGCTTTCTATTCTTTGTGCCATAGAGAGAGCCCATAGAGTCCCCAGTCAAAAAAGAATACCAGGAGATCATCCGAGATCAATTTTGTTAAGTTTCTACTCTCCAAAGACTGTGATGCTATTTTGCAAGACTCTGCAAGATCATCGCAAGATCCTCTGATAAGTTTCAGATTGAGGGGATAAAAATAAGATTATTTCCGGATTACTCAGCGGACACCAACGGACGTAGGAAAAAATATACGGCCATAAAAAAGAGGTTTAGACAGGCTGGATTGAAGTATAGCCTGTTATTTCCAGCTAAGCTTTGGGTGGTTTATCAGGATAGGCCTTTTTTCTTTCAGTCACTTGAAGAAGCAAATGAATGGGCAGAATCGATGGGCCTGTGAGAAGTGACTGTAATTTAATATTAGCTTTTTCTTCTCATTTTCTAGGCGGAGAAGCGAGGGGGGGGGGGGGATATGGAGTAATATGCATAGTTTTGGAGCTCTCTTCCTTTTTGAGATGGGAGCTGCCTGGTTGTGGGGAGGGATGGGGGGTTTCCTGTGGGGAGAGAGGAGAGACAGTTTTTTTTTTTTCTTTTTTCTTTCTTTTGTGAATGTTGAGAGTAATTTCACTTAATGTTCAAGGGTTAAAAGAAAGATTAAAAAGGTTTGCTATTTTTGACTGAATAAGGGGATATATGCCAGCCGTTATCTGTCTGCAAGAGACACATTTGGATAGGGATTCAGTGGGGTGGGTGGATGGTTAATCGGATGAGAAGTGGGAAGATGTATTGAGTAATAGGCTATTGGTCTCATTAAGGGTAGAGATGTCCCGAACTATTCGCCGGCGAATAGTTCCCGGCGAACATAGCTTGTTCGCGTTCGCCGCGGCGGGCGAACATATGCGATGTTCGGTCCGCCCCCTATACGTCATCATTGAGCAAACTTTGACCCTGTACCTCACAGTCAGCAGACACATTCCAGCCAATCAGCATACCCTCCCTCCCAGACCCTCCCACCTCCTATCAAATAGCAAGGACAGCATCCATTTTAGGGACAGCATCCATCTTAGATTCATTCTGAAGCTGCAGTGTCACAGCATTGCGAATTCAACTTAGAGCTGTGTTCCTAATGGTTGTATTGCTAGGATATAACGAAGATTGAGAATATAGTGCTATATCCGTTATATTCATCAATTCTAGCAATACAACCATTAGGAACTCAGATCTAAGTTGTAATCGCAATGCGATTAATACAGGTTATATTAATCGCATTGCGAATTCAACTTAGAGCTAGGTTCCTAATGGTTACAGTGGCGTTGCTATGGCTGGTGTCACCCGGTGCGGTAGAAAATGGTGTTACACCCCCCCCCCCCCCCGCCCCACCCCGAAGCCATAATAAAGTGATAAAGAGAGAAAAAAAGGAAGTCACTAAGTCAGCTCCAATCAGATATCTGCATAGAGCCAGAGTCTTGGTCTATGTGCAGATATCTGATTGGAGATGACTTCTTATTTTCTCTTTTGCACATAAACGTTTAAACTATATTCCTTAGTAAAAATGACCATTCCACACCATGTGGGTCTATATTTATGAGGGCCCCCGTGAGCAAAGATTAGTAAATGTGGCCGGGTGGCCCCAGCCCACAGTTCAAACCAACCCCTTATGTCTCCTGGCCTGGGGCCGTCTCTATAATAATCCACAGTAATTTATGAATGGGGTTAGGTTATTAACTTATTATTATTGGGGTATTATTAAAATAATTTGGTCTATAAAGTCAGAGCCGCTCTACCTACCTCCTCCTCCCGGCACCAGAGACTCCTGCAGGGCAGCTGCCGCGGCGCCCCACCACTCACCTGGCTGCAGTGAGTCACACCCCCGTCCCCCTTTACCACGTGACGGCGCGACCAATACAACCATTATGAACTCAGACCTAAGTTGTAATCGCAATGCGATTTATACAGGTTATATTAATCGCATTGCGAATTCAACTTAGATCTGAGTTCCTAATGGTTGTATTGCTAGAATATAACGAAGATTGAGAATATAGTGCTATAATCATTATATTCGTCAATTCTAGCAATACAACCATTAGAATCTCAGATCTAAGTTGTAATCGCAATGCGATTAATGCAGGTTATATTAATCACATTGCGAATTCAACTTACCACACTCTGCGTCAATTACGTAATTTTCCATGGGAGTTTTACCATGGATCCCCCTCCGGCATGCCACAGTCCAGGTGTTAGTCCCCTTGAAACAACTTTTTCATCACTATTGTGGCCAGAAAGAGTCCCTGTGGGTTTTAAAATTCGCCTGTCTATTGAAGTCTATGGCGGTTCGCCCGTTCGCGAACATCTGCGGAAATTCGCGTTCGCCGTTCGCGAACGGAAAATTTTATGTTCGCAACATCTCTAATTAAGGGCCTCACACAGGGTTTCTCAATTTTTTCTCATTCATAGGCTACATCACTCACCCCTACTATAAAAAAAAAATGGGTTTAAGAGCTACAGATGAGTGTCCAAGAGGCAGGTCTGGTTCATTTAATTTGGAGCTGTCCCAAGTTGGATAGATATTTGTCTGAAATAGCAGCTATTATTAATAAAGCTTTAGGAGTACAATTATATGGTGATCCTGTAGCTTGTATATTGGGGGGTACAACACACTTGGGATTGCAGAATGTTGCAGAGGCGGACTGACCATTCGGGCACTTGGTCATGGACCGAGGGCCTGCGGCCACTAGGGGCCCCGGCGGCGGTGGCAGCGGCAGGGAGAGATGAGCGCTTCCATTGTGGAAGCGCTCATGTCTATATTCAATATATTGGGGGTCCCTATATACTGGCACATTATGGGGGGGGCACTATGGGGGCATCTATTGGGGCCCCTATATACTGGCACATTATGGGGGTGCACTATGGAGAAGGGGGGGGGAGAGCACTATGGGGACATCTATTGGGGGCCCCTATATACTGGCACATTAAGGGGGTACTATGGAGAAGGGGGGAGGAGCAGTATGAAGGCATCTAATGAGGGCCTTATATACTGGCACATTATGGGGGGGGGGCACTATGGAGAAGGGGGGAGAAGCACTGGCACATTATGAGGGGGCACTATGGAGAAGGGGGGAAGGATCACAATGGAGGCATCTACTGGGGGCCCTATATACTGCCACACATTAATGGGGGGCACTATGGAGAAGTGGGGGAGAAGATCACTATGGGAGCATTATATAGGGTCATTTAATACTGGCACCTATTTTGGTGCCACTATGGGGAAGGGGGGAGAGAAGCATTAATGGGGCATCTATGTGGGGCAATCTATAGGGGCATTTCATACTGGCACATTATGAAGGGTACTATGGGGACGGGGGAGGAGCACTATGGGGGCATCTTCTGGGGGCACTATATAGGACAGGGAGGAGCACTATGGGGGCATCTTCTGGGGGCAATATATAGGAGTATTTTATACTGTCACAAATTATAGAGGCACTATGGGCACCTTAGCTCAACTGGGGGCACTAAGTGTTTTTTGTAGTGGCACACAGTACGGGTCATTTGATCACATGAGGGCACTCTGGGGACATTGGCTCCACTGGGGGCACTAAGAGGAGGCTTTTTTTTTTACTGCCACACAACAGGGCATTTTTTGTACTGGCACACATTATAAGGGGGCTTTATTACAACTGGGAGACTATGGGAGCATTATTACTTCTGGGACACAATTACTGTTGGTAGGAGCACTATTACTACTAAGTACACTCTGGCACAGAATTATTACTATTGCTGGGATTTTGGGGAGCACTATTACTGTGGGGGCACCCTGGCACAGTATCAGCTTAGCACCGTTATTTTTAGGGGACATTATGGTTACACTATTAATATCAGAGGCACTATTTTCTGGGTGCATCACTGGATGTAAGAGGTATGTGGCGCTGTATTAGGCTGCTTTCACATATGCGTTAGTGATTCTGGCAGGCTGTTCCAGCTGAGAACAGCCTGCCGGAATTTACTGCATCTGGCACTGCAATGGGCTTAATAGCAAAGATGTTAAATTTGTATATAATTATTTTTTTTTGTCTCTCCTCTCTCTCCACAGGGGATGGGCTTTGGGTTGGGTTTGGGATATAATAGGTTTACATTGTTGAGATGTTTTTTGTTTTTATGATGTACTTGAAAATGAATAAATAAAAAATAAAAAAAATCATATGCTAAATAGTTGCAAGTCCAATTTATGTATGGGATAGCCAAGATGATTGTCTATAAAATGATGGTAGTCTCACGTTTGAAGCTGTAGTGGAAGGTGAGATATGGAGCCTGAAAGTCAAAAGTTCAAACCATTGTTACCTTTTTGCTCGTCAGTGTATGTGAATGGAAAAGTAAAATGTTATGAGTTTAAAGAGGACCTTTCACTAGATTAAAAAATCTAAACTAACTATACAGACATGGAGAGCGGCGCCCAGGGATCCCTCTGCACTTACATTTATACCTGGGCGCCGCTCTGTTCGCCCGGTATAGCCTCCGGTATCTTCATAGTTAGGCTCCACCCAGGGGAACCTGCCGGCGTCTCTTTCTCCCATGCTGTAGTGCTGGCCAATCGCAGCGCTCAGCTCATAGCCTGAGAGGTTTTTTTTTCTCTCAGGCTATGAGCTGAGCGCTGCGATTGGCCAGTGCTACAGCATAGGAGAAAGACGCCGGCAGGTCCCCCTGGGTGGAGCCTAACATGTGAAGATACCGGAGGCTATACCGGGAGAACGGAGCGGCGCCCAGGTATAACAGTAAGTGCAGGGGGATCCCTGGGCGCCGCTCTCCATGTCTGTATCGTTAGTTTAGATTTTTTAATCTAGTGAAAGGTCCTCTTTAAGTGGGGAGCGAAAAACGAAAATACAAAAACAGAAAATGGCTGCTACAGTAAGGAGTGAAAGAGATGCTATTGACATTCCTGACAGGTCTGTTATTTCCCATGAAATATTTCTGAAGAATAATTTTTTTGTGTTGTGTTGTAAAGTGTGTGGCAAAGCACATCCTATGGGTTCCTTGAATGGAGTAGAAAATAAGACATGCAGAGGAACAGGAAGGTATAACATTGCGTCACACTATTTTCTAGTCTCTCTGTGAAGACACAAACACATAGTGGTTATAAATCTCCTAAGGGGCTCCTCATTCTTGGTGGTTACATGTCAGACGTACATAAGCGTATTGTTACTCCCCCAGAGACATGTATTTTGGACTTTTGCAGACATTTGCCCCTATTGCTGCTGTGCAGAACTATCAACTCACTACTTTAGAGCACTTTGAAGGGTTAGCTTGCACTGTGATTTATGCCATTGTTTGCACGTACACTGTTTTATACTGTTAAACTGAATTTTATATGATATATCTTGTTAATTTGCATCGATATTGCACTGTATTTGCACTGAATTGTGGAAGTGTTAATGTACAACCAGTTCACACTAACAGACTTGGGAATTTCCAGCCTGTGCACTGAGAAGCCGGTAATTTTCCATTACTGTCATAACTTTTTACCATTTTTATGACTGAGAACTGCTTGGTCATTCCCATTAACTTGTATTGAGGCCCAATACAAGTCAATGGCCGCCTTGAACTGCAACTTTATTTCTGTTAGGATGTACTTCCTCTGCTTAACCCATCCCACTAGAAGGTTTTAGATCAGTTAGAAGCGTAGAGCACTCAGATCTCCTAGTGGCCTGCAGATAGGGACCTCTGTTTAGTAGGAGACTTCACAAGTGACCAGAAAAGGTACTGCCACAGACACTGGGACACTAGCCCTTTGACCAGGGAGCCAGCTGGAAGACTGAGCCACAGACCCTGGGCCACAAGCCTTTTGGCCAGAATACCAGCCTTCTAAGAAAGAGAGCGATAGCTACTGTAGCTCAGCCCTTTCTTCAGCACATAACCTTCTGCTACTAGAAGGTAAACTGGAGTAGCCAGCTCAATGCATTGCCTGTTTTGTTTTGCACTGGAGTTCCTCCAGTATAAAAGGATACTGGTTTACTGAAAACCTTGACTCTCTGGACTTATTTTCCATTGGGGTGCACCCCACCTCACCATCCCTTCTGTAGAGCAGCAACATGTGGTGACACCTCAAAGATGTCTGCGGGACCCAGCGTAGAGTTGGTTGGCTACTTTAAACCTGACCACTGCATGCACAGTCATTAAAATATTTACAATCCATATTTATAGTCATAATTAGTTCCAAGTTGCTACAGGGGCTATGTTTGGCCACTACGCCCATATGCCTATCTTAGGGTGTCTTATCACGTTCAGTTTCCAACTCCTGCCCAGGGCATTACTCCACCTACTGCTCTAATGTTCTCAGTGGTTGATACTTGGACCAGGGTGTTAGCTCCTCATTGGCACTTACTCTTACTATCTTTTTTTCCATTGGACCCTTTCTTCTCACCTAGCGCTTTGATAACCTTTGGCTTAATTGCAACTGGTCGCATTTGCAGCTGTCTCAACTCTGGTTATCACAGCGGGGTGAATGCTGATGATGTCCTTCACCATTGAGTATGTTGTGGACCTGGTCTTTGGTGCATCCCCTGAGCCACAGGGGAAAGGTGGGCCCCTGAGAAAGCTGGGCCTCCAGTCCACCAGCACAGAATCTCAAATAACCTATATAAATATAAAAAACTGTGTAGACTATCCAGTTTATTATTATAGATGCATTGGAAGGTTAAGATGGCCTCTAGGAATAGAGGCAGGCCAGCCAGTATCCTCCCTTCCCTGGGACCCACTTTTTGAAGTGGTTGCAGAGACCCCGATAATCAATCATCTTGTAGTGTCTTGCTGCTGTCTGCCTCTGTGTAAGCAGGTAATATTTGCATGTCGCTGTACAGTGGGCCCCCAGAATTAATTTTACTGGTGGGCCCGAGGTATCCCTGTCCGCCACTGCATCCCTGGCTGGGGGGTTGTACAGCTCCTGGCTCTACTGCATCACTATTACACAGGGGACACACCCCTCTGTCCAGGATTGCACCCTTGGCACACATCCTGCTAGGCAGGCTGCTCTCCCCTGCTCTATCAGCGAGGCCCACTTTGATCATAACCCATAACCCAAAGAATGAGAGCACACTATGTGACATATGCCATGCACTCTCTGGCCAAAATGGCACCATATGAGCTTAAATGCAGTCTTTGCTACTATCCTTGAAGTCGTTGACATGCATGTCTCACCACTCATTTCCAAAGGAGCTAACAATTTTCCCTGCTCTGCTTCCTCTATAGAGCAGAGCACTGTCACTATTTTTGCTGCGGCTACATCAAGTGGCCAATACAATCATTTTAAGTGATTCTGAAGTGGTTGACACTTCCTGCTTGTCATGAAGAGCTTGATGAGGGCAACACCTCTTTTTAAAGAGAATTTGTCATCAGAAAATGACCTATTGTTTAAATCAATTTATTTATGTCAAACATATTTTTAACCCCTTCTACCTCAGGCCTGTTTTCCCAGACCTTCCTGCCCAGGTCATCATTATTTGCAAATCTAACATGTGTCAATTTATGTGGTAATAACTTTGGAACGCCTTTACTTATCCAAGCCATTCTGAGATTGTTTTCTTGTGGCACATTGTACTTCATGACAGTGGTAAACTTGAGCCGATATATTTCACCTTATTTATAAAAAAAATCCCAAATTTACAAAAAATTTAGAAAAATTCTCAATTTTCAGGCAGATAGTAATGCCTCATAAAATAGTTATCAGTCATCATTCCCCATATGTCTGCTTTATGTTGGCATCATTTTGTAAATGTAATTGAATTTTTTTAGGATGTTAGAAGGCTTAGAATTTTAGAAGCAATTTTTCAAATTTTGAAGAAAATTTCAAAAAACATATTTTTTAAGCACCAATTTAGTTATAAAGTGATTTTTGAGAGGCTTACGTAATGGAAGCCACCCATAAATTACCCCATTTTAAAAACGACACCCCTCAATTTATTGAAAACTGATGCTGCAAACTTTGTTAAGCCTTGCCGTATTCCACAAGAATTAGAGGAAAATAGGAGGTAAAAATTAGAAATAGATTTTTTATGTTAATCATTTTTTCTTGCAACACAGCAAGGGTTAACTGCAAAATAAAACTCAATATGTATTATACTGATTCTGCAGTTTACAGAAATACCCCATGTGGTGGTCAACTGCTGTAGGGGCACATGGCAGAGGTCAGAAGAAAAGGAGCGCCATATGGTTTTTGGAGGGCAGATTTTGCTCGAATTGTTTTTGGGCACCATTTTGTATTTGAACAGACCCTCAAAAAGTGACCCCATTTTGGAAAGGAATTTATTAAAAAGTGTACTGAGGACTTTGACCCCCTAGGCATTTTATGGAATTTAGAAACACTTGGCTGTAAAAATGAAAAGTTTCATTTCTTCCAATAAAATGTTGCTTTAGCCCCAAATTTTTCATTTTCACAAGGAGTAACAGGAAAACAAGTACCTCATAATTTGTTACCCATTTTCTCCTAAATATGGAAACACCACATATGTGGTGGTAAACTGCTGTAGGGGCACATGGCAGGTCTCAGAAGGAAAGGAGAGCCATATGGCTTTTGCAGAGCAGATTTTGATGGATTGGTTTATGGGCACCTTTGTGTTTTATTTTTTGGGCGATTGTCTTATGTGTGGGCCTCATTTTTTGCAGAATGAGGTGACATTTTCATCGGTACCATTTTGGGGTAACTACGAATTTTGATCACTTGATATTACGCATTTTGTCAGGTGAGGTGACAAAAGATGACTGTTCTGGAACTGTTTTTATTTATTCATTTTTACAGCGTTCACCTGACAGGGTAGATCATGTCATATTGTTATAGAGCAGGGTGTTACGGATGCAACAATATGTAATATGTCTATTTTTTTAAGTTTTACACAGTAAAAGCATTTTTGAAAAGAAAAAAATCTTTCTTTTGTGTTGCCATTTTCTGAGAACTATATTTATTTATTTATTTATTTTCGGGCGATTGTCTTATGTGGCGGCTCATTTTTTTGTGGAATGAGGGGACGTTTTCATTAGCACCATTTTGACTTTTGATCGCTTGGTATTAAATTTTTTGTGAGGCAAGGCAACCAAAAAATAGCTGTTTTGGCACGGTTTTAAATTTTTTTACGGCGCAGACAGGATGGATCATGTGAAATTTTTATAAAGCCAGACGATACAGATGTAGCGATAGCTAATATGTCTAGTTTTCTTATTTTTTTGTCCCACTGTGGGACTTCAACTTTTGTGGGTCTGATCCCCTTTGCGATGTATTACAATATATGTGAATTGTAATGCATTGCCTGTCAGTGTATTACCAGTGTAATACACTGACAGCCTTCCTGTGACCAGCCCATAGCCTGGCAACTGTAACTAAGGCTGCCATTTTAACTGTGTACCTATATTAATAGCCTCTTTGGGTCATATACAGCATTGCACTGAAGTTCCTGGGCCCCACCAGAGGAAATGTTTCTAAAGGCCTACCCTCATAAACACATTACATGTTACACTTTTAAGCCATTTTTGTTATTCCATATTCGGGTCACTGCTCATTTTACCACTACAGAAAATCTAATTAACACGACCATACTGTTATGAAAAGACTACTATACAAGACCAACCATACAGTAACTATATATTGGTAGAAACCAGTTCTACAGGTGCTCTATGGTTCATATTTTTGAATGTAGTGCAGTTACTTCCAGTGACTCACAAATGACATCTCCTCTAATTATAGACATTCTCTGTACTCTTCTTCTCCACCAGGCAAGTCTGCCATGAAGACTTCTTTTAGTCATGATTCATCTCTGCAAAATTTGCTACCCAGACATTTTTAGCTCCCCACTTTGACAGAACCCCCACCTTTAAACAAACTTCCCATTCATAGTGCCCCAGTACACCATTTCTAAGACAGTTAAGACTCTAAAGATTTGATACTTTTAGCCCTAAGTGGTATACGTGGCTCCCTACTCTGAGAGGGGAGAAAGAAACAGTCAAACACAGGCTTATCTTAAGGCAATTTTACTGATCTCAACAAACTGGATGGTTATAGCAGTCTATTATCAGGTAACAGTCTTAGTTGTTGTAGTCTTACAAGAGACAACAAGCTTGATGGTTATAGCAGTCTATTATCAGGTAACAGTCTTAGTGGTTGCAGTCTTACAAGAGACAACAAGCTTGATGATTTCAAAGTCTGTCAATGAGGGCAGAGTCAGCATCAACAGGCAAATATATCAGTCCCATCAAAGTGGTTGTCCCATCTCAGCCTTTCATAGATGAGATTGGAGTAACCCACAGTAAGCCAGACTTCTGAAAACATCCAAGCAGCCAGTGCTCTGCTGTTTCCATAACTCCGGTAGCATTGAATGAGAGCTAGATAAAGAATGTATCACAGCAAGCTACGCTGTTTCCGTAACTCAGAAGTTATGGCATCATTGTATATATCGGTAAGCACCTATTTCCATGAATACATACATGGACAAAATTGTTTTTACCCTTTCATTAAAGAAAGAAAACTAAAGGGTCACTGAAATAACTTCATACTGAGAAAAGTAATGATAAATAAAAATTTACTGAAAATCAACTAAAGAAAATCAGACATTGCTTTTGAATTGTGGTTCAACAGAATAATTTATAAAAACAAACTAATGAAACTGGCGTGGGCAAAAATGATGGTAGCCCCCAGAAAAGTTTGAAAATAATTTGAACATAAGGACATGTTAAATTACGGTGTGTCCTGTAATTTGCATCACAGGTTCCTTCATGGTGTGTACCACACTGAACATGGGCCAAAAGAAGGTAAGGAGAGAGTTGTCTCAGGAGATTAGAAAGAAAATTATAGACAAACATGTTAAAGGTCAAGGTTATAAGACTGTCTCCGAAAGCTTGATGTTCCTGTCAACAGGGGTGCACCACCAATGAGGCCAGGGGAGGCGAACAACTCAGGCAGCACCAGGTAGGGGCAAGAGGGGGGCAGCTGAAGGGCCATGGGCTGAAGGGAAGGGGTTAGGTTAAGAAAATTGGCACTGGGAAGGGGGTTGGGGCGTTTCAGTTTTCGCCTCAGGCAGCAGAAAGGCTAGGTGCACCGCTGCCTATTACTACAGTTCCACATTTTATTCAGAAGTTTAAGGTCCATGGGACTGGAGCCAATCTCCCTGGATGTGGCTGTAGGAGGAAAATTGATGGCAAATTGGAGAGACAGATAATATGTATGGTAACCAAAGAGCACATTACAACTTCCAAAGAGATTAGAGGTGAACTCCAAGGTCAAGGTAAATCACTGTCAGATAGCGCAATCCATTGCTGTCTTAGCCAAAGTGGACGACTGAGGAGGAAACCACTGTTGAAAGCAAATCATAAAAAAGAAAGACTAGAATTTGCCAAACTGCATATTGAGAAGCCACAAAGTTTCTGGGAGAATGTCCTTTGGACAGATGAGACAAAGCTGGACCTTTTTGGAAAGTGTCACGGACGTTCCAAGACATACGGACTAGTGTTGATCGAGCACCAAAGTGCACCAAAGTGCTCAGGTGTTCGGGTGCTCGGTTCGAACACTCTACCGAGCACCCGAGCATAATGGAAGTCAATGGGAGAACCCGAGCATTAAACCAGGCACCCCCTGCTCTGAAGAGGGGAGGGTGTCTGGTTCATAGGAAAAGGTCAGAAATTGATGGAAACACCACCAAATGGTTTGGGAACAGCATGGGGAGGATATCTGGATGCATCTTGGATTCCCCGAAGCGCAGCCTTGACGACCTGTATTGAAAAAATAGAACCTCCGCCTGGAGCATGGAGCAGTGCTGGATCCCAGCTAAATACAGTTTAATGGTATTATAAGAAAGCTTGAGGTGTAGATGACAATGGGCGATAAATGCCAATATGTAGGAGATGTCATCCAGTGTACCTTGCGGGTGAGATTTGGAGAATTCCTTATAAATTTTGAGGCCGGCTTGGTAATTCCTGGTGGTGTTGGAGGAGAGAGAATGTTGTACTAGGTTCCTGGCGTGTGAGAGGAGGGATTCTCATCCATCACTAGGGAATTGAAGGCTGGGGGTAGGGACCCGTGGGGTCTGCTTCTGGCATCACCTGGAAAAAAAGGGGGTAATTAAAGCAGGACAGAGCATCCGCGGCTACGTTCTCAGCCCCTGGAATGTGGCTACAAAAGATATGAAAATTATGAGACAGGGAGAGCCACACTAAATTGCGGAGGAGGGACATTATCTTAAGGGATTTCGCCCTGCCTTTCAAGATAATGTCGACCAGAGCTTGGTTGTTGGTGACAAACATCACAGGCACATTGGCCCACTGATGTCCCCAAACTTGAGCGGCCGCCACAATAGGGTAAAGCTCCAGCAGGGAAGAGGAGCTCAGACCTTCGGGATCCGACTGGACTTCTCCGGGCCACTGACCAGCCATCCAATGGGACACAAATATAGCTGCGAACCCACGGGACACAGTCGCATCAGAAAAAATGGTGGGGGATGAAGGCCCCCAAGAAGGCACAAAGAGGGAAATGCTGTTCCACCAGGACAGGAACAGCGACCACATGGCCAAGTCCGCCATAGCATGGCTGTCCAGATGGATGATGCTGTCCTCGTCAGGAGCCGAAGGCAGCAACTGGAGCAGCCTGGAGGTGAACGCCCTGCCCTGTGGAATGATCCTGGAGGCAAAATTGAGCCACCCCAACAAGGATTGAAGCTCAACCCTGAAAAGGAATCCTGAGGACGCAACGTGAGAAATCACTGCCCGGCAGCTAGCTAGCTTCTCTTCCGGAAGGCTGGCCTCCATCTGGATGGAATCCAGGATGGTGCCTAAGAATGTAACCCTAGTGGCAGGATCCTCGGTGGGCCAACGGAACCTGCAGACTTGAAAAAATTTGGAGCAGAGTAGCCAGATTGCCCGACCCGCGGACCCTCGATGATCAGAAAATCATCGAGGTAGTGAATGACAGTAGGCAAACCACCATGGTGAAGGAGGATCCAATGCAAGGCCTTGGCAAATTGGTCGAACAACCATGGACTACTCTTGGAACCAAACGTGAGCCTCAGCCTATTCGCAAAGTAGTAGCGACCAGCCCACTTGAGTCCGTAGTATCCCCATAATTGCGGTTGGACAGGAAGGAGCTTGAAGGCATCAGCAATATCCGCCTTTGCCAACCAAGAACCCCTGCCAGAGAGCACGATGGACTTAATTGCCTAATCAATAGAGGAATATTGCACTGAGAACTCCTCTGATGGGATGAGCGAATTGAGACTAGGTGTGGCAGAAGCATGAGGAGCGGAAAGATCGTAAATTAAACGCTTTTTATTAGATGATTTTTTAGAGACCAGACCAATCGGGTTGATACGCCAGGAAGAAAAGGGGATAACATCAAGTGGGCCAATGAGGAACCCCTTATCGACCTCCGTCAGGAGCAACTCCTCAACCTGTGTGGAAGCCTTCCGTAAAACCAGACAACAGGAATTGAACAAACCCCCTGTCATGATGATCCTGCAGAAGGACACCAAGTAAATCGATATTAATGTCAGCTAGTCAGGACTGCTTGGCACACCTCTTGGGACAGGAGGAACGAGGGTGAGCCCTGAAGCACAAGGAGCAGACGTGGAGAGCCCTGCAGCTGCTGAAGGCACATCCGCCCGCATTGAAGTTATTACAGACCTGGCTTCTACCCAGGTACACTATAGGGCGACCAAGCTTGTCAACCCCAGGGGCGCCCAGTTGGGAACCCGAGGGGCCGGGCAGGGACCTATCCTGGATGGGGTTCACAGTGTTGGGACACCAGTCAGAGGAGTGGAATATGGACTGGCACACTGTACACGAAGGAGCCCTGACACCCGCAAAGTGGCAGCAGAATAGCTCCATGTCGATGTTGGCCCAGTTGGTGACGAACTGGAACTGAACCAGAGCAGCTGCAGCCTTTGCTGAGAAGGAGCGGTGGAGCGGTGGTAGTCGTAAAACTACGAGCCGCCATACTTATGACCCAGGTCGGTGAAAAGGTAGAGATAAGTGTCTAACTCCTCCCTCCTTTCGGGCTGAGCCGAACAAACGATGTCCCTGAAAAGGCTAAATGGCAGCACGAATTCGGGGATGGAGAGCTTCCTATTAAGCCGCGTGACCTTGGCCTTGAGCATGAGTGAGACATCACCACAGTTTATGACCCTGTTCTCGGGAACGTCTTGTGAGGCGATGAAGATGGACGCCAAGTTCACATCCTTTCCAGCCAAAATGTCTTTTTTTTTTAAAACTGTCGGGAATAAAATAAGAAGGTGCCACCTGGGAACTGAGTCTGGTAGTACCTGATGAAAAGATCTGAAAAGCAGCAGGAACCGCCGGAGGGTCTAACGCTTGGGGGGGCGCGGGGGCCCAGAGATTCCAGCACCGTCACCCTGGACTGAACGTCCGCTACCGAGCTGACCAGGGAGTCAATGGTGGACTGTAACTGGGGCAGTGACTGCTGGATGGACGTAAACCCTGACGGGCCCGGGCTGGTCATCAGCAGTTTATACAATTCCGCCTTACGAGCAGAAGCCGGGTGAAGAATCCCTCTTCTGTTGAGTTCTGCAATCAGCTTCGGGATCGTCCAACTTCTCAAGGACCTGGTGCCGGACTGGCCAGAAACTGAAGTTTCTGGGACTGACATGGTGTCATCCACGTCCGAAGCCCGCGACATGCTTGACCTGCAGAGAAAGAGACGCCGGGAGGAGTGAGGCCTGGGGAAAATCCGGGTAACGTACCTGAAGTTGCTAGAGAAGGCCTGTAAAAACGTTTAATGAACCCGACCTAGGCAAAGTGTCGGATGAAAGCAGCCGGCTAGAACCTGGAAGAAAAAAGGAGGACATGCAGACTGACCAGACCCCTGACCAAGGCACGACCGGTACGAAGTAGACGGAGTGAAGCCCGAGCGTGCCGGGAAATGAGTGAGCATAGAGAGCTAGGAAGTGCGGGAGGCAGAGGATAGAAGAACTGGCCAGGAGATGGAACAGAACTTCCAAACAGGCGACAAGAGTGAGACCGAACCTGAACAGAACCACAGGAGGTTGTGAAGCGATCCCTGAACCCTAGAGGACCAGCGCCGAGAGAGACTGGGAGAGCCCGAAGAGTGATCGTTGAACGATGACCCGTGGAGCCTAGGCGACCCAAGGTGAGGACAGAAAACGTGACCTGAATGGTGATGAATGAACGCGGCCTGTGTGAAAGCAACCGGGGTGTGCCTAGCCAAGTGGGGCAAATACGGACCTGACCCAGACTGAACCTGGATGTGCGGAAACCGAGATGAGGACAGCAGGAGTGATGATGGACGGAGCCTGATCGAATCAGGGGAAGTGGCACGAGGTGAACCCAGAAATACCGTACCCACGTGGCCAAGCGGCGGACAGACCTGGCAGTGCCAGGAAGAGGTGAGTCCGAAGGGATCGGGCTTGAACGAACCAAGCATAGAAGTGCAGACAAGGCCTGGGCGTACCAGGAGGATGATAGCCAATGAAGAGAGCCAGAGCCTGGACGAACCCGGCCGACAGCGTCGGAACCTGGGAGAACCAGGACGGGTGAGACATGCATGAAGAGACCAGACCTGGACGTACTAGGCTGACAAAGGTGAACAGAGCCTGGGCGGACCAGGAAGAGACTAACAGTGTGAAAGACAGAGCCTGGGCGTACCAGGACTAGACTAACAGTGTGATAGACAGAGCCTGGGCGAACCAGGCGGACTGGAGCGGACCGAACCTGGACGTACCAGGAAGACTAACAGTGTGATAGACAGAGCCTGGGCGTACCAGGCAAACTGGTGCGGACCGAACCTGGGTTTACCAGGAGGAGGTTACACAACAAGGAGACTGAGCGGACCCGGTCACAGGAGGACAGAAATAGATCGTGGCGGAAGTATGAGACAAACTGAAGAGAGGATGGCCTGGTCGTACCAGGCCACAAAGGTAGGACGAACCTGGGCGTTCCAGGCAAACAGAGGTAGAACGAGCCTGGGTGTTCCAGGCAGACAGAGGTAGAACGAGCCTGGGCGTTCCAGGCAGACAGAGGTAGAACGAGCCTGGGCGTTCCAGGCGGACAGAGGTAGAACGAGCCTGGGCGTTCCAGGCAGACAGAGGTAGAACGAGCCTGGGCGTACCAGGGAGAAGCAGAAGAGAGAGAGACAGAGCCTGGCCGAGTGAGATGCATGGAAGCCTGACAGGATGACCACCAAGCCCCTCCAGTACCGGTGGACGGACAGCCACATGAATCATTCTACATGTAAGTGTAGAAACATCTGATACTCAACCTAACCTGACGCGACACACACAAAAAATTAAAAATAAATAGTTTTTTGATTTCCTCTTATATATATTTTTTATTTTTATTATAGTTAAAAAAAAATATATATAAATTTAATTTTGACCCTTTAAAAGATTGTAGGTGAGGACCTGCTGGTGAGTCCTTTGCTGTCAGGTGAATGCCTTTTCCATAATTTGTGGGGCCTGTACTGGCCAACAGTTACATTTTTTATCTCTAGCCACATAATCACACCCTTGTCTCACTCCTCTGCCTCTCATTATGGTGGTGTATGAACCAAATTCACCATAAGGACCTTCTAATGTCACAGGTTCATGTGACTGTGCCCCCACCCCGTACTGTGCCCCTCACCCCGTACTGTGACCCCTTATACCCTGCATTGTGCCCTCTTACCACACCCTGTGCAGTGCCCATAGTCATTTCCTGTACTGTGCACTCTTATACCATTTTAACCGGTCACGGTATGGCAGTATTATTCGGTCACTGTACAGAGGTGTTATCCGGTCAATGTATGGCGGTGGTATCCAATAACTGGATGGCCATAACTGTATCCCTTTCTCTGCCCACGCCATCCTTTTTTAGACCTGGCATGAGCAGAAAAAATATGCAGATTGCGGTGCTAAGGACTTTTGCGCCACAATCTTTGTCAGAAATACGCCTAACATAGATGTATTTCTATATAATAAATGACCACCTAATTGTATTATTATTCGGGGGTAGGGCTAATATCTTTATATTATATAGATTCTAGTGTATTATACTGGGCCCTGTATTTCCCAGTAGAAAATGATCCTTGGGAAACACAGTCCTCATCCCTGACCACCAGGACCAGGTAGCGCTCTGTCAATACATGGCAGCCTCCCCTCTCCGCCATGCTGCTCTGCTGTGTACTGGTGCTTATTCTGACACTAGGGCTGGGTTCACATCCTATTTTTGCCATCCATTTAATGCATACCAAAAATGTATGCGTTAACAGATGCCTCAGACTGATGCCGTACAGTGGCATCCGTTCACCATACAGTTCCATGGTATAAAAAAATTTACGTTAACGTATGCATTTTTTTAATGGACTCTGCAGGATACAAAAACGTGGAGTGCTGCACATTTGTATACATCAAACCGATAGGAAATAAAACATTTCTAGGCTCCAGCAGGGCACATTTTTGAGAGTTTCCCTTTAAGACGCATAAAAATGGCCCCTGATTAAAATACATATTTTTTGTGCGAATTTTTGCCAATGATCCCCCTCTGGTATATCACTGTCCATGTTGTGGGACTATTTGTGTACTTCTAGTTAATGTTTGCTGGCTGCAAATATGACCTGAAGGATTTTCAGGTTTGCATGCCATTAAAGTGAATGGGCCTGCCGCGAATGTGTGGTTCGCGAACATTTGATGGCAAACGTGCGTTCGCGAATCGTCCATCACTAACTGTCAGCATTTTCAGTTGACAGGCAGATGCGCTTATCAGTTATTTTGCCCCCAGCAGCACTAAATACCCGCTCTTACAATGTCCAGCTTGGACACCCAATAGTTGTAAGGCACAGAGGGATCATTGAGGACGCTGACACGGTCTGCTACGTACTCCTTCACCATCTTCCAAAATTTTTCCCTCCTGGTGACACTAGGCCGCGCATCAGGGTCAGGTTGCTAGTGGGGTGTCATGAAACTGTCTCAGGCCTTGGAGAGTGTTGCCTTGCCTCTGTTGGAACTGCTTTGTGTTCCCCTCATCTCCCCTCCTCGGTTGCCCAAGGAACTACGTACTCTGCCACCAGCATTGTCAGCTGGAAATTTTTCAGAGGACCTTCTGGTATTGTACTATTTTGCTCGTCCTCTCCACCACAGGAATGATAGATGAGAAGTTCTCTCTGTAGTGGGGGTCGAGAAGGGTGAACAATCAGTAATCGGTGTTGTCCAAAATGCGTAAAACGCGTGGGTCAGGGGAAAGGCAGCCTAACATAAAGTCAGCCTTGTGTGCCAGAGTCCCAACAGGCAAGACTTCGCTGTCGTCATCAGGAGGATGACTCTCAATCTCCTTATCCTCTTCCTCCTCTTCTGCCCATCCACGCTGAACAGATGGAATTAAACTTCCATGGGTACTACCCTCTGTAGCGGAGGAAACCGTATCCTGCTCCTCTTCCTCCTCATCATCATCATCCAATTTGCGCTGAGAAGACGAACTGAGGGTGGTCTGGCTATCACCCTGTGTAATGTCTTCCCCGATTTCCACCTCTTCCACATGCAAAGCGTCAGCCTTTATTGTAAAGGAGCGAGCGTTTGAGTAGACACAGAAGTGGGATGGTGACGCTGATAATAGTGTTATCGCCGCTCACCATCTGTGTTGATTCCCCAAAGTTTCTTAAAACCTCAAAGAGACATCCATGCCCACTCCTCGCTTGTGAATAGCGGAAGCTGACTGGAAGGGTGACGACCATGTTGCAGCTGGTATTCCACTACTGCCCTCTGCTGCTGACAAAGCCTGGCCAACATGTGGAACGTCGAGCTCCAGCGTGTGCTCAAGTCACACAACAGTCGGTGAGCTGGCAATTGTAAGCACTGCTGCAGTGTTGACAGACCGGCGGAAGCTGTCGATGACTTGCGGAAATGGGCACACACGCGGCGCACCTTCACCAGTAGGTCAGGCAAATTGGGGTAGGTTTTGATAAACCGCTGAACCACTAAGTTGAAGATGTGGGCTAGTTATGGGATGTGTGTGAGCTTGCTTAGCTCCAAAGCCGCCACCAAGTTACAGCCATTATCAGACACAACAATGCCTGGTTGTAGGTTGAGTGGCAATAGCCACAGCTCAGTCTGGTCTCTTATCCTCTGCCTATCACGGCTGAGGATGGGGAAAACCCTCAGCCGTGCGGTATCAGCAGATGGAGTCGCTGCAAGGCCAGGACAGAGAATTAGGGAGCTGGTCACCTCCTACACATCCCTAATTCTGACCCTGTCTCCTATCCGTATGAGCCAACCCTGAAGGTAGGAGGGCTCATACTCCGGAACCTGATATTCCTGCTCGCCCTCAGGGTGGCCCTGGCCTAGGAGCAGGGTAAGACGACCCGTTCCTCCTAGACACGGAGGAACAGGAGTCTCACTGGCCAAGCTACATAGAAAGGGGAAACATAAACAGACATATGGCAATGACAGGTAAGTGAGACTAGTTCCACACTTACCTGCCACAGACACACAACCTGGAACCCACGTGCAAGTGCTGCTATCCACAACCAACATAAAGGACAGAGCACACAACAGACATCACACGGGAACCCAGTAAACCATATGCTGCAATAACAGATAAACCATAAACTAACACCAGACATAACGTTTATGACCACCAGGGTGGCCCTCACTGGCAGATGATAAATAAGCAGGAGGATGTCTCCAGCAAGCATGGCTGAAGCACCCTCTCTGACTACTGCCTTCCACTGAGGCTTTATAGGGCCAAGTAGCCACATCCACAGTCAGACTCACCCAGTGCACACACACACACACACACACACACTAAGGGAGTTAACCCTTCCTTAACCAGGGAGTGTAGTGAAACCACATAGAGGGGAATACACACAAACACTCACTGCAGCTGTTACCGTCGCCCACGACATGTGTGGCAAACTTGTCCTGGGAGCCGGCCAAAAGGCCGAGACACTGCCACCACATGTACAAAGACCAAACGTTGCCACGGGCAGCCACAGGGGAAGGGAAAATGTCAGAGTGCACACAACATAAAACACAGTGCACACCAGACATTCAGAGTGCATACAAACACCCACACAAACCAAAGGCAACCGCACACATACCTGTTGTCCGCGGCAACCGCACTTGAGGCAAACAGCAAAGTGCCCCCAGCTGCGGTTGACACAACACCAAACCGCGGGCAACTGCATGCGGCTCCCAAGGAGTCACGGCCATGAACATGGTCGTGACACTCCCACCCCTCAAAGCCCCCCCACCAAAAAAAAGGGAAAACTAGAGAGGGATCCATACAAGGGGATAGGAGAAAGGGGAATCAGTGTCAACAATGCGCGTCTCCCCAGGACTGCTGCCGGCCCCTGGAGCAACACACAGGGACCAGGAGCCGACTGCCAGGCTCCGGAACAACACACAGGAACTGGAGACCAGCAAAGAAACAGCCCGGGGAGAGCGCACTAACACTGCGTCCACTCTCCACTCACGTCTCCACTCCAGTCGCTGCCAGCAGACACTCCTAACCAGCACACGGCCTGACCACTAACGGAATGCTGCCAGCAGACGACCAGAGATAGGAACATGGAGAGGGACGAGGGATCACCAACACGGACACGGAAGGTAAGGTGGCGGGGAATATGCCACCAACTGCGCCGTTAACGGTGATCCCCAAAACGCTCTCCCTCCGGAGAACGCACATGCAGGCCAAAAGCAGATGGCACTGCATGCTGCACCCTCTTTCGAAGGCCCACACACCAAAAAAAAACACAACGGTGAGGGAATAAAAATAAGGGGACGCCAAAACAGAACACGGTGATGCGATGGTGCGGAAAAGCCACTCACCGCACCGTCAGCGGCGAAACCCCCACAACGCTCTCCCTCCGGAGAACGCGCATGCACCCCATCAGTATATGGCGATGTATGCTTCACCCTCTTTCGAGGGAGACGCCACGTGAGGAGCCTTGGTGGTCATACTATCACGGCTGAGGATGGGGAAAACCCTCAGCCGTGCGGTAACAGCAGATGGAGTCGCTGCAAGGCCAGGACAGAGAATTAGGGTGCTGGTCACCTCCTACACATCCCTAATTCTGACCCTGTCTCCTATCCGTATGAGCCGACCCTGAAGGTAGGAGGGCTCATACTCCGGAACCTGATATTCCTGCTCGCCCTCAGGGTGCCCTGGCCTAGGAGCAGGGTAAGACGACCCGTTCCTCCTAGACACGGAGGAACAGGAGTCTCACTGGCCAAGCTACATAGAAAGGGGAAACATAAACAGACATATGGCAATGACAGGTAAGTGAGACTAGTTCCACACTTACCTGCCACAGACACACAACCTGGAACCCACGTGCAAGTGCTGCTATCCACAACCAACATAAAGGACAGAGCACACAACAGACATCACACGGGAACCCAGTAAACCATATGCTGCAATAACAGATAAACCATAAACTAACACCAGACATAACGTTTATGACCACCAGGGTGGCCCTCACTGGCAGATGATAAATAAGCAGGAGGATGTCTCCAGCAAGCATGGCTGAAGCACCCTCTCTGACTACTGCCTTCCACTGAGGCTTTATAGGGCCAAGTAGCCACATCCACAGTCAGACTCACCCAGTGCACACACACACACACACACACACACACACACTAAGGGAGTTAACCCTTCCTTAACCAGGGAGTGTAGTGAAACCACATAGAGGGGAATACACACAAACACTCACTACAGCTGTTACCGTCGACAACGACATGTGTGGCAACCTTGTCCTGGGAGACGGCCAAAAGCCAGAGACACTGCCACCACATGTACAAAGACCAAACATTGCTACGGGCAGCCACAGGGGAAGGGAAAATGTCAGAGTGCACACAACATAAAACACAGTGCACACCAGACATTCAGAGTGCATACAAACACCCACACAAACCAAAGGCAACCGCACACATACCTGTTGTCCGCGGCAACCGCACTTGAGGCAAACAGCAAAGTGCCCCCAGCTGCGGTTGACACAACACCAAACCGCGGGCAACTGCATGCGGCTCCCAAGGAGTCACGGCCATGAACATGGTTGTGACACTGCCACAGCTCTGCGGTGGTGTGCTGTTTGTGACCTAAGCATATGAGCTTCAGCACGGCATGTTGCCGCTTCCCCACTGCAGTGCTGCACTGCTTCCAGTTACCGACTGATGGCTGGCTGGTGCTGCAAGAGGATACTTCGGAGGTGGAAGTGTAGGAGGAGGCGGAGGAGTAGTAGTGGGGGTTGGAGCCACTAACATAGGTGATGGCGGAAACCCTGATGAAATTAGGGCCTGCAATCCTTGGCGTCGGTAGCACCTGTGCCATCCCAGAGTACGACTCGCTCCCAGCCTCCACAACATTCACCCAGTGTGCCGTCAGAGAAATGTAGCGTCCCTGGCCGAAAGCACTTGTCCATGTGTCAGTGGTTAAGTGGACCTTCCCAGTAACTGCGTTGGTCAGGACATAGTTGATGTTACGGAACACATGCTGGTGTAAGGCCGGCACTGCACACCGTGAAAAATAGTGGCGGCTGGGCACTGCGTAACGAGGGACGACTGCCAACATCAGGCTGCGGAAGGCCTCAATGTCCACAAGCCTAAATGGCAACTTTTCCATGGCCAGTAATTTGCAAAGTTGTGCATTTAGTGCTATGGCCTGTGGGTGGGTGGCTGGGTATTTGCGCTTATGTTTAAATGCCTGGGGTAAGGACATTTGTACGCTGCTCTGGCACACGGAAGTGGATGTCGTTGCTGATGGTGCTTGTGAAGGTCTAGGTGCAGGGCGGGAGGCATCCGGGCCTGCACCTTCAGCAGGGGATTGGCCAGCACGTAACACAGGGGAAGAGAAGGCAGTGGTGTGACCCGCAGACACAGATTGTGGACCCAGGCGTTCGGCCCACCTGTTACGGTGCTTTGATGCCATGTGGCGGATCATGCTGGTGGTGGTGAGGTTGCTAGTGTTCACGCCCCTGCTCATTTTTGTATAGCACAGGTTGCAAATTACAATTCTTTTGTCGTCCGCACTTTCCTCAAAAAAGCGCCAGACTGCGGAACACCTACCCCTTGGCAAGAGAGATTTCCACAAGGGTGTGCTTCAGGGAACAGTTGCGGGCCTGTTTGGTGTGTCCCGCCTTCTCTCTTTTGCCACCCTACTACCTCTTCAACCCTGTTGCGGTGCTGTGGATCCCTCCCTCTCTGTACTGCTGTCCTCGCTCGGCTTGCCACCTTCCCATGTTGGGTCAGTGACTTGATTGTCCACGACCTCCACTTCCTCACTCTGGTCATCCTCCTGACTTGTTGACCTAACAAGAACCTCATTTATTGACAACTAATTCTCATCCTCATCATCAACCTTTTGAGACACTAATTGCTGTTGACTTATTAACAACTGTGTCTCATCATCATCATCCAACTCGTGAAACACAAATTGCCGTTCCCCAGCGTCATCTTCTTGTCCTTGTGGATGCTCAAGAGTTTGGGAATCAGGGCACATGATCTCATGTCCCTCTTCAAGCGGGCTTGTCAAGAGGCCCAAATGAAGGAATGGCGCTGAAAAGAGCTCCTCGGAATATCAGAGTGTGTGTTCACTTGTTTGGCAAGACTCTCCATGGTGAGAGGAAGGAGGATCAGGGTGAGGATTGTGTTGACCAGACTATTGGCTACTGAGACTGGACTTGGTGGAAGACAGGGTGGCGCTTAACCGACTGGAAGCATTATCTGCTGATATCCAACCGACCACCTGGTTGCACTGGTCTGAGTTCGAGAGCGCTGTCCTGTGCCGCCCTGCAAACTGGGACATGAAGCTAGGTATCGTGGATGATTGTTTTTCTTGTGCTCTGGCAGTAGGCACAGTTTCAACGCGCCCAGGGCCACGGCCTCTGCGTGCACCATCAGCATCACGGCCACTTCCCTGTCCCTTACTGCTCGCCTTCTTCATATTAAATGTAATATATGCTCGAAAGTATGTCACACATACAGTAGCATAGGATTTGTAAGTGTATGCGCAAAAAATTAAAAAAGGTATTTGGGATGTGGAAACATCACACAGGAGATATACCGCAGATAATGTTGATGATGTCAGCAGCGGCTAATATAAAATTACAGGGAATCTCACAGGTATTTTGGATGTGGAAACGTTACACAGGAGAAATACCGCAGATAATGTCGCTGATGTCACCAGCGGCTAATAAAAAATTACAGGGAATGTCACAGGTATTTGGGATGTGGAAACGTTACACAGGACAAATACCGCAGATAATGTCGCTGATGTCACCAGCGGCTAATATAAAATTACAGGGAATGTCACAGGTATTTAGGATGTGGAAACGTTACACAGGAGAAATACCGCAGATAATGTTGATGATGTCAGCATCGGCTAATATAAAATTACAGGGAATGTCACAGGTATTTTGGATGTGGAAACGTTACACAGGAGAAATACCGCAGATAATGTCGCTGATGTCACCAGCGGCTAATATAAAATTACAGGGAATGTCACAGGTATTTTGGATGTGCAAACGTTACACAGGAGAAATACCGCAGATAATGTCGCTGATGTCACCAGCGGCAAATATAAAATTACAGGGAATGTCACAGGTATTTGGGATGTGGAAACGTTACACAGGAGAAATACCGCAGATAATGTCGCTGATGTCAGCAGCGGCTAATCTAAAATTACAGGGAATGTCATAGGTATTTTGGATGTGGAAACGTTACACAGGAGAAATACCGCAGATAATGTTGCTGATGTCAGCACCGGCTAATAAAAAATTACAGGGAATGTCACAGGTATTTGGGATGTGGAAAACGTCAAATAGGAGAAATACCGCAGATAATGTGAACGCTGTCACTAGCGGCTAATAAAAAATTACAGGGAATGTCACAGGTATTTGGGATGTGGAAACGTTACACAGGAGAAATACCGCAAATAATGTTGATGATGTCAGCAGTGGCTAAAATAAAATTACAGGGAATGTCATAGGTATTTTGGATGTGGAAACGTTACACAGGAAAAATACCTCAGATAATGTCGCTGATGTCAGCAGCAGCTAATATAAAATTACAGGGAATGTCACAGGTATTTGGGCTGTGGAAATCTTACATAGGAGAAATACCGCAGATAATGTCGCTGATGTCAGCAGCGGCTAATATAAAATTGCAGGGAATGTCACAGGTATTTGGAATGTGGAAACGTTACACAGGAGATGTACACCAGGTAATGTCACTGTCTGCAGCGGACACTGTCTACGGAAGAAGTACACTGGATGTCACTGATATTTTTTGGATGTGCACACGTTACACAGGAGATGTAGCGCAGCTAATGTCACTGTCCGCAGTGGACACCGTCTACGGAAAAAGTAAACTGGATATCACTGATATTTTTGGGATACACACACGTTACACAGAAGATGTAGCGCAGGTAATGTCGCTGTCTGCAATGACCTAACTATTGCACGCTATTTAGCGCAGGATGCGCTAAAAATAGATATTGCTGCCACACACAATATTCCTTAAAAGGGTCTGGGTCTTTTTGGGTCTGTAAAGTTTTAGCAATTTAGCGCATTTTGTGCTAGAAATATATGTTGCTGCTGCCACACACAACAATAGTCCTTAAAAGGACTTTTGGGTCTGTAAAGTTTTAGCAATTCAGCGCATGTTGCACTAAAAATATACTGTATATTGCAGCTGCCACACACATCAATAGTCCTTAAAAGGACTTTTGGGTCTCTGCCAAGTTTTTCTAATAAAATTATTTTTTTCCCCACTCCCTAAACTATCTTTCCCTACTTCAGCACAGCTCTCCATGACTAACACTGAGCCGAACACGTGTCATCGGGTGCTATATAGCACCCGATGACGCATTCCTGCCAGCCAATCACTGTAATGCCAGTAACCAACATGGCCACGGCCAGGGGCGGACTGACCATTCGGGCACTTGGGCATGGACCAAGGGCCCGCGGCCACTAGGGGGGCCGCTCACTCCTGCAGCCAGAGGTCGCAATAACTTTTACTAAATAATACCTTTTACTCCCTGGAAAAAGTCTTGCACATTCATCAGCGCAGTGAGCGCTGTGAACGGCATTGGCAACACAGCGATGCTGCCTGTGCCTGATATAACCAATAACAAAGCTCCTTACAGCAAGGAGCTTTGTTATTGGTTGGGTATTGGCGATACAGGTCGGGTCAGGCAGGGGAAACAGGCGAGAGCTGGAAGGAGCCTGGGGTGCTATGGACTCATGTGACTGGACTGGTCTGAGAGAAAAGCTGACCCTGGGCCTGTGACCCCCCCGGCCGTATTGTTGTGGCAGTTAAAAGCCCACTCTGTCAGTCTTCAAGTGGTGCTCGGCCGAGCATGCTCGATCAACACTAATACGGACGTTCCCGCGACAGGTGGCAGGAGATCTGTGAGACTCGCAACATGTGGTTTGATCTGATATGTTTTCCTTTTGGATCAAATGACATCAGTGTTGTTTCTGGTGCTTGCCACACCTTCTTTCCCCAGGAGTGGCTATTGTGGTCATTAACCTTCTCTATTTATTGTTGTTTCTCCCACTATGCTGTGTGGTTTATAGCTTCTGTTGAACTTGTGTTTAGCTTGTGTTTGGTTCTTGGCTGAGTTCCTGGTGCTACCAAAGCTTCATTGAAGATAAATGTTTGCTTTCCCTTTTGTATTTTCTTTATATATTTGTGTGTGTTGCCTATTCCCTGTTGTTTGTCATGAGGCCTGAGGGAGACTCCTGTTCGTCCTTCCCTTTGGAGGAACAGGTAGACTCAGTGCTGACATTAGATCCAGGGTCCTATAGGGCGAGATAGGATTCTAGGTATCCAGTGTAAGAACTTGCCTACCTTTGGGGCCTGTTCATACAAGTAGTCTGTCAGGACTGGAGTTAGGGTTTTCTCTAGGAGGTGTCTATTTTCCTTCCCTAGTTTCCAGGCCTTATTCTGGTATATACGCTTTTCCTTCGTATGTTCGGTGTGGTGTTTTTCTCCCACACACGAGCATGACATTATAATCCGCACGACTGTCTAGCAGATCCAGAGACCACAGGCTGCTCGTCCTAATGGGGTGGGGGTTACCAGGCCTGTCTCGAGCCTAAAGTTGCCCTCCCGAACAGATTCTCTGGGGGAAGTGATAATTTCATTTTGTTTAGGGAGGCGTGCAAATTATATTTTAGGCTACGTCCACACTCATCTGGGGACGAGAGCCAGAGAGTGGGTGTGATTATTTTGTTGCTTAAAGGGGACGCCCAGTCTTGGGCTTTTTCTCTGCCGACCGGATCGTAGACTCTCCGGTCGGTGGATGAATTTTTCAAAGCTATGGGTCTAATCTGTGATGACCCGGATCGGACCTCCCTGGCAGAGACCAAGCTATGTGGCCTTCGTCAGGGAGAGCGTTCTGCTGAGATCTATTGCTCTGAGTTATGGAGGTGGGCTACGGATACTGAGTGGAATGATCCGGCTCTCTGTAGTCAATTTTGTCAGGGATTATCAGAGAGGCTGAAGGACGCTTTGGCCTTTCATGAAAATCCTGAGTCTTTGGAAGCCGCTATGTCTTTGGCTGTACATATTGATAGATGCCTGATAGAGAGATCTAAGGGCCCACTCTCTCAGGACGTTCTATTACATAACGTACCGTATGCCTTTGACTCTTTGGGTGAAGAGACTCCTGAGCTTATACCTGGGGATGAACCCATGCAATTAGGGGGAGCGACTCCGGGATCTGCTTGCAAAAGTAGGAGTCGCAAGCAGGGAGTATGTTTTTTCTGCGGTCAAAGGGGACATTTTGTCAATATATGTCCAAGCATTCAACGGCAAAAAGAGAAACAAAAAGGTGCGTCTAAATCCCATCTGACTATCGGAGGTGTGAGTGGGGAGGCAGAGAATGTGCATTTATCCTTTGCTGGTAGTACCCGATTTCTCCTGACTGCTGAGGTGGCGCTGGAGTAAAAAACTGTGGTAATTGAAGTATTTATCGACAGCGGGGCCGGGGTGAACCTGATTGATGCTCAGTTTGTCCACATGCACAGGTTATCACCAAGTACATAAAAAAAAGACATTCCTATATTTGCTATTGATTCTGCCCTTCTTACTCAGAGGTGCTTGTCGCAAGTTTTGCACGATATCAGATTAAGAGTGGGTGACTTTCATCAAGAATTTATCTTGTGTTTTGTCTTGGAAGGTCTCCATGCACCTATGGTTCTGGGTTTACTGTGGCTTACCAAGCATAATCCAACTATCGATTGGCAAGCTAGGCAGATTCTGGATTGGGGGGACTATTGCATTGCTAATTGTCTCAATACGTCCTTTTCTGTGGTTACTACTAAGGCTGTACCCTCTTTTATATCCGAGTTTGCCGATGGGTTTTCTGAGAGTGAAGTCAGGATATACCTTCCCATCGGGAATATGATTGCCCTGTCAATCTTATTCCCGGGGCTAAATTGCCTAAATCTAGGTTGTATAATCTTTCTGAACCTGAAAGGCAGGCCATGAGAGAATATATTTCCAAGAGTTTGAAGAAAGGGCACATAAGACCTTCCAAGTCTCCAGTGGCTGCAGGGTTCCTTTTTGTAAAGAAAAAAGATGGAGGTCTTCGGCCATGTCTGGGTTTTCGTGAACTCAATCAGATTACAGGTGAAACTCGAAAAACTGTAAGCCATAAGCATCCAAATTATAACAAATAAAGGCTTGTAATATCTCGCTTTGCATGTAATGAGTCTATCTCATATGTTAGTTTCACCTTTTAAGTTGCTTTACTGAAATAAATGAACTTTGCACAATATTCAAATTTTTCTAATTTCGCCTGTACTATCCGTGATCATTACCCTCTTCTTTTGGTTCCCGATTTGTTTACCCAGATTATTGGTGCCAAGGTGTTCTCCAAGTTGGACTTAAGGGTGGCATATAATCTGGTTAGGATCAAGGAAGGGGATGAATGGAAGACAGCTTTAACACCTTCAACCCCGGGCCTGTTTTCACCTACCTGCCCAGACCTTTTTTTTAAAATCTGACATGTGTCAGTTTATGTGGTAATAACTTTAAAACGCTTTTACTTATACAGGCCATTCTGAGTTTGTTTTCTCGTAACATATCGTACTTCATGACAGTGGTAAAAATGAGTAAAGAAAAATAAAAAAATTATTTATAAAAAAATACCAAATTTACCCCTAAATTAGAAAAATTAGAAAATTTCCAAATTTCTATTTTTCTACTTTTATAATAGATAGTAATACCTCCAAAAATTGTAATTACTTTACATTCCCCATGTCTACTTAATGTTTGGATCATTTTGAAAATGACATTTTTTTTTTTGGGACGTTAGAAGGCTTAGAAGTTTAGAAGCAAATCTTAAAATTTTTAACAATATTTCAAAAACCCACATTTTTCAGGACCAGTTCAGTTATGAAGTCACTTTCTGGGGCTTACATATTAAAAACCACCCATAAATCCCCATTTTAGAAACTACAACCCTCAAGGTATTCAAAACTGATTTTACAAACTTTGTTAACCCTTTAGGTGCCCCACAAGAATTAAAGGAAAATGGGAATTAAATTTCAAAATTTCACTTTTTTTTAGCAGATTTTAAATTTTTATCTATTTTTTCTTCAACACATTAAGGGTTAACAGCCAAACAAAACTCAAAATCTATTACCCTGAATCTGGGGTTTACAGAAACACCCCATGTGTGCTCAAAAACTGAAGTATAGACGCACAGCATGCTTCAGATTGGAAGAAGCACCATATGGCTTTTGGAGAGCGGATTTAGCTGGAATGGTAATTGGGAGCTATGTCGCATATGAAGACACCCTGAGGTGGCCCTACAATGGAAATCCCCAAAAAGTCACCCCATTCTGGAAACTAAACCCCTCAAGGAATATTTCAAGGTATGTAGTGAGCACTTTGACCCATCGAGCGTTTCACAGAATTAGGAAACGCTTGGCTGTGAAAATGAAAAATTTTATTTTATCCCTAAAAAGTTGCTTTACACCCACATTTTTCACTTTCACAAGGGGTAACAGGACAAAATGCAACTCACATTTTGTTCCCCATTTCCCCCTGAATACACCAACACCCAATATGTGCTCATAAAATGATGTATGGGTGCATCGCAGGGTCCAAAAAGGAAATAGTAGCACAATAGGGCTTTTGGAGGACAGATTTTGCAGGATTGGCTTTTAGGAGCTATGTCGCATATAAAGTCACCCTGAGGTACCCCTAGAGTGGAAATCCCCAAAAAGTGACCCCATTCTGGAAACTACACCACTCAAGGAATATTTCCAGGTGTGTAGGGAGAACTTTGTCCTCAAAGGTAAAACATGGAATTGGCTGTGAAAATGTAAAAAAAAAATTCACTTTCAAAAGGAGGAACTGGAGAAAATGTACCCCCTACTTTATTGCCCATTTTTTCCTGATTACAGCAATACCCCATATGTGCTTGTATACTGCTATATGGGCGTACCACAGGGGTCAGAAGGAAAGGAGCACCAAATGGCTTCTGGAAGGCAGATTTCATCAGAATAATTTATAGGCGCCATCTTACAATTGAACACACCCTGAGGTAACCCTAGAGTGGAAACTCCCAAAAAGTGACCCCATTCTGGAAACTACACCCCTCAAGGAATATTTCAAGGTATGTAGTGAGCACTTAGACCCATCTAGCGTTTCACAGAATTAGGAAATGTTTGGCTGTGAAAATAAAACATGACAATTTTTTCCAGAAAAAGTTGCTTTACACCGACATTTTTCACAAGGGGTAACAGGACAAAATGCAACCCACATTTTGTTCCCCATTTCCCCCCGAATATGCCAACACCCCATATGTGCTCAAAAAATGGTATATGGCCGCATGGCAGGCTTCAGAGTGGAAGGAGCACCATATGGCGGTTAGAAAAGAGGATTTATCTGGAATGGTAATTGGGAGCTATGTCGCATATGTGCTCAAAAAATGATGTATAGGTGCATGGCAGGGCTCTAGATACAAACAGCTAAATATGGATTTTGCGGACCTGAATTGGCAGATGGATTTTAGGTGCCATGTTGCATTAAATAAATTCCTGAGGTTCTCAGAAATGAAAAACCCCAAGAAGTGACCCTATTTTGGAAAGAGCACCCCCATACGAACATTTTAAGTGGTGGAAAGGGTACTGTGTGTCTCACAGAAGGCAGAATTACTTGAGACAAGCATTTCCAAGCACACATTTGTAAAAATTACTAGCAGACCCCAATTTTTCACTTTCACAAGGGGTTAAAGGAGAAAATGCACCCCAGTATATGTTCCCTATTTTCTCCCCATTTTGCGAACACCCCATATGTGCTCGTAGCCTGCTGTTTTGGCGCACAGCAGGCCTCTAGAGGCAAAGTGCAAAATATGTTTTTTGCAGGCCTGAATTGGCAAACATGGATTTTAGCTGCCATGTCACATTTAAAACATTTCCTGAGGTCACCAGAAATAAAAAAAAAACAAGAAGTGACCCCATTTCGGAAAGAGCACCCCCGTACGAACATTTTAAGTGGTGGAAAGGGTGCTTTTTACCAAACAGGTTTCTCATAGAAGGCAGAAATACTAGAGAGAGGATTTCAAAGCACACATTTGTAAAAATAAAAAATTACTAGTAGATCCCAATTTTTCACTTTCACAAGGGGTTAAAGGAGAAAATGCAACCTAGTATATGTTCCCCATTTTCTCCCCATTTTGCGAACACCAGATATGTGCTCGTAGCCTGCTGTATTGGCGCACAGCAGGCCTCTACAGGCAAAGTGCAAAATATGTTTTTTGCAGGCCTGAATTGGCAGACATGGATTTTAGCTGCCATGTCGCATTAAAAAAATTTCCTGAGGTCCCCAGAAATGAAAAACCCCAAGAAGTGACCCCATTTCGGAAAGAGCACCCCTGTACAAACATTTTAAGTGGTGGAAAGGGTACTTTTTTACCAAACAGGTGTCTCACAGAAGGCAGAAATACTAGAGAGAGGATTTCAAAGTACACATTTGTAAAAATAAAAAATTACTAGCAGACCCCAATTTTTAACTTTCACAAGGGGTTAAAGGAGAAAATGCAACCCATTTTCTCAATTTTCTCCCCATTTTGCGAACACCCCATATGAGCTTGTAGCCTGCTGTATTGGCGCACAGAGGGCTCTACAGGCAAAGTGCAAAATATGTTTTTTGCAGGCCTGAATTGGCAGACATGGATTTTAGCTGCCATGTCGCATTTAAAAAATTTCATGAGGTCCCCAGAAATGAAAAACCCCAAGAAGTGACCCCATTTTGAAAACAGCACCCCCGTACGAACATTTTAAGTGGTGGAAAGGTTACTATTTACCAAACAGATGTCTCACAGAAAAGATTATGTAGTGGTTGTTGGAAAGTGGGTATGCAAGTGAGGTGGACTAAATCAGAGATCTGGAAATATTACAGGGCGCATAAAGGATGAAATAAAAAATCCTTGGATGAGTGGTAGGTTCGGAAGCATTCCTTCATGCAGAGGCCTGGTTTATCAGGGCAGGTGTCGCACTGATAAATGGTGTCCTTTCGTATTCCCCTTTTGTAACAAAGCCGACATCTTTTTTGGTTCTTTCCCCTTTTTGCTGTTTGTGGTACTTCACCAGGGAAATATTGTCCTGGTACAACATGGGCACCATGACCTCCTGAAGTCATCGGGCCCTCCCCTTCCTGACTTTGGAAAATTAGGGCTTTGATTACCGCCTCTTGGAACTGAAGGAAAGTTCCTGTGTGGCCTGCAGTTCGATGTAAAATGTATGCATTGTACATTGCCATCTGTACAATGTATACGGCAAGCTTTTTGTACCATACCTTAGTTTTAAGCATGGCACTGTAGGGCTTCAGAACTTGATCGGACAGATCAACCTCTCCCATGTGCCTGTTGTAATCAAGGATGCAGTCTGGCTTGTTGACAGGGGTAGTGGTACCTCGCACTTGGGCAGGAGAACTGGTGTTGTCCTTGTACTTAACCGCCAGCATGTTCTCATGGCGGAGAGCCTTACTGTCGCCTTTTCGGAGTAGTTGCCCTACCAGGGATCTAGGGAGCCCTCTCTGATTCTTTCGCACTGTGCCGCAAGCCACAGTATCTCAGGCTTTTAGGGACATAAATAGGGGTATGCTGGTGTAATAGTTATCTACATAGAGGTGATAACCATTATCCAGCAGTGGGTGCAGTAAGTCCCACACAATCTTGCCAGTAACTCCTTACGATGGGAAGGGGGGGGGGGGGGGGGGGGATTCAGGTGGTTGTATCCTGGAATCTTTCCCCTCATAAACCCGGAACCTGTAGGTGTACCCGGAGGTACTTTCGCACAACTTGTACATTTTTATTCCGTACCGTGCCCGCTTGCTGGGTAGGTACTGGCGAAATTTAACCATTCCTTTAAAATGTACAAGGGACTCGTCTATGCTAATTTCTTTTTCTGGGGTGAACACCTCTGTAAATTTTGAGTTGAGGTGCTCCAGGAGGGGTCTTATTTTGAATAGATGGTCAAAATGTGGATCATTTTTTGGGGGGGGGGGGGGGGGGGGGGGGCGGGCTGGCACTGTGCATTATCATTATAATGTAGGAATTTTCAAAATGGATTCAAATCTAGAGCGGGACATGGCCATATTGTAAATTGGAGTGTGGTACAAGACATCTGAACTCCAATATTGTCTCATTTAGTTTTTTTTTTTTTTTACCAGGACCATATGCAGCAACAGCCCCCAAAACTTCATAATGTCTGCTGCATTTACAGGGGTCCAACCTAGGGTTCTAGCATATGAGGATTTCGGGTTTTGAGCAATAAACTCCTGGGCGTACAAATTTGTTTGGGTCACCCCAACCCACCCCTGGAGGCGGGCCCATACTTTGGTTCCCGCCCAGAGGTGTGTTTTTGTGTGCGATTTTTGGCGTTTTTTTATGATGTATTTAAGTCTCCACATTACTGTGACAAAATTGTACTTTTTCAACCTGATGAAGGGGATCCAAGATTCCCCGAAACGTGTTGTTGTTTTATGCATTTTTTTTTATCAAATAAAGAAGTACTATTGCTAAAAAAGACCGGCTGAAGTGGGGTTGAAGCGCTGAAGCAGGATTTCTATTCTTCTCTTTAAAATGTACAAGGGATTCGTCTATGCTAATTTATTTTTCTGGGGTGAACACCTCTGTAAATTTTTAGTTGAGGTGCTCCAGGAGGGGTCTTATTTTGAATAGACGGTCAAAATGTGGGTCAATTTTTTTTTTTTTATGTCTGCTGCATTTACAGGGGTCAAACCTAGGGGTCTAGCATATGAGGATGTCGGGTTTTGAGCAATAAACAGATGGGGAGACTCATCAGGAACACGTTAGACAGGTGTTACAGATCCTAAGAGATAATAAATTGTACGCAAAATTAGAGAGGTGTGTTTTTGCTGTACACGAGGTGCAATTCTTGGGCTACCTGCTGTCATCTTCAGGTTTTCGAATGGATCCTGAGAAAGTCCATGCTGTATTGGACAGGGATCGACCTGAAAATTTGAAGGCTCTTATGCGTTTTTTGGGGTTCACCAACTATTAACGAAAATTTATTCAGAAGTATTCGACAGTGGTGTACCCCTTAACTGACATAACTAAGAAAGGGATGGATGTCTGAGTGTGGTCTGATTCGGCATTGCAAGCCTTTTCTGCGGTTAAGAAGGGCTTCTCTCCTGCCCCTATATTGGTGCAGCCAGATGTATCACAACCTTTCATTGTAGAAGTTGACGTGTCCGATGTAGGGGTAGGAGCAATTTTATCCCAGGGCCCGTCACCTGGTAAATGGCGCCCCTGTGCATTTTTCTCAAATAAAACTCTACCTCAGAGAGAAATTACGATGTGGGTAACAGAGAGTTGCTGGTCATTAAGTTGGCTTTTGAAGAGTGGCGTCATTGGTTGGTAGGGGCGATTCACTCGATCACGGTGTTCACAGATCACAAAAATTTGGCTTACCTGGAGTCAACTAAACGACTGAACCTGAGGCAGGCCAGATGGTCTTTGTTTTTCACCAGATTCAATTTCATTGTCACTTATCGTCCTGGGGTTAAGAACGTCAAGGCAGATGCCTTGTCACGTAGTTTTCCTGGAGGTGGTGATTTTGAAAATCCGAGTCCGATACTGTCGGAAGGGGTGGTGATATCAACTCTATACCCTGACCTAGAGCTGAAGGTGTTAGAGGCTCAGGGAGACGTACCAGGGTCTTGCCCCTCTGAGAAATTGTTTGTTCCATCAGAATTGCATCATAAGCTGTTTGAGGAACATCACTGTACGGTTCTTACGGAACACCCTGGGAGTAGATCCACTGCCGACCTCATCTCTTGTAGATTCTGGTGGCCGGGGTTGCGTAAGTGTGTTGAGGACTATGTGTCTGCCTGTAGTATCTGTGCACGCGCTAAGGTTACACTCAACCTTCTGGATCTCTACTTCCGTTGCCCAACCCGTCCAGACCATGGACTCACTTGTCTATGGATTTTATTACTGATCTGCCTAATTCGTCTGGAAAGATAGTTTTTCTGGTGGTAGTTGATCGTTTTAGTAAAATGGTGCACTTTATAGCATTGCCTGGCCTACCTAATGCTAAAACACTTGCGCAAGTGTTTGTAGACAACATTGTGAAACTTCATGGCATTCCCTCTGACGTGTTTTCGGATCGTGGGACTCAGTTTGTGTCCATTGTGGGGATTCGCTCTGGTAGACAGGACAAGTGGACGCAGTATAGAGGCAAAGACAAGTTTGTAACTCAAAAACGTCAGTGTTTTATTCACACTTATGGCAACAAAACAGTACGACAGTCCACTTGCAGTTTTGGTGTTCATTCACACCTAGACAGTTCATACAGCAAAAGAGTCACCTGTTATCCTAGGTGTTATTTCACACCCGATCGGCATTGCTCAGGACAGAGCAGACCTCCCAAACTCAGGCCTCCAGCCTAGCACACGGCTCAGATCCCGATCCAGCGATTGCCAGAGCTCCTCTGTCAGAGAGAGAGGTAATTACCACCAGCTGACACTGCTGCCTGGGTTTTTTATATAGGCCAGTCAAGACCCGGCCTGGAATGTGGGGAGTAGTCACCCACCCAGCACTTTGACTACTCCCAGTAAGAGCCGTCCCAGATCAGCTATTACAGCTATACTAAATAGCAAGGTGTCAAACAGCAACTGCTGCTGACACATGAAAACTGGCTCTTACTCCACCGAAGCCAGGAACCTCAGTGACACATACCTTCTGTCAATGACGGTCCCTTGCGCCTTCCTACACTACATTCTGGAAAGCGTTCTGTATGGCTGGGGGTACAACTGTCTTTTTCTTTTTATCCTCAGATGAATGGACAGACGGAGCGCACTAATCAGAGTCTGGAGACTTACTTAAGATATTTTGACTCTGAGAACCAGGAGGACTGGTCCTCGTTTTTGTCTTTGGCAGAGATTGCCATAAACAATTGTAGACAGGAGTCGACTGGTAAGTCACCGTTTTTTTGGGCCTATGGGTTTCACCCGCAATTTGGCACATTCTATGGTTCGGATAATTCCGGTGTCCCTGAGGAGGAACGTTTTTCGTCATCATTGTCTTCTGTATGACGGAAAATTCAAAATAACTTGATGAATATGGGCAACAAGTATAAACGTGTGGCTGACAGGAAACGTATGAATGGTCCGGACCTAAGTGTGGGTGATTTTGTGTGTCCACAAGAAATGTTAAGTTGAAGGTTCCTTCTTGGAAGTTGGGTCCAAGGTTTATTGGTCCATATAAGATCACTGCCATTGTTATTCCTGTAGCTTTTCGTCTTGAACTTTCTCAGGCTCTGAAAATTCATAATGTGGAGTCGTCCTCCTTGCCACCCACTCCTGTCATGGTGGACGGCAGTTTGAAATTCCAGATCACCAAGATTATTGACTCTCGTGTTCTCCATAGATCTCTTCAGTATCTTATTCACTGGAAGGGTTATGGACCAGAGTAGAGGATGTGGGTACCGGCATCTGACGTGAATGCCAGTCGTTTGGTGAAAGCATTTCACAGGTCTCATCCGGATAAGGTTGGTCCTGGGTGACCGGAGGTCACCCGTTGAAGGGGGATACTGTCACGGACGTACCGAGACATATGGACGTTCCCGCGACATGTGGCAGGAGATCTGTGAGACTGGCAACAGATGATTTGACCTGACATGTTTTCCTTTTGGATCAAATGACATCTGTGTTGTTTCTGGTGCTTGCCACACCTTCTTTCCCCAGGTGTGGCTATTGTAGTCATTAACCTTCTCTTTTTTTTGTTGTTTCTCCCACTATGCTATGGTGATTATAGCTTCTGTTGGACTTGTGGTTAGCTTGTGTTTGGTTCTCGTCTGAGTTCCTGGTGCTACCAAAGCTTCATTGAAGATAAGTGTTTGCTTTCCCTTTTGTATTTTGTTTATATATTTGTGTGTGTTGCCTTTCCCTGTTGTTTGTCATTAGGCCTAAGGGAGACTCCTGTTCGTCTGTAATGACCGACGACACGCACAGGGAGGAAAACAGGGAAAGCCCTGCCCAAGGGAGCGGGAAAGGTGGTGACCCCTAACTCACCTTGCGGCTGGCACCTGACTGCCCTGACGTCCCTAGACGGGTTCCTCACCCGTGCGGCGATCGCGTGCCTAAACCCTGGCTTTCCCTAATATGAGCCCTGGATAGTGAACAGGCCGGTGGGATCGCTAGTCCACACCACTATCACTAAGAGGGAAACACCAGGGAGAGGACAGACAAAACATACAAACACATACACCCAGGTGGGCAACCACAATAAACCAAAAAGGTCCAACAGGGATCTGGAGGGTAGCGTACTGGACCAACTACCAGCGAACGCAGCAACACAGCTCCAGAAGGTCAGAATAGATGTCCAGGCAGGAAGCTCTATCTCTGGCAACCAGAGAAGTGTGAGAGAGAAATATAAGGAGGTCTGGGAGTGCTGGACAAGGAACAGCTGAGGAGAAGGAGCTACGGATCCCTGAGTGAGCCAAAAGGGTTTGCAAAGCAAACCCAGAAAGCTACCATAAGGAAAACAGCCCTATCTTAAATAGAGCGTGCAGCCAACCGCTGCGACTTCCTGACCCCGGGTATAACGGAGTCAGGCGTGGTCCTCGACACCCTCGTGACAGTACCCCCCTCTCTACGAGGGGCCTCCGGACACTCAGGACCAGGTCTCCCAGGATGAGAGGCATGAAAAACCCGAACTAACCTGTCGGCGTTTACCTCAGACGCAGGAACCCACATTCTTTCCTCGGGACCGTAACCTCTCCAATGCACCAGATATTGAAGAGAGCGGCGGACCCGACGAGAATTAACAATTTTGGATATCTGAAATTCTAGGTTACCATCCACGACAACAGGAGGGGGTGGCAGCGGTGATGGTTCTAGAGGTGGAACATATTTTTTGAGTAACGACTTATGAAAAACATTATGAATTTTAAAAGTCTGAGGTAACTCCAGGCGAAAAGCCACGGGGTTGATGATGGCTACAATTTTGTAAGGGCCAATAAACCTAGGACCCAGTTTCCAAGAGGGAACCTTCAATTTAATATTCCTAGTAGACAACCACACATAGTCATTCACTCCTAGGTCCGGACCTGGCGACCGTCTCTTATCAGCCATGCATTTGTATTTACCTCCCATATTTTTCAAGTTAGCTTGCACCTTCTGCCATACCGATGAAAGAGATGACGAAAACCGTTCCTCTTCGGGAACCCCAGAAGACCCCCCCTCTTTGAAAGTACAGAATTGGGGATGAAAACCATATGCACCAAGAAATGGTGACTTGCCAGTGGATTCCTGACGACGATTATTTATGGCAAACTCAGCTAACGGTAAATATGATGACCACAACTCTTGGTTTTCAGACACAAAACATCTTAGATATGTCTCAAGGTTTTGGTTGGTACGCTCAGTCTGTCCATTCGACTGAGGATGGAAAGCAGAGGAAAAGGACAAGTGTACCCCCAAACGAGAACAAAAAGCTTTCCAAAATTTAGAAATAAACTGGGTACCCCGATCCGAAACAACATCGGAGGGGACCCCGTGAAGCTTCACGATTTCACTGACGAATACCTGAGCAAGAGTCTTAGCATTAGGTAGTGCGGGTAACGCAATGAAGTGTACCATTTTGCTAAACCTGTCCACTACTACCAAAATAACTGTTTTACCCGCAGACAAAGGTAAGTCAGTGATAAAATCCATTGACAGATGTGTCCACGGTCTATTGGGAATGACGAGTGGTAATAGGGACCCTGCAGGACGTGTATGTGAAACTTTTGCGCGCGCACAGGTAGAACAAGAAGACACAAAATCCAATACATCCTGACGCAACCTTGGCCACCAAAAACGACGAGACAATAGTTCCAAGGTTGCTTTACTACCCGGGTGCCCAGCAAGTGCCGAATTATGATGTTCCTTTAATAATTCGAAACGTAAGTTCAACGGTACAAACAATTTCTCTGAGGGGCAAGAGACCGGGGCGTCCCCCTGGGCCTCTAACACCTTCCCCTCCAAAACAGAGTGTACCGCAGAAACAACCACTCCTCTTTGAAGAATGGGTACCGGATCACTCACATTACCCCCTCCAGGGAAACAACGAGATAGTGCATCAGCCTTGGTGTTCTTTGCCCCAGGACGATAGGTAATCACAAAGTTAAACCTGGTAAAAAATAGCGACCACCTAGCCTGTCTAGGGGTGAGACGCTTAGCTGATTCGAGGTACAGAAGATTTTTGTGGTCCGTAATTACAGTGACGGGGTGGACTGCCCCCTCTAAGAAATGACGCCACTCCTCAAACGCAAGTTTAATAGCTAATAGTTCCCTATTGCCAATATCGTAGTTCTTTTCTGCTGCAGATAGTTTTTTAGAAAAGAAAGCACAAGGACGCAATTTACCAGGAGACGGACCCTGAGACAGCACCGCCCCCACTCCCACCTCTGACGCATCGACTTCAACAATAAAAGGCTGAGAGACATCAGGTTGGACCAGTACAGGTGCTGAGGTAAACCTCTCTTTTAGAGAGGAAAAAGCAACTTTAGCGGCGTCAGACCATTTAGAAAAATCAGCCCCCTTCCTAGTCATGTCAGTAAGCGGTTTTACAATAAGTGAATAATTTTTAATGAATTTCCTATAGAAATTCGCGAAGCCCAAGAACCGTTGTAGTGCTTTGAGGGTCTCAGGAAGATCCCAATCTAAAATTGCCTGGACCTTCCTAGAATCCATACGGAAACCTGACGCAGATAAAAAATAACCCAGGAATTGTATCTCCTGAACGGCGAAGACACATTTTTCAATTTTAGCATATAATTCATTCGTCCGTAGGACCTACAGTACTTGTCTGACATGCACCTCATGTGTTTTCAGATCGGACGAATAAATTAAAATATCATCTAGGTATATTACCACAAACCTGCCGATTAGATGACTAAAAATGTCATTAACGAAATGTTGAAAGACGGCAGGAGCATTGGTCAGACCGAAAGGCATAACTAGATTTTCATAATGCCCCTCAGGGGTGTTAAACGCTGTCTTCCACTCATCCCCCTCCTTAATACGAATCAGATTGTAGGCACCCCTAAGATCAAGTTTGGAGAACCACCTAGCACCCGCAATCTGATTAAACAGGTCAGGAATGAGAGGAAGAGGGTATGGGTCTCGGATGGTTATCTGATTTAATTCGCGAAAATCTAAGCAAGGACGCAGGCCCCCATCTTTCTTTTTAACGAAGAAAAACCCTGCAGCCACGGGTGAAGAAGAGGGTCTGATGTGTCCCTTAGCCAAGCTCTCGGAGATATAATCTTTCATGGATTGTCTCTCTGGACCCGAAAGATTATATAACCTGGTCTTGGGTAATTTTGCGCCAGGAATAAGGTTAACCGGGCAATCATAAGGACGATGAGGTGGTAACTTCTGACAACCCTTTTCAGAAAAAACATCCTCAAAGTCCGAAATAAATGTAGGTAGGGTAGTTATGGAGACTAAGCAATTGCTATTTAAGCAATTTTCTCTGCACTGCTCACTCCACTCCAATATCTCCCTGGCCTGCCAATCCACCACTGGATTGTGCGCTACCAACCAGGGAAGACCCAGCACTACCGGAGTGGGAAGCCCCTCCAGAACATAACCTGAAAGCATCTCGTTATGGTGGTCCCCTACCCGAAGGTGTAAATTATGAACCATGTGCGTGAGGTTTCTCTGAGACAGGGGAGCAGAATCAATAGCGAATATGGGAATGGGTCTCTGTAAAGTACAGAGAGACAAACCCAAAGTGCGGGCAAAATGGGCATCTATCAAATTTACCCCTGCTCCACTGTCTAGAAAGAAAGAAATAGTCTCCGTCTTATCACCAAAAATAATAACCGCTGGCAACACAAATTGCGATGTACGTATGGAGGAAACGTATACCCCCCGGCTGACATCCTCCACACAGCCTGGGGTTAGTAGTTTTTCCGACGGTCTTTTGTTTCTGAGGAAAGAAGGACAGACATTAATGAAATGACCCCTCTCCCCACAAAAAAAACAAACCCCACGCCTACGGCGAGCCTCAGGAGGACGGACCTGACGAGTAGTTCCTCCTAGCTGCATAGGCTCGTCTAAGTCCGTACAGACTAACTGCTGCTTGGGAGGGGTTACCAATTGCTCCGGTTTTTTCAACCTGACCCTAAGGCGTCTATCTATTCGGATAGAAAGGGACATAACCGCATCAAGGGAAAAGGGGGTCTCATATAATGCAAGCGCATCCTTAACCCTTTCGGATAACCCAGAGCAGAACTGACTCCTGAGAGCCGGGTCGTTCCATTGGGTATCCGTAGCCCACCTACGGAATTCAGAGCAATACTCCTCTACCGGCCGCTCTCCTTGTAAGAGTCTCCGTAATCTTGATTCAGCCAGGGCGACTCGGTCAGGGTCATCATATATGAGACCCAAGGCCCCAAAAAACTCATCCACTGACCGAAGAGCCTGGGAATCAGTAGGTAAAGAGAACGCCCAGGACTGCGGATCCCCCTGCAGCAGGGAAATAACAACCCCCACCCGCTGATCTTCATTACCAGAGGAGTAAGGGCGCAGTTTAAAATATAACTTACAGGCCTCACGGAATGTCAAAAACTTGTCCCTTCCCCCAGAAAATCTGTCAGGGAGAGGGACCTTGGGTTCCGCAACAACCTGGTTACCAGTAGCAACCGCTGGGCTTGCAGTCAGTTGTAATTGCTGCTGTTGCTGGAGGACCGACGCCTTCAATCCTACCACCTCCAAAGACAGGCCATGAAATTGTTTGGACAGAGCAGCAATTTGATCCATACTGGATTCTAAGTAGGTAAACATTTTTTTTTTTTTTTTTTTTTTTTTACCTACACAAAATAAGGGCCAGAGATAATGTAATGACCGACGACACGCACAGGGAGGAAAACAGGGAAAGCCCTGCCCAAGGGAGCGGGAAAGGTGGTGACCCCTAACTCACCTTGCGGCTGGCACCTGACTGCCCTGACGTCCCTAGACGGGTTCCTCACCCGTGCGGCGATCGCGTGCTTAAACCCTGGCTTTCCCTAATATGAGCCCTGGATAGTGAACAGGCCGGTGGGATCGCTAGTCCACACCACTATCACTAAGAGGGAAACACCAGGGAGAGGACAGACAAAACATACAAACACATACACCCAGGTGGGCGACCACAATAAACCAAAAAGGTCCAACAGGGATCTGGAGGGTAGCGTACTGGACCAACTACCAGCGAACGCAGCAACACAGCTCCAGAAGGTCAGAATAGATGTCCAGGCAGGAAGCTCTATCTCTGGCAACCAGAGAAGTGTGAGAGAGAAATATAAGGAGGTCTGGGAGTGCTGGACAAGGAACAGCTGAGGAGAAGGAGCTACGGATCCCTGAGTGAGCCAAAAGGGTTTGCAAAGCAAACCCAGAAAGCTACCATAAGGAAAACAGCCCTATCTTAAATAGAGCGTGCAGCCAACCGCTGCGACTTCCTGACCCCGGGTATAACGGAGTCAGGCGTGGTCCTCGACACCCTCGTGACATCGTCCTTCCCTTTGGAGGAACAGGTGAACTTGCCTACCTTTGGAGCCTGTTCATAACTAGTAGTCTGTCAGGACTGGAGTTACGGTTTTCTCTAGGAGGTGTCCATTTTCCTTCCCTGGTTTCCAGGACTCATTCCGGTATCCCCTTTTCCCTCCTTTGCTTGACACAAAAATGAAGCATACAAACAAAAGAGCATTATACCTAATGTGAAAAATAGGGAGGCTTGGTTAGGTTTTGAGACTGCCTTGATACATCTGGCACAAGTTTTATTGAATCTGTGCAGGGTACAATGAAATCTCAAGACTATAAAGGCATTCTGGAGTGAAATTTCCTGCCCAGTGTCAGAAACCTTGGTCTCAGTTGCAGGTCCTGGGTCCTCCAACAGGATAAAAACTCAAAACACAGCTAAAAACATCCAAGAATGGCTAACAGCAAAGCATTGGACTATTCTGAAGTTGCCTTCTATGAGCCCTGATCTAAATTATATTGAACATCTGTGGAAGGAGCTGAAACATGCAGTCTGGAGAAGGCACCCTTCAAACCTGAGACAGCTGGAGCAGTTTGGTCAGGAGACGTGGGCCAAAATACCAGTGGACAGGTGCAGAAGTCTCAATGAGAGTTACAGAAATCAATTGATTGCATTAAATTCTTCAAAAAGTTGTGCAACAAAATATTAAGTTATGGTACCAACATTTTTGTCCAGGCCAGCTTCATTACTTTGTTTTATAAATTATTCTGTTGACCCACAATCCAAAAGCAATGTCTGATTTACATTAGTTGATTTTTAAGAAATTTTTATTCATTGTTACTTTTTTCAGTTTAAAGTTATTTCAGTGGGTTTTTCTTTCTTTAACAGAAGGGTACTAACAATTTTGTCAATATGTGTGTAGATCACTGGGATTTTCTTTCAGAGAAATTTCTAAAGTTCTGGCAGATAAAAATATAATTATGATTGCTATTAAATTATTAAAATGAGCTCTGCTATCTCCGACATTTATAACATATCCACATGATATACTGTACATACATTTCACACCTCTGGTACCTGCATTTATCTCCAGTATGGAGGTCCCTGACCCTCGTACGGCATCCAGGTGGGGCTCCTATTCGCTTCATTGGGAGTTTACAGAAACAACTGGACAAGTGGTAAATCGTACCACTTACCACACTACATTAAAAACAGCATACGTTTTTGCATACACATGGGACGTCATAGGGTGCAGGAGCACCCGTTGGCTTGCATGTTTCAGATTATTCTAAATTGTAGGAGTCTATGATAGGATCTTTTCACAAACACCATTTTTTTGTTATTTCACATTCTGCCACTAGATGGTGCAGAAGGAAAGAAAATCTCCATATTTTTAAAGCTGATGCCTGTGAAGCGTTTGCTATGAATAAGGAAACTGCTCTGTAAATGTTTTGCCTATCAGCCGAAATCTAAGTCATGCAATAGATGTTAGTCTGTTTTAGCTTCCAAATTTAAAATGTGTGCATGATATATTTTTACGCTTCTCGTGAACCTCATGTCTACAGATCAGTTCCTTGAGCCCTGATCAAGGTTTCCTCAGAACACAGCAACAAGAAGACCTGTCATTTTTACAATATGGAAGGCAAACTGATTTCCACCTGCTCAAAAATGCTTTGCAAAGCAGTAATTCTATCTGAGCAAACTGTACAGTTACAGGAAAAAGAAAGTGAACCCTTCGGAATTTTCTGGACTTCTGCAATAATTACTTGAATGTAAAATGTCTGTTATCAAAAGTTACAGTTATAGACAGACACAATCTAACTAACTAGAACACAAATAGTTGTACCATTCATGTCTTTTATGGAGCACAATGAGGGAGATCTACATCCACAATGCAGGGAGAAAATGTAAGTGAACCGTTACATTAAATTACCTCCGTCAAGTTTCCTGTAGCTGTAAAAAAAAATTGCACAATGTTGAGAAGGGATTTTGGACCATTCCTCCCTGCAAATGTGATTCAGTAATATTTCTGGGATGCCCTGTGTGCACATCCCTCTTTAGGTCATGCATCATCATCTCAATAGGCTTAAAAGGGTTCTCGGGTCATTTCCTCTGATTAAGGAAGATATCTTACATGGTATTTACCCTTCCTTGTTTCCTCGAGTTCAATGCACTTGAACATGAAAAGAAATGACCACATCCTTCGGGACCCAGGTGGAAGAGCCCTGACCGTGCACGAGCGAGCACAGCAGAGATGGCGGCATTAGGGGAGCAAGGGAGTGTAAGTACAATGTGAAAAATCTTCCCTCCGCAAGTTAGTCCTGTGGGCTAATCAGGGAGTCAGACTGTTATGCTTTAAAGGGCATCTGTAAGCAGATTTCTTACATGTACGCTTGGCAGCTAAAGGCATCTGTGTTGGTCCCATGTTCATATGTGCCCGCATTGCTGAGCAAAATTATGTTTTTAATAAATGCAAATGACCCTCTAGGAGCAACGGGGGCATTGTTATTACACCTAGAGGCTCTGCTCTCTCTGCAACTACCACGTCCTCTGCACTTTGATTGACAGGCCCAAGCAGTGATGATGTTTTCACTGCCTTGCCCTGTCGATCAAAATGCCTGTAGGTGTAACAGAAACGCCCTTATTGCTCCTAGAGGGTCATTTCAATATGTTAAAACATTTTTCTCAGCAATGCGGGCACATATGAACATGGGACCAACACAAAGGTCTTCAGCTGCCAAGTGCACATGTAACCGGTCAGCCAGTGTCATAGGTACAAATCTGCTGACAGATGCCTTTTAGCCTGATCACTCTGTACACATATTGTTCACATTAATGATGCTCAGGACCAGATTACTGTCTTTGCTGAAAGTAGTTAAAAATCGAAACTAGAGATCAGTAATCAGGGCCGGTACAAGGCAGGGGCCGAAGGAGCGGGTGCCCTGGGCGCTACCATTTGCGGACAGGAGGGGGGCGCAGGTGAAGTGCCAGCCACGGCCCCCCCTACATCATGCTGTGCCCCCCCATGTGCCCCCCCAACTAAAATGACCCCCCCCCCAAGTGAGCAGCCGCCGCCGGGCACAGGGAGATGAGCGCTTCCATTGCGCTCATCTCCATTGTAAACTGTCTGTGCCAGCGGAGGTGCAGGGGAGGGAGAGGCGTGTCCCTTCCCTTTCCTCTGATAGGCTGCAGGCAGGCACCGAAGTGGAGGAGAGGCCCCGCCCCCTAATTACTCCTGTTTACCTTTCTAAAGCTAAAGGACCTTTGATGATGTCATCACAGGTCCTGTAAGGGAACTGCACAGTGTAAAGTGTAGTTCCCAGGTTAGAACAGTGCATCTGCCAGGACCTGTGATGACATCATCTTCAACATCACAGGTCCTGCAGAATCTAGCAAAGGAACTGCACCAAAAATGGTGTAGTTCCTAGGTTTCAAAGGTACATCTGCCAGGACCTGTGATGACATCATCACAGGTCCTTCAACCCCTAACAGCAAGTATTAAAAGTTCACAAGCAGCTCTGTATTGATCCATACAGACTGGAATGGAGAGGTAAGAGGAGGTCCTCCACTTTTCATCATTTACCCCCCCCCCCTCCATGCCCTGTTTTTACTCATTGCTCACTCATGTATACTACTTCAGACAGTTACCACTACCTCATGTACCTCACAGTGACTATAATGCATAACTGACCACATATTTCTATAAACACTGCATCTACAGTATTATACCTTCTATGTGTCACATCAATACACTGCTCTGTATATATATATATATATATATACACACACACATACATGCACACACACTGCATATATTACACAGTATTATACATGCAATATGTACAGATATATAGTATATACCGCAGTGCACTGATATGTGAGGTATGAGGTATAATAGATGCTGTGTGTACAGATATCAGTACACTTCTGTATATACTATATATGTGAGGTACGAGGTATAATAGATGCAGTGTGTACAGATATATAGTATATACAGCAGTGTACTGATATGTGAGGTACGAGGTGTCAATACACTGCTGTATTTACTATATACCTGTACACACTGCATCTATTATACCTCGTACCTCACATATTACACTACTGTATATACTGTATACACTGCATATATTATACCCCGTACCTCACATATCAGTACACTGCTGTATATACTATATACCTGTACACACTGCATCTATTATACCCTGTACCTCACATATCAGAACACTAGGGAATATACTATATACCTGTACACACTGCATCTATTATACCGCGTACCTCACATAACTGTACACTGCTGTATATAATATACATCTGCATCTATTATACCTCTTTTGTGTGCCAGGGCTGTTTTGTAATCCCAATCCGGCCCTGATGGCATAAATTATAAAACGCAGCAGCAAGAATAGTTCATGGAACAAAGGGAGGGGCTATAAAAGGGGAATGGGGGCCCAATTTAGATTCCTGCTATGGGGCCCAGTGATTTTTATGTACGCCCCTGGCTGCAGGCACTAGGCCGGCAGCCTATCAGAGGCCGGCGCAATGACGTCATCGTGCCGCCTGAGCCTTACATTACAGCGTGGGACACAGGAAGAGGCTGCATCGCATCGGTGACACTTAGGTAAGTATAAGTGTTTTTTTTTTGTTTTTTTTTACAATAGTGTTACTGGCACATTGGGGGGGCTTATTACAAAACTGGCACATGATGATGGGGGGGACTTTATACTGGCACATGATGATGGGGGGGAACTTTATAGTGTCTGTGACTTTCAAAGTCCCACAGTCCTTTGTTCTATTGCTTTAAGTATATTCTTGTTTTGAAACAACATTGATTCTTTCTTAAAAACGGGGGGGGGGGGGGGGGGGGGGGCGCAGTTTGCCATCTTCGCCCTGGGCACCAAATGGCCTTGTCCCAGCCCTGTCAGTAATCTTCGACACTCCAACTGCTGAGAAACTACAGTACAACTCCTAAGATGCACACTTGCTTGGCTGTTCTTGCAGCACCGATAGAAGTGAATGGAGCACTATAGGAGTTGTAGTTTTAGAACAGCCGGCGTGTTGGAGGTTTCTGATTCTTATTCTAAACTAATGAGATAATGGCCAGGGCCGGCTCCAGGTTCATGTGGGCCCTTGGGCGATAAAGTTTCAGTAGTCCCCCTTGTGGCATTTTGCACGGCACTTACAGCAATGAAACTGCATGTATTATAGATTAAATACCTTAAACAGAGCATGCTACAGAGCGGATATATGTGAATCAGTCCTTACTTTTATTTTCTACCCAGTGTTTCAGTCCCTCAGGTCTACTCACAGATATGTGCCCCCTCACAGTAGATATGCCAAGATATATGCCCCCCTCACAGTACATATGCCAAGATATGTGCCCCCTTCACAGTAGATATCCCAAAATATGTGCCCCCTTCACAGTTGATATGCCAAGATGTTCTGCCCCCCTCACAGTAGATATGCCAAGATATGTGCCCTCTTACAGTGAATATGCCAAGATATGTGCACTGTGCCCCCTTCAAAGTGGTTATGCAAAGATGTGCTCCCTCCACAGGAAGTGAAAAAGACAAACAAACATACTCCTCGCCTCAATCGCCTGGCTCCTCCCATGATCTGCGCTCCCCATCAGCAGGATACTGTGACACATCGCGCTGCTGTGTAGGAGGAGCAGAGGCTGATTCCCAGCCTGCCCCACTCCTCCTCCTACACAGATCAGCAGGACAATGTGTTAGCACATCGTACTGCTGTGGAACGCTGGCGGCTCAATGGTGTAGCGGGGAGCAAATAGTTCTCTGCTTCAGTGGCGTGCCTACGGTGTTTGTCACCCGGGGCGGATCCTCTCTGGCACCCCCCCCCCAATTCTTAAAAAAAAACTTGTACCCCCTCACAGTAGTATTGCCCTCATTGTACAACCTTTACAGTAGTTTTGTACAGATGTGTGCCCCCTCACAGTAGTTATTCCCTATCTGTGCCCCCTTCACAGTCGTAATGCCCACTGTGCCCCCTTCACATTTGTAATGCCCACTGTACCCTCTTCATTGTAATAATGCCCACCATCCCCCGCTTCACAGTAGTAATGCCCTCTGGCTCTGTGCCCCCTTCACATTGGTAATGCCCTCTGGCTCTGTGCCCCCTTCACATTAGTAATGCCCTCTGGCTCTGTGCCCCCTTTACATTAGTAATCCCCTCTGTTCCCTCTTCACATTAGTAATACCGTCTGTGCCCCCTTCACATTAGTAATGCCGTCTGTGCCCCCTTCACATTAGTAATGCCCTCTGTGCCCCCTTCACATTAGTAATGCCCTCTGTGCCCCTCCACATTAGTAATGCCCTCTGTGCCCCCTCCATAGGAATAAAGTCCTGTGTTCCACCCTCCATAGGAATGAAGTCCTCTGTGCCCCCTCCATAGGAATAAAGTCCTCTGTGCCCCCTCTATAGGAATAAAGTCCTCTGTGCCCCCTCCATAGCAATAAAGTCCTCTGTTCCCCCTTCATAGGAATAAAGTCCTCTGCTCCCTCTCCATAGGAATAAAGTCCTGTGTGACCTATATGTATTAAAAACAAAAAAACACAGTAACTACTCACCTTGTCCTGTTCCTGAAGCTCAGTCCTCTCTTCCCTGCAGGCACAGATCACTCTGCAGCACAGTGTGGGTGGAGCTTATGCAGATTACCAGGCTGCAGGCTCCACCCACACATTCTAGCAGCACAATCCATGCCTGCAGCTGAATGGTGGAGCAGGGAAAAGTCTTCCTGCTTAACCATTCAGAACGCCGACGGACTGAATGAGGGGAGGAGCGCGGGGAGCAAAGTGCTTATTGCTTCTGGCCTCTGGCAGCTGTGCTGTGGGCCCTCGCAGGAGCTGTGGGCCCTGGCACTTGGCCGGGTATGCCGGGTGCTGACACCGGCCTTGATAAGGGGGTAATTTATTAAAGACCGGCATTATATGCTGGCGTTTAATATCCTCTGCACCTCCCGAGGATGCGCCTAATTTATAACGAGGCGAAAGCCTCACCATAAATTAGGAGCATCCTCTGACAGTCCGTGCCTCTAAAACAATTTACATGGAGAAATCATCAGTACTGTATGTGTCCAAATGATCATTTGTGCGATTGTTGATGCAAATACAGTCTCATTATTGAAGGCGGTACATCTCTATTTAGACAAGGAGGTATAATACCAGCTTCTGATGATTTGTATGGCCACATAAACATGCAAACAACCAATAAATGGGCATTTTCTTGTTTGTCAGCGGAGCACTGGACTCACACAATAGAAGTGTTTGGAAGCAAAAGTTGGTAGGTGCATTTGTTAGCAGATTATTGGCCTGTGTAAAAAGGCCTTAAGAATTAATTATTGTCTGAGCGTATAAACACCCTGGGCTCTTTGTTTGGGACTAGTAAGGTCAACGGCATTTTTTCAGCCAGGTAGGAAGTTTCTAATATTTGGCCATTGTGATAAATGACTACAGCAGGGGTTCATTAGGCCCCAATGTAGTCGTAATTGATGCAGAAAGTCCCATCCAATACATGTAATGAGACTTAAAGAAAATGCACAATGTATTACATTTTAGTTTAATTAATTAGATATCAGTATGCAGAAGAAAAATATTGTGTTTTATTCAGTTCCCTGAGGGCTGGCCATACTAGAGGCACACATTTCATTTCTGTACAGTACAGCCTGATGTTCATGGCTTCTGAAATGAATGGTATTCACACAGAAATGTCCCCTGAAAGTGAGTACAGTCCACTAACCCAAATACTATGGAGTGACTGTGGAGCTCCATACACAGACTTTTGTGTGAATATAGTGCATGGTGTTTCTAACCTATTTTGTCTAGTTCTCCATTAGCATTAGTGCTGTCATTAATTCTACCACCCTCTAATCATTATGTAACATCTCTTATCATTCTGTCCCAGCCTATACAGTAAAGCTGACAAGTGAGATACAGAAAGCAGGATGCATCAATTTGGGCCCTGAAAATAGGGAGCAGCCACCCTTTCCTTATATTCACTAAATGAAGTACCGCACTCCGTGTTAGCTGGTGCCCACAAGGACTTTGCAGTCGTAGAATTTCCTTATATGACCTCACCTAGGTTTGAACCTTTTGGGCCTAACTGTGATTTTGTGGTGCATTTTGGTTTCAATGACTCCCTATTTAAAGGGACCTTCAACAAGAATGTCACACTTCCCAAAATGTTAGCGCCGGTTTTAGCTACTGACTTAAAAAGGTTAATGCTATAAAAGTTTTGATCTATAGACCTATTTAATCACTTCCATAGACACTACTAGCACTGATTGTCAGACACCACAGCAAAAAGGAGGTGGTATGATGAAAAGAACAGACTCAGGGAGGCTTGTGCTACTACAGTCAGGTCCATAAATATTGGAACATCGACACAATTCTAACATTTCTGGCTCTATACACCACCACAATGGATCTGAAATGAAACAAACAAGATGTGCTTTAACTGCAGACTGTCAGCTTTAATTTGAGGGTATTTACATCCAAATCAGGTGAACAGTGTAGGAATTACAACAGTTTGCATATGTGCCTCCCGCTTGTTAAGGGACCAAAAGTAATGGGACAATTGGATTCTCAGCTGTTCCATGGCCAGGTGTGTGTTATTCCCTCATTATCCCAATTACAATGAGCAGGTAAAAGGTCCAGAGTTCATTTCAAGTGTGCTATTTGCATTTGGAATCTGTTGCTGTCAACTCTCAAGATGAGATCCAAAGAGCTGTCACTATCAGTGAAGCAAGCCATCATTAGGCTGAAAAAACACAACAAACCCATCAGAGAGATAGCAAAAACATTAGGCATGGCCAAAACAACTGTTTGGAACATTCTTAAAAAGAAGGAACACACCGGTGAGCTCAGCAACACCAAAAGACCCGGAAGACCACGGAAAACAACTGTGGTGAATGACCGAAGAATTATTTCCCTGGTGAAGAAAACACCCGTCACAACAGTTGGCCAGATCAAGAACACTCTCCAGGAGGTAGGTGTATGTGTGTCAAAGTTAACAATCAAGAGAAGACTTCAGCAGAGTGAATACAGAGGGTTCACCACAAGATGTAAACCATTGGTGAGCCTCAAAAACAGGAAGGCCAGATTAGAGTTTGCCAAACAACATCTAAAAAAGCCTTCACAGTTCTGGAACAACATCCTATGGACAGATGAGACCAAGATCAACTTGTACCAGAGTGATGGGAAGAGAAGAGTATGGAGAAGGAAAGGAACTGCTCTTGATCCTAAGCATACCACCTCATCAGTGAAGCATGGTGGTGGTAGTGTCATGGCGTGGGCATGTATGGCTGCCAATGGAACGGGTTCTCTTGTATTTATTGATGATGTGACTGCAGACAAAAGCAGCAGGATGAATTCTGAAGTGTTTCGGGCAATATTATCTGCTCATATTCAGCCAAATGCTTCAGAACTCATTGGACGGCACTTCACAGTGCAGATTGACAATGACCCAAAGCATACTGCAAAAGCAACCAAAGAGTTTTTTACAGGAAAGAAGTGAAATGTTATGCAATGGCCAAGTCAATCACCTGACCTGAATCCGATTGAACATGCATTTCACTTGCTGAAGACAAAACTGAAGGGAAACTGCCCCAAGAACAAGCAGGAACTGAAGACAGTTGCAGTAGAGGCCTGGCAGAGTATCACCAGGGATAAAACCCAGCGTCTGGTGATGTCTATGCATTCCAGACTTCAGGCTGTAATTGACTTCAAAGGATTTGCAACCAAGTATTAAAAAGTGAAAGTTTGATTTATGATTATTATTCTGTCCCATTACTTTTGGTTCCTTAACAAGTAGGAGGCACATATGCAAACTGTGGTAATTCCTACACCGTTCACCTGATTTGGATGTAAATACCCTCTAATTAAAGCTGACAGTCTGCAGTTAAAGCACGTCTTGTTCGTTTAATTTCAAATCCATTGTGGTGGTGTATAGAGCCAAAAATGTTAGAATTGTGTGGATGTTCCAATATTTATGGACCTGACTGTAAGTCAACGCTTGGATCAGGGGTGGACTGGGAACTTAAAGTGGCCCTGGAAAAAATACTAAAAAAGTGCAGCGTACCGGGCCACAGGGGCAACACGGTGGGGCGATGGGGGTAGTAGTTCATTTACTCACGGTTAGCAGAGCCTCCCTGGGTCGCAGTGCAGTGGAGGGAAGGACAGCACTAAATCCTCAGAGGCACTCTCTATTGCAGGGAACACCAGCCAGATGGAAGTTGAGGTGCCCTTGATGGTATAGGTGTTTAAGGTGCTTTGGTGGCTGGGCCCCTGTGTTCGTGATTCCAGCACCGTAAGGTAGTAGAAAGGATGAGGAGGCAGTTGTTGTAAAACAGTTGAACATTTACTGAATCAATGGTCTCAGGACAGTTGTTACAGTTCATCAATATAGCAAAGGTTATAATCCAAATGTTACTTTAGCTGTAATTCCTTAATACAGGTCTGGCAATTGTCAGTTGAGGAGTTCTCTTAATACTTTGGCTTTAACAGGCAGAATGACAATTATTGCTTAAGTAGTTTTGCACTTTCAGTCCACTTTCTAGCACTCAGGTACTGAATATAATGATTTCCTATTTATCTTGAGCAATCCAATAAAGGCGTTCTCCCTCATGACAGGCAAACTCTCTGTTACATTTTTTGATGCAGGATGCTCTCTTGAAATATTCAGGTTCACTATGTTCCCAGAGCGCATTTAGGGAAAAAGGATAATTCTGCGCACTAATTATCCAGTTGTGTCCAGGTACCTTTATGTTCCTCCTGGTCACTTGTGCTTGTGAAGTCCCTTGGCTAGACTCAGCTCTAATCTTCACTAGACTTGCTTTATATTCGTACTTAGTGTCCGCAATACACCCGGCCGGCACCCCCCATAGAACTGCCTATGTTCTATTTTTTTGCGAAGCCCAGAAGTTCGGGGCTGCGCTCCGGAAATGCGGATGCGGAGAACACATAGTGTGCTCACTGTATCTCTTTCGGCCCTAAAGAGAATGAATGGGTCCGCACCCGTTCCCGATATTGTGGATTGGATGCGGACCCATTTGTGGACGTGTGAATGGACCCTGTGACTTACTGTCTTGTGCTGGGCTTCTGTGACTCCTTGGTCTGTCATCTCCAGGCTTGATCAGGGCCCAGAGGAAAGCAGCTACATTGTGGAACTTGCCTGTTCTCCTCCTCCATACACTTCCTTCTCCTCTCTCTCACTTCAACTAACTACTTCACTTCAACACTCTAACTTTATTAACAAACCCCTGTCTATATATAGTATGTGGTGCCAGCACCACCTAGGGGCAAATAGATGTAATGACAATGCCAGCCTGATATTAGGAAAATAAAATATATTAAATACATTGAATATGACATTTAGCAGCAATTTAAACTGCCCACATATAGCAAATAAGTGGGACACTGCAAAAGTGGCCCCATTTTGTAGTTGGGTCCAAATTGATGGAGGTTCAGGGCCAGCCGTTCCATATAGCACATTATACCACCCCGACAAGCGCCAAATACCACAGACCATCACAAAATACGGCCAGCAGCACAAAATACATCCCCAAAAACTTCCACTGACCGGTCATGAGGAAGGCCCAGGTGGCTCTCTGGGCATTGGCCCACCGGGAAATTTCCCTGTAAGGTCTAAGGCCAATCCACCCCCAGCTTGGGTCCATTGTACGGCTGACACAGTGCTGTGGCTTCCATTATACACAGAAGCTATGGCATACATGATACTAGTGAGTACTAGTGAAGAAATACATTACATTCATATATACCCTGCACATGTAGAGGCACTTAATATGGTATATACATGTAGTCCAAGACTATTGGTTGCCTACTCTTGACATGTGCATTTATATTGTGATTTTTATTGGTTTAAAATATAACTTTTATTACTTGTGATAATACTAAAATAAGTTCTTTTTATAGGAGCTATTTTTATCTAACCTACTAATGTACTAACTAATTAAAACTATCTCTGGACATCGAGATTATGTTTCCTTTTATATTTGTTTATTAAACTGTAACTGCAGCAGTGGTGGTTGGTGAGCAGTTGCTGGCAATTGGTCAGCCTTTGGTTGTGCAGGCTGCCTACTGTTTGGATACTATATTGGTACTTTTATTTGATGGTATATAGGCAGCTTTAGCTGGTATACATTGGCTCTAACAATGTCTACGTTAAAACCAGCCTGCTGGTTGCTGTTTGTCCAAGGCTTGTTTCTGTAGCCTATTGTTGCTAGTCTACATTGGCTCCAGCAGTGTATGGGTTAAAGCCAGCCTGCTTGCTGCTGTTTGTCCAAGGCTTGTTACTGTAGCCTATTTATTGCAACATTTAATGCCTGTTGTTACCCTATAACTGTTCCTACCATATATTGCTGCTACTGTTCATACTACCATCAGCTGATGGTGCAATTGCTGTAATCTAGCTACTGGATCACTGACTATTTGGTGACTGCCTATTTACTATTGTAGCAGTCTATTGGCCCATTTTCAGCGATTTGCTGATGGTGCTGTTTCTAGCTTAGTGCTTTTGTGGGCAATTACTGTATTAGTCAGGCGCTAGATCGCTCATCTCAAGATGTCCTAGAGTCTAAAATTCTAATTACTGCCCCCCGACATGTTTCGCCATATCCATGGCGTCTTCAGGGGATCGGGCAGTCTGCACTTTTACTCCGTGCAGACTGCCCGATCCCCTGAAGACGCCATGGATATGGCGAAACAATAATATAATAATCTCGATGTCCAGAGATAGTTTTAATTAGTTAGTACATTAGTAGGTTAGATAAAAATAGCTCCTATAAAAAGAACTTATTTTAGTATTATCACAAGTAATAAAAGTTATATTTTAAACCAATAAAAATCACAATATAAATGCACATGTAAAGAGTAGGCAACCAATAGTCTTGGACTACATGTATATACCATACTAGTGAAGAAAGCCTAATTCCAGTCCATGGGACTAGGCTTCTGCTTTAGTATCGTCACCACCAACAAGCCTTTTCTACTTTCTTAAGCTCCACACACGTCTTTATCAAGTCCTTGGTGCTTTTATCTTTGAGAAAGGTAAGAGTATCCTTGATCACAAGTGAGTTAGAGGACAAAGGGGGTAATAGCTTCCATATATTCTATGCCAATTTCCATAACATAACTGGCTTATTGATAAAATCTTCTTAAGTGGTAATAACAGGAGTAAGATTCAAACACATTATGCAATTATCAATGTTAGTGAAATTGTGATAATTGCTCATGTGCATATTCTATAATAGATATGTAAATCAAGATATAATGTAAATGCCTGATAGATCAAGAATCAGCATTACATTAAAAATCCATATGTTCACCTGGTAGTGTTGCAAGGTGCAGCATAACTGATCTTTAAAGCTTTGTTGTTTGGTCAGCAGCCAAGAAAGAATATAGCTAACTTAAGGGCCCTTTACAGAGCCCGATGTTCGCGCAGATTATCGCTAATGAGCGTTTGTATGGATGCTCATTATCAATTGTTCGTGTGGTCACCTAAATCATCACTTGCCAGCAGCAGATCTGTGCTATCTAAACATCATCTGCTGCCAGCAAACAGTGATTCTGTATGGGGACTATAGCACTAGCGATCGCTCCTCCCAATACTGTGGGGGAGATTGCTGTGTGGAAATGCAGCTTTCTCCTCCTCTGATGAGCAAGTTATTGTCAGGAAGGAATGCTTCCTTTTTTCAAATAAAATAATCCCCTTGAAAACCTTTTCAGATTTTATTTCATGATATAATCAGCCTAAATCATTCCTTGGTTTGGAAGTATAATATGCTTTAATATTTTTTGAGAGCTTCATGATGTGTCTCAGTCCCTTCAAAGATACTTTGTAATGAACTAAGGTCTGATATGCTCATGATTTGTAAGCTGCCATAACACAATACTTAGCCCTCATGCACATGGCCAAATTGAGAATCACTATAGGTGGCCATATACATTATACAGACGTTGGTTGACGATTGACCATCAGTTGAACAAATGAAATACCTCAGACACACCCCCTTGCTGAAAAGCAAGCCCTCTTCAATCCTCCTTGGTAGCCTAACAGCAAGTGGCCACAGACATAGATCTCAGCTGGCTCCCTCCCCTTCCAATGCTGTGGACATAAAAGGGTTAAGGACATGAGTGCAAATATATACCATGCCTAGGCTAAGTCTAGCTACTAGGGGGCTTAAATGAAGGTATCGAGTGGCAGTCCTTTATTGATGGCAAGGGTGGTGGACTAGCTATCTCTCTACAGGCACCCTGGCTGCAGGGCTCAGCTACATTAGAGTCCTTTGGGTCTGCAACAGGGAGAACCAAACCTGGGTCTGCGGCTCTGTAGAAATGAGTCCAGGAAGCACAAACCCAAGGCATGCAACCAATCAGGTGCATTTAATTCTATGATGATGGGTACTTGTTTGTAAACACTGCTTGAACAGGAATAACAGGAGATCACCAACTTTTGGATCTTCCAGCCTAGAGTCCTGGAATTACCAATTGGGTCACAAGGAGCTCAGGTACACGTTTGAGTCCATTTCTTAGGGACAGGTCTTGGAACATTGCAGAACCATCTCAGGTAGGTGTTGCCATACCCTGAGAAGGGGAAGGGAAGGCACAACAAGCACAACTTTGACAACTTTCCTGTAGTAAGATGGAGCCCTTGAAATACAGCAGGGTATCTGCGTGGACAGATGAGGGTCAACGAGAGCAAGTAGGAACTGGGCCAATTTGTCTCACCCATTGATGATGATGTCGCCTTTTTAAATGGCTCCAACCTTCTTGTTTTTGAGACACCAGATGTAACTTTAGGCTGGGTCTATGGTAGGAGACCGTGGCAGGAGCTGTTGCAGTTTCACTTCCTCCCTCTTAGTCCTGAAGGTGCCAAAAGAGGAGTGGAGGAGGAGCTGTGGGATATTGAAGGTGTGTAGGTCCAGGTGGGGGCCCGGCTCTATACATCATACAGAGAGGGGAGGGCCTATCCTGGCTGCACTGCCTGCTTCACATAACGCAATAGACAACAGCAGGCTACAGCCAGGAAGCTTCTCCACTCTCCTCCCTCCCCATATCCTGCTCAAGACCTGTGGTTCCCCCCACCATCCGCCACCCGCCCGTGGCGTGCTGCCTCCCTTGGCCGTCCTCACCAAGTTCTGAATCCTCCTTCTGCAAATGGCAGGGGGAGGAGCTGGAGCATCTCCTCTTTTACATAGCGCCACATACCTCTTACATCCAGTGATGTCACCTTTGATGTAGATGTTCTATTTCCTCATCTTCTCCATTCAGACCAGACCGCCATGATGATTTTTCAGCCATCTCCCATCTCTGCAGAGATTGACAAACAGACACTAGTTTCCCACTTTTCATTCATCTTCACATCTTCTGAACACCCCATCCTGCCACTCCTAATACTGTGCCCGCTGTGCTCCCCAATATTATACTGCCGAAACTGTCCCCTGAAAAATACTAGTGCCACACAGATAGTGTCCCCTTCAACAATTATTGTCACACAGTGCTCTAAAAAAAATAACTGCACCCAGTAAATAGTGTCCCTGACAGTAATAGTATAAACATAATGTCCCCAAAAATAATTGTGCTAAGCTGATACTGTCACAGCGCGGTGTGGATGGTAAACTCCACACCGAACATAGGAGGCAAGGGAAAAGGTACTAGGCCTGAAAACTAGGGAAAGGGGAAAGGTCCCCACCTAGTGAATCCCTAAACCCGAGCCCTGACTACTATCAGTATGAACAGACCTCGATGGTAGGAATGTTCATACGCAGGAACCTAGAGCCCTATCTGACCCTAAAGATCCCTGGATATAGTGTCAGGACAAAAGAGAACCTGCTCCTTCCCAGCTGAAGGAACAGGAGACTCACTCAGGACTAATACCAAAACATAGGGTAATACAACAAACAAGAAATAGGGAAAAGACAGTTTACTCCGAAGTACGAAGACGAGCAGGAACTCAGAGGAGAACCAAACACCAGCACTTCCACAACCAGAAAAGTGCTATCAACCGCATAGACCAGACTAAATAGAGGAGTTGGAATGACCACTTAACCTACACCTGAGACAAGAGGTGTGGTCATAACCAGCAACAACACAGAAACAAGTGAAACCAAAGAGGCTGTAAGATCACATCACATGCACCCAGTCTCTTAGATCGTCTGACCCCTGTTACTAGTGTTGGGCGCGAATATTGGAATCGCGAATATTAATCGCGAATTCGCTAATATTTAGAATATAGTGATATACACTCACCTTAAGAATTATTAGGAACACCTGTTCTGTTTCTCATTAATGCAATTATCTAGTCGACCAATCACATGGCAGTTGCTTCAATGCATTTAGGGGGGTGCTCCTGGTCAAGACAATCTCCTGAACTCCAAACTGAATGTCAGAATGGGAAAGAAAGGTGATTTAAGCAATTTTGAGCGTGGCATGGTTGTTGGTGCCAGACGGGCCGGTCTGAGTATTTCACAATCTGCTCAGTTACTGGGATTTCCATGCACAACCATTTCTAGGGTTTACAAAGAATGGTGTGAAAAGGGAAAAACATCCAGTATGCGGCAGTCCTGTGGGCAAAAATGCCTTGTGGATGCTAGAGGTCAGAGGAGAATGGGCCGACTGATTCAAGCTGATAGAAGAGCAACGTTGACTGAAATAACCCCTCGTTACAACCGAGGTATGCAGCAAAGCATTTGTGAAGGCACAACACGCACAACCTTGAGGCGGATGGGCTACAACAGCAGAAGACCCCACCGGGTACCACTCATCTCCACTGCAAATAGGAAAAAGAGGCTACAATTTGCACGAGCTCACCAAAATTGGACTGTTGAAGACAGGAAAAATGTTGCCTGGTCTGATGAGTCTCGATTTCTGTTGAGACATTCAAATGGTAGAGTCCGAATTTGGCGTAAACAGAATGAGAACATGTATCCATCCTCTGATGGCTACTTCCAGCAGGATAATGCACCATGTCACAAAGCTCGAATCATTTCAAATTGGTTTCTTGAACATGACAATGAGTTCACTGTACTAAAATGGCCCCCACAGGCACCAGATCTCAACCCAATAGAACATCTTTGGGATGTGGTGGAACGGGAGCTTCGTGCCCTGGATGTGCATCCCTCAAATCTCCATCAACTGCAAGATGCTATCCTATCAATATGGGCCAACATTTCTAAAGAATGCTATCAGCACCTTGTTGAATCAATGCCACGTAGAATTAAGGCAGTTCTGAAGGCAAAAGGGGGTCCAACACCGTATTAGTATGGTGTTCCTAATAATTCTTTAGGTGAGTGTATATTCATAATTTCGAATATTCTAGATTTTTTTTTTCATCAGTGACCTCCCTTCTTGCTTGTGGGCCAGTGAGAAGGCTGCAATGTCTTTGTCTGAGCTTAGAAACATCCCTAGCAACCAATAGGAAAGTTGCCTACCCTTTACTATATAAGAACCTCCCCACCTCATCAAAATCACAGTTTTTCCTGAAGAATTAGGTAAATCTGTGATAAAATCCATAGATAAATGAGTCCAAGGTCGGGACGGGATGGGCAACGGAAGTAAAGATCCGGGAAGGCCGAGTATGTGTCACCTTAGCACCTGCACAAGTACTACAAGCAGACACGGTCCTCAACACACTTACACAACCCCGGCCACCAGAATCTACGAGAGATGAGATCGACAGTGGATCTGCTCCTAGGGTGTCCTGTGAGAACCGTACAGTGATGTTCCTCGAACACCTTGTGACGTAATTCAGAAGGAACAAATAACTTCCCGGAGGACAAGAATCCGGTGCATCTCCCTGGGCCTCCAACACCTCTGCCTCAAGGTCGGGATATAGGGCAGATATAACTACCCCTTCAGACAATATCAGACCAGGATCTTCCGAATCACCCCCCCCAGGAAAGCTACGCAACAAAGCATCAGCCTTGACATTCTTAACCCCAGGGCGATAAGTGACGATGAAATTAAATCTGGTAAAAAACAACGACCATCTGGCCTGCCTTGGGTTCAGTCGTTTTGCCGACTGCAGGTAAACCAGATTTTTGTGATCAGTAAGCACAGTAATAGGATGAATTGCTCCTTCCAACCAATGACGCCACTCCTCAAAAGCCAACTTAATGGCCAGCAACTCTCTATTACCCCCGTCATAATTCCTTTCTGCAGCCGAGAGTTTCTTAGAGAAGAATGCACATGGGCGCCATTTACTAGGTGAAGGACCCTGCGACAAGACTGCTCCTACCCCTACCTCGGATGCGTCAACTTCCACAATGAATGGCTGTGACACATCCGATTGCACCAGTATAGGAGCAGAAGCAAAACATTCCTTCACCGCAGAAAAGGCTTGTAATGCCGCATCAGACCAGACTGAGACATCCAAACCTTTCCTAGTCATGTCCGTTAAAGGTTTAACCACAGTCGAGTAGTTTAAAATGAATTTACGGTAGTAGTTGGTGAACCCCAAAAACCGCATAAGCACTTTCAGATTTTAAATAAATTAGTATGTCATCCAGATACACAACAACAAACCTCCCCACCAGATGATGAAAGATATCAACAAAATATATTAACAAAAGATATTAACAAAATGCTGGAAAACCGCAGAAGCATTAGTTAACCCAAACGGCATGACCAGACTCTCAAAATAACCCTCTGGGGTATTAAACGCCGTCTTCCATTCATCCCCTTCCTTGATCCTGACCAGATTATATGCCCCCCTTAGGTCCAACTTGGAGAACACCTTGGCACCAACAATCTGGTTAAACAAGTCAGGAATCAAAGGAAGGGGGTATGGATCATGGACCGTAATCCGATTGAGCTCACGGAAGTCCAGACATGGTCTAAGAGTTCCGTCTTTCTTCTTTACAAAGAAAAACCCTGTTGCCAGTGAGGACTTGGAAGGTCTAATCTGTGCCTTAGCCAAACTCTCTGCAATATACTCTCGCATGGCCGCACTTTTGGGTTCAGAAAGGTTATATAACCTAGATTTGGGCAACTTCGCTCTGGGAATAAGATTGATAGGACAATCATATTCCCGCTGTGGGGGTAAACCCTTGCAACCACTCTCAGAAAATACATCAGAAAAATCAGAAATCAAAGAGGGAACAGCTTTAGTGGTCAAGACGGAAAGAGATGTATTAAGTTATCCATGCAATAATCATTCTAATCGAGAATCTGTCTCGCTTGTCAGTCAATGGTAGGATTATGTTTGCTCAACCATGGTAAACCCAGAACCAACGGAGCAGGCAGACCCTCCAGCACAAAACACGAAATGGATTCCTGATGAAAATCACCCACTCTTAAACGGATGTCATGCACTATCTGTGACAAACATTTCTGAGTAAGTGGTGAGGAGTCTATTGCAAACACCGAAATATTTTTCTCTAATGCACTTGTTGTCAACCCATGCAAACGGACGAACTGACCATCAACTAGGTTAACCCCTGCCCCACTGTCAATAAACACCTCAATTCCCACACTTTTGGACTCTAGCGCCACCTCGGCATACATGAGAAATTCTGTACTACCAGTAAATGACAAACGTAAGTTCTCCGACTCCCCACCCACACCACCAAGTGTAAGATGGGAATTAAACTTTTTTTTTGTTTTTTTTTCACCTTGACGCTGAACGTAAGGACAAACATTAACAAAATGTCTCCTTTTTCCACATAAAAAATATACTCCCTTCTTATGACTAAAACTCTTGAAAGCAGGCCCAGGGATAACTCCCCCTAACTGCATAGGTTCGTCAACAGGCATAAACTCAAGAGTCTCTCCACCCAAGGTGTCAGAGAAAGCCACCACGTTATATGATAGTTCGTCCTGAGAGTGAGGGACCTTAGATCTCTCTCTCAGGCGTCTATCCATATGTACAGCAAAGGAGTGGGACATAGACGCTTTCAATGACTCAGGATTTTCGTCAAAGGCCAACGCGTCCTTTAGCCTCTTGGATAATCCCTGACATAATTGGCTACGGAGAGCTGGATCATTCCACTCCATATCCGTAGCCCATCTACTAAATTCAGAGCAACAGATCTCCGCAGAACGCTCTCCCTGCTGTAAACCAAGTAACTTGGTCTCGGCCAGGGAGATCCAATCCGGGTCATTGTAGATAAGACCTAGAGCTCTGAAAAATTCATCTACTGACCGGAGAGACTGTGATCCAGTCGGTAGAGAAAAAGCCCAAGACTGAGGGTCCCCTTTAAGCAACGACATGATAATACCCACTCTTTGACTCTCATCCCCAGATGAGAGCGGACGTAACTTAAAGTACAATTTACACGACTCTCTGAACCGAATTATCGCTTCCCCCCCCGAAAATCTCTTCGCAAGTACAACCTTAGGTTCAGGACAGGCCTGGTAACTAATACTGGCACCAGCATAACTGGATCTGCGTGCGGAGGTTAGCTACCTCTATATACAGACCCTGCAATTGTCTAGCCAGTGCAGCGATTGGGTCCATAGCCTCAGTGACACAAACAAAAAAATGACAGTTTTCGGTGGTTGATAATGTCAAGGCGCGGTGGGGGTGGTAAAATCCACACCAAACACAGGAGGCAAGGGAAAAGGTACTAGCCCTGGAAACAAGGGAAAGGGGAAAGGTCACCACCTAGTGAATCCCTAAACCAAGTCCTGACTACTATCAGTATGAACAGACCTCGATGGTAGGAATGTTCATACGCAGGAACCTAGAGCCCTATCTGACTCTAAAGGGCCCTGGAAATATTGTCAGGACAAAAGATGACCTGCTCCTTCCCAGCTGAAGGAACAGGAGACTCGCTCAGGACTAATACCAAAACATAGGGTAATACAACAAACAAGAAATAGGGAAAAAACTGTTAACTCCGAAGTAAGTGGACGAGCAGGAACCAAACACCAGCACTTCCACAACCAGAAATGAGCTATCAACCACATAGCATCATCGGTGAGACCAGACTAAATAGAGGAGTTGTAATGACCACTTAAGCTACACCTGAGACAATAGGTGGGGTCATAACCAGCAACAACACAGAAAAAAATAAAAACCAAAGAGGATGTCAGATCACATCACATGCAGCCAGTCTCTTATATCTTCTGACCCCTGTCACGGGAGAGACCGTTACAGATACTGTGCCAGGGTGCCCACTAAAGTAACAGTGCTTCCCAAAATCCCACCAATAGAAATAATTCTCTGCCAGAGCACACTTAGTAGTAATAATGCCCCCATAGTGTCCCCATAGTCCTGAGGATAGCAATACAGATGAATATGGAGATGAACGGTTCCACAATGGAAGCGCTCATCTCCTACCGCCTAGCCACCACCGCCCGTAATTAGAACCAGGGCCGGGCGATCGTCAGTGCGGCCCTGAGGGATAAAAAAATATATATGAAAGGTTCTAGGGAGGGTTCAGACCCTTTGTACCCCCCCTGTCGGTGCGCCCCGCATTAAATTGTTGGCCCAACATGTCGTTCTTCTTGGGTTTTGGCCAAGAAGATTTTTACTTTTATTCAAACTGGCCATACATCCTGAATGGCACTAAATAATGGATGCAAAATCTTTCTCGCAATGTTCTTTCTTTCATCCATGAACAATTTTTCTTTGAGATCTTTTGTCTATCGACGAAAATTTCTAACACAACAGACTTATTTTCAGACTATGATGGTCTGTCATCAGTTGGCTAAAATGATTGTTCATTGAATTATTTACCCAACAAGTGTTTTGATCAACATAAAACTAATGTGTATGGCCACCTTATTGTTCGTATCTGTAAAACCAAGTCAATCACCTGCCATGGGGCCATGCTCTACTTCTGTATACCTCTGATTTTATATTGAGGCACAAGAAAGTTTTTTTTTATCCCCAAGGATTCTTATGAAATACATGAAAAAATGTATGGCAAGCTGCTTAGGATGGAGTCAGCATCAGCTTCAAACGCCTTCAAGAATCAGAAAATCATCAAGCAGTGGGCAAAGAGTTGGCGGATCACCTGAACCCCTGTTGGAGGCCTTAATTTCACCATATGGCTGTATACAGTATCAAATTCCTAAGAAAAATTACATTTAAATGTTTTCTGGTTATTATGTAGATTCCAACCACACTCTGTTCACACCCTCAGTTAACTTCTGTTTATACTCTAAAGCTGTAATGCATTATATGTGTTGATCGAGCTTGCCAAAAAGCATAGATCTCTTTTCTAAGTATCTACTAATACCATTTTTGGCGCAGGTTGCTGCAATGACTGTGTCTCAACTATGAAGTGGCTGATGAAACATAAGACAGCATGTTATAAGCTTTTTATGGATTACCAAGTTTATAGAGCTATCTTTAATGAAAAAAAAATCCCTTTGCATGTATTAAAAAAAAAAAACACTCTCTCCGGTGCCATCCGGAAAAACGGATCCGGTATACATTTTTTTTCTATCTGTGCATGCGCAGACCAGAATGCCGGATCCGTTTTGCCAGAACACTTAATGACGGATCCGGCACTAATACACTTGAATGTAAATTAATGCTGGTTCTGGCATTCCGGCCAGTGTTCAGTCTTTTTGGCCGGAGAGAAAACTGCAGCATGCTGCAGTATTTTCTCTGTCCTGAAATGGCAAAACGACTGAACTGAAGACATCCTGATGCATACTGAACGGATTGCTCTCCATTCAGAATGCATTAGGATAAAACTGATCAGTTCTTTTCCGGTATTGAGCCCCTAGGACGGAACTCAATGCCGGAAAAGAATAACGCTAGTGTGAAAGTACCCTAACATGCATCTTCCAAATAAAAGAGAAAAAAACCTGTGAGAAGCATCTTGCATTGCAGGAGCAATGGCAGTTACGTAATATAGGGGCACATTGTAGCTGGCACTAATGGTGGGCCCTGCTATGGGGAGCACTAAATGTTTCCCACTGTTATTGAGGCAGTTATGCGACTTTATAAGTTCTGTTTTAAAGAACCAATCCCACTAAAATGTTATTCTCTGGCTAGTGAGAAAGGTTCATGATGTAAATTGTAGTGAAGGTATTTTTTTTTTACTGGTGGCTTTAGTTGTGAGTTATCCATGTCTTCCACATGTGACCAACACTCTGACTCTCTAACTGAGACAGCATCTTATGTGTGGACAGAAAGTCATGTTCTATATTTATTCCTATAGGTGTCTCAATGTCAGTGTCACGCAAAAGCAGGTGTGAAACCGCTGTGCCACGTGGCCAACCTCCTCTAAGGGCGTTGTCTAATTGAACCCTTCATTCTTCACAGTACCCCTGATGGTGGGAATAGACTTTCTCGAGTGGAATAGCAGGTCGCTGCCTCTTGAGTAGTGATGAGCGGCAGGGGCTATATTCGAATTTGCGATATTTCACGAATATTTGGGTGAATATTCATCATATATTCACGAATTCGCGAATTCGAGATTATTTTCTTGATCGCGAAAAATCTGCAATTTATTATTTGTGTAATGCGCACGAAATACAGGCGTGGGTCACTTTTGCTACATTTTCCAAGCTGCTAGAAGTTTCCTGAGACTGGAGAAAATGGTTGGCACGGCAGAACATTAAAAATGGCTTTATATGCAGATATAGTGCTCCAATATATTCCCGATTGCGCAAATCGGCACTAATGATGCAAATATTTTGGCACAATACGTGAAACTTGACATTTTAGCAGGTCTGCATGTATGTATGGACAGCAGAACCTAACACACTACCTAACACCCTGCACTGCAACAGCTACACTATATCAGGATATAACCTACACTATCTGTATTATATATATAAGCTATCTAACTATCTATCTACTGTAGTGTGGAAAGCACAGAGCACAGCAATGACACTGCTGTCTCTCTCAGAACTTAAAAAAACTGTAGAAAATGACTGCTGGAGAGGTTCTTATATAGTAAGGGGTAGGCAGCTTTCCTATTGGTTGCTAGAGATGTTGCGAAGCTCAGAAAAATACATTGCAGCCTTCTCATTGGTCCACAAGCAAGAAGGGAGGTTACTGATGAAAAAAAATCTAGAATATTCGAAATTACGAATATATATCACAATATTCTAAATATTCGCAAAGTGACGATATTCGCGATTAATATTCGCGATTCTAATATTCGTGATCAACACTGCTCTTGAGGAGGATTGGCACACGAGGCAGCTGGTCCTGACGGACAAGGTACCAGAGGTGCAGACGTAATCAGCAGACCGAGCCATAACCAGGAGTGACAGGGCAGAACTGAAAGATGAGGCAGAGGCGAAGTCAAACAAGCAAAGGGTCAGGCATGTGGCACAAGTATATGTCAGGTAATCGAGGTCAGCAACAGGAGAGTTGAGGCAAAGCAGGCAGGGATCAAACAGATAGCGGAGTCCAGAAACACAACCACAGGCGAGGTATACAGGAACACAAGCAGAGATAAAAGCAATGTTTGCAGGACACAAGGACCTTGACGCTCAAGCTCCTGGAAAGAGGGATGAACCACTTAAATAGGTGCAGGAGGGCTAGGATTGGTCAGCACTGTCACATCAAATCACGGAAATTGACGCGCGCCGGCCTTTAAGAAAGTGCTGCAGGGAACAAGCTGAAAGCATGCTGTGCCTAGGGCTGGAAGGAAACCATGGAGCGGATTCCAGGAGGGATGATGCCTGCAAGGACAGAGCCCAGGATTGCGGCGGTGAATGGGGAAGCACCAGCAGCAGATCACCATGACCAAAGAGTCAGGAACAGCGGTGGTAAGCAGGGGAACTTCAGCGGTCAGCAACTACTGTTACAGTCAGTCTCATAGGCATGTACAGAGAATCTGGCTTCCTGTTCACACATAGGATGCGTTGTTGGCTAGAGAGTCAGTCACATAACACAGCTGAGGACCAGAATGAAGTCTATGACTGACAAATACAACCACTGGTAAAAAAGTTTACCTTCACTAAAATATACCTTTCTACTGGGACAGAGAATAACATTAATTGTGGGAGTGCTTCTTTAAAGGGGTTTTCTCACTTGAAAAAATTATATTTGTCATGTACATATCGGTACTATAATCCATTTACTAATGTACATTCATTGTCTACAATACATTGCCTCCTTGTTTTAGTCCATTTTGTCTCCCATTATACAATTCTCATTTCTAGGGTTCACGGCCACCACTGCAATTCAGCAGCGATGGCTGTGCATGCTCAGTAGAAGAAGAAGAGCCATCCTCTTTGGTGGCCGGGATCGCAGGAGCGCACATAGGGATGCGAACCAAGCAGCTCCTGTACCGGCCACCTCTGATCTGCGCTGCTAGTTTGTGAAGAACAGCTCTAGGACATGCGCAGTAACCTTGGAGCTGTTCTACAAATCTATGGGTGCTAGGGATAGATTGCTGGGAGAACGTTCCCAGCCCTTGAAAGATCGATGTGAGAACCCCTGCGCCCTACTGTCTCTTGACCCTCCACAAAGCCCATTTCTAGTTGCATCTCCCCACTGACCCTCCTCCTCCTGCCCTGCCATTTTCTATTCCTTCAGCCCTCTCCTACCACTGCCAACTAATTTCTCCTGTTTGTCCCGTGACAGTGCTGGTGCTCATGTCTCTGCAGCCCCCTTTTTGTTTCCTTATTAATGAGGGGATATGGTGGGGAGCCAGACTCCTTGGTTGTATGCATGCAGCACTGCTGTTCACTTATGTCTTATAGATCCCTTTGGACTTTCCAGGCGGGGGGCTCAATCTTCTGCCCAACACCTATTACTACACCACTGATATACAAATGCAAAACATCATGGTCTTAGAAGAGGTCGTCCTTCCGCATAAACTTTGACCTTGTCCAGTTTAGACTTGTTACTGAGCAATTGAGAAAATTAATACTGCCATTCCAGCAAAGAAAAGGTTAAATCTCCTTTACTTGGTCCTTCAATCAACCACACGACTCTATCCACTATTTCTTTCTCCTCCACGCTGCCTTTTTCACAACAGCTACCGTTTTACTCATTGTTATTCCTTGAAACCGCTCGCTACCAACATCTCCAATAAAGAATCTGCTTAAAAGCCAAAAAACGAGATGGAATTAGAGACTTTAATTTGGTTAAATGTAATTTTAGGAATTGCTAATTACAATAAAAATCTGCAAGGCAATTATCTGTATTGGATTTGGCGCTATTTTTATGGGTTTTGGACTGTTCTGTGAATTGTGAGGCCCTGCAGTCATTATTTGTCTATGAAGTAAAAGTATTGTAGCTCTCTGTAATTTGTAAGTCCCTAATTTGTCGCTGATGTTTCTCCCTCTGGCTCTGCAGGCATCTCTTTGAATCCTACTTTTTCCCAGCAGGACAGGAATGCCACTTACTCATCACTAAGGAATTTTAAATGCCTAACCCTGCTGCCTATCCCTTCCTGTGATGACAAAGCTTTCTTAAGCTCCAATCTCTTTTGGAGTCAAATTAACTCACTTGCAATTCAATGACTTCCTTATTGAACCAATCTATCTGTAGGATTGTGACTGTGTAATATTTTGCCAGGCGTGCGACATGCAGGCGCATTGCTGACATGTATCAGATGCAGACTTATTCTGCATGTATTGTGTTTGTTTTATCTCTTATTAACAAGGTAGAACTTTAGCAAAACAATATCTTAAATTATAGATTCTCGGAAACAGCATGAGCTGCTTTCATCTCAGAGGAGATACAAGGAAAAACAAACCTGGTTTGCAGCTCCTTGCCATCATTCTGTAAAGAGGAATACAATCTATTTGGATGGTTTGTTCTGCCACAAAAATGTATAAGAAGCACCCAAAAAACGTAAACATTGGAGTGTCCTATATCAACCAGTCAGGGCCAATTCTAGCCGTCCTGCTGCCTGAGGCAAAAATTTAAATTACCTCCTCCCCGTGCCAAATTCTCTATCTAACCCCTCCACACAGCTCTGTTAAAGATGTATGTGTATGAACATTACATGCAGTGCTACAAAACATACAGGAGAATAGAGCACCACATACCTGTTACATCCAGTGATGTCTCCTCTGATGTAGATGTTCTCTTTTCTCATCTTCTTCATTGGAAGCAGATCACCATGATCACATCTTTCAGCTGCATCTAGTCACTGCAGAGTTTGTCATACAGACATCTTAAGTTCCTCACTTTTCCATCATCCTCCCCCTCCTGGTGCCCCAAAATTGTCATCCTGCTGCTAACACCAATACCGTGCCCACTGTGCTCCCCGTGGCCCCCAAATGCTCTACTGAAGAAATAATAGTGCCATACAGATAATTTCCCCATTGTAATATGCTAGCAGATTGACTTTAACAGTAATAATGCCCCATACAGTACCCCAATAGCAACCTCTTTAGTAGTAATGGCCTCGATATTCTGTCCAATAATAATAATGCCCCCATAGGACCTTTAGTAGAAATAAGCCCCCCTATAGTGCCCCAAGCAGTAAAAAGGCCCCTCTATAAGACACCCCTTTAGAGCCCCCAGTAGTTCTAAGGCCGATCTATAAGGCACCCCTATAGAACACCCAGTAGTAATAATGTCAATCTATTAGGCACCCCTATAGAGACCATAGTAGTAATAAAGCCCCATGGTGTCTCCAGTAGTGATAATGCCCCCTATAGTGGCGCCAGTATTTATAATGCCCCTTGAAGTAGTTCCAATATTTATAAAGCCTTGATGTAGTGCCCCCTGTATTATAATGCCCCCTATAGTGCCAGTACATATAATGCACCTCCCTGTAGTGCCCATATGTATAATGCCTTCTGTATTATAATGCACCCTGTGGTGCTCTGACCTGTATTATAATGCCATCCCTGTAGTGCCCCTATAGTGCTCCAGCCTGAATTGTGCCTCTGCATGAACACAGGCCTAATTTCATCTTGATGGACAACAATGCACCAGCTCATCGAGGTAACTTTATTAGGGAACGGCTGCTGGAGACTGAGGTACCTCAAATGGAGTGACCTATGGGATCAGCTGAGTCGCCGTCTACAGCTCGTATCTCTGTAACCCAGAACCTCAATGACCTCAGGGCCACCTTTCAAGAAGAGTGGGATGCCATGCCTCAGAAGACAATAAGTCAACTTGTAAACAGCATGAGACGTCGTTGTCAAGCTGTAATTGATGCTCAAAGCCACATGACAAGTTATTGAGGCTGACATTTTTTGTGGGGGTATACCCACCACTGTTGTGGGCTTTTGTTTTAATAAATAGTTTGAGATGTGGAAATCACTGTTGCATGCTTCTAGTTAAATGCCCTACTTTCATCATATAATATCACTGTAGCATGAACTTTTTACATTTTCCGTAAATTTCACCAGAAAGCCAAATATTCCTACATATACATTTATATATAAAATACTCACCTGTGTTCCCCTACTTCGCCAATGCAAACGGGTCTATTTCCACCTGTGGTCCGACTTGCCATTTCCTGGTGCAGAAAGTTGTGATGACATCACAGCGACCTCCTGCGCCATGTCACGGGTGACGTGATGTCTTGGTCATGAAACTTCTGCATCAAGCACCCTCCTGTTCCGATCTACCACCTCAAATGCTTCAGGCCTAGTGGTGCCCTACCATAAACTGATGCCCCTGCAAGAAGCAGGTCGGCTGCCGTCTGAGACGAGATACCTATTTATCTATTTCGACTCATGGCAGAAGCACACATGCAACCAATTAGAACACAACTGTACTCTTAAATTGAAATAAAAAGCCATAATTACGGTTGTTTTTAAAGTAATTCGGTATAAAAATTGCAATAGCAACAGCACTCTGTCGGGAATGAATGACAAAACAAACGGCATTACTAAGTAAAATAACTTGCCAGCAAACTTTATAAATACAGTGAAATCTCTTTGAGGTGACTATCCAAAATTACATGAAAAAGTAGTCTTTTGGGTATGGCATGCCATCATCGTCTCTCATTTAGACTATTGCGACATTGTTCTCTGTAGTCTCCCATATAATATTCTTGCACCCCTTAGACTCAACTCTGCTGTACGAGACAAAAACACAGAGATGAAGTGGCAATTCTGGAGGAGCTGCTCAGCCCCTGACACTGTGGCGTGTCTTTTATTGGGGGAGCAGCCCCACCGCATGTGGACCGCAATAATCGACTAACCCCAGCAAAATATGCATACAATGGAGGACGTCGACGCGGTCCACATGCACCACAAGAGCAAACTACACAGAATGTAGCAAATAAACATATGAAACACAGAGAGGAAATGCACCAAACAGAAATGCCACTGACTATACTGGGAAGTCATACATGCAGGTATTAAAAGCTGAGACTTTCGCCAATATGTTCCAGTCAGGAAGATATCGGAGCCCATCAATGCACCACGTCACGGTCACTCAGCATGGCAAAGGGTCCTAGCCGCTACTCTAACTATGGTGTGAACATGGTCTGGGGGTGATATAATTCAGCACACAGCCAAGCCTCCACACAAAGGCCCAGCATGAATACTGTGGTAGTACAATGTGAATGAGGCCAGGCCGTGAGCCACACCTATGCCAGACCATGTGATGGAAGTTACCAGGTGCAACAGAGTGTCCAAACACACTCAAATCTAACAAGACAAAAACACAGAGATGAAGTGGCAATTCTGGAGGAGCTGCTCAGCCCCTGACACTGTGGCGTGTCTTTTATTGGGGGAGCAGCCCCACCGCATGTGGACCGCAATAATCGACTAACCCCAGCAAAATATGCATACAATGGAGGACGTCGACGCGGTCCACATGCACCACAAGAGCAAACTACACAGAATGTAGCAAATAAACATATGAAACACAGAGAGGAAATGCACCAAACAGAAATGCCACTGACTATACTGGGAAGTCATACATGCAGGTATTAAAAGCTGAGACTTTCGCCAATATGTTCCAGTCAGGAAGATATCGGAGCCCATCAATGCACCACGTCACGGTCACTCAGCATGGCAAAGGGTCCTAGCCGCTACTCTAACTATGGTGTGAACATGGTCTGGGGGTGATATAATTCAGCACACAGCCAAGCCTCCACACAAAGGCCCAGCATGAATACTGTGGTAGTACAATGTGAATGAGGCCAGGCCGTGAGCCACACCTATGCCAGACCATGTGATGGAAGTTACCAGGTGCAACAGAGTGTCCAAACACACTCAAATCTAACAAGACAAAAACACAGAGATGAAGTGGCAATTCTGGAGGAGCTGCTCAGCCCCTGACACTGTGGCGTGTCTTTTATTGGGGGAGCAGCCCCACCGCATGTGGACCGCAATAATCGACTAACCCCAGCAAAATATGCATACAATGGAGGACGTCGACGCGGTCCACATGCACCACAAGAGCAAACTACACAGAATGTAGCAAATAAACATATGAAACACAGAGAGGAAATGCACCAAACAGAAATGCCACTGACTATACTGGGAAGTCATACATGCAGGTATTAAAAGCTGAGACTTTCGCCAATATGTTCCAGTCAGGAAGATATCGGAGCCCATCAATGCACCACGTCACGGTCACTCAGCATGGCAAAGGGTCCTAGCCGCTACTCTAACTATGGTGTGAACATGGTCTGGGGGTGATATAATTCAGCACACAGCCAAGCCTCCACACAAAGGCCCAGCATGAATACTGTGGTAGTACAATGTGAATGAGGCCAGGCCGTGCACCCCTTAGACTCAACTCTGCTGTACGAGAATCCGTGTCTCCCCTTATTTTAAAATATTAACAAAGTACAAGGACGTCACACATCTCCATATATCTCTGACTTACTCTCTCAGTGCTAACACACATGTAATTTTCTGATCCTTCCAAGTACTCCTTCCACCCAATTGCCTACAAGATTTCTCCTGTGTGTCCTCCATACCTTGGGACTGACTACACCAACTAATTCTTTACTTACCCACCTTTTAAACCCTCAAAAGCACCCTGATGGACTACCTCTTGTGAAAAGCCTACAACCTACAGCCTACAATAAACCTGCTGCCGTTATACTACCATATACAGTCAGGTCCATAAATATTGGGACATCGACACAATTCTAACATTTTTGGCTCTATACACCACCACAATGGATTTGAAATGAAACAAACAAGATGTGCTTTAACTGCAGACTGTCAGCTTTAATTTGAGGGTATTCACATCCAAATCAGGTGAACGGTGTAGGAATTACAACAGTTTGCATATGTGCCTCCCACTTGTTAAGGGACCAAAAGTAATGGGACAGAATCAAACTTTCACTTTTTAATACTTGGTTGCAAATCCTTTGCAGTCAATTGCAGCCTAAAGTCTGGAACGCATAGACATCACCAGATGCTGGGTTTCATCCCTGGTGATGCTCTGCCAGGCCTCTACTGCAACTGTCTTCAGTTCCTGCTTGTTCTTGGGGCATTTTACCTTCAGTTTTGTCTTCAGCAAGTGAAATGCGTGTTCAATCAGATTCAGGTCAGATGATTGACTTGGCCATTGCATAACATTTCACTTCTTTCCCTTAAAAAACTCTTTGGTTGCTTTTGCAGTATGCTTTGGGTCATTGTCCATCTGCACTGTGAAGCGCCATCCAATGAGTTCTGAAGCATTTGGCTGAATATGAGCAGATAATATTGCCCGAAACACTTCAGAATTCATCCTGCTGCTTTTGTCAGCAGTCACATCATCAATAAATACAAGAGAACTAGTTGCATTGGCAGCCATACATGCCCACGCCATGACACTACCACCACCATGCTTCACTGATGAGGTGGTATGCTTAGGATCATGAGCAGTTCCTTTCCTTCTCTATACTCTTCCCTTCCCATCACTCTGGTACAAGTTGACCTTGGTCTCATCTGTCCATTGGATGTTGTTCCAGAACTGTGAAGGCTTTTTTAGATGTCGTTTGGCAAACTGTAATCTGACCTTCCTGTTTTTGAGGCTCACCAATGGTTTACATCTTGTGGTGAACCCTCTGTATTCACTCTGGTGAAGTCTTCTCTTGATTGTTGACTTTGACACACATACACCTACCTCCTGGAGAGTGTTCTTGATCTGGCCAACTGTTGTGAAGGGTGTTTTCTTCACCAGGGAAATAATTCTTCGGTTATCCACCACAGTTGTTTTCCATGGTCTTCCAGGTCTTTTGGTGTTGCTGTTCTTTTTAAGAATGTTCCAAACAGTTGTTTTGGCCACGCCTAATGTTTTTGCTATCTCTCTAATGGGTTTGTTTTGTTTTTTCAGCCTAATGATGGCTTGCTTCACTGATAGCGACAGCTCTTTGGATCTCATCTTGAGACTTGACAGCAACAGATTCCAAATGCAAATAGCACACTTGAAATTAACTCTGGACCTTGTATCTTCTCATTGTAACTGGGATATTGAGGGAATAACACACACCTGGCAATGGAACAGCTGAGAAGCCAATTGTCCCATTACTTTTGGTCCATTAACAAGTGGGAGGCACATATGCAAACTGTTATCATTCCTACACCGTTCACCTGATTTGGATGTAAATACCCTTAAATTAAAGCTGACAGTCTGCAGTTAAAGCACATCTTGTTTGTTTAATTTCAAATCCATTGTGGTGGTGCATAGAGCCAAAAATGTTACAATTGTGTCGATGTCCCAATATTTATGGACCTGACTGTATGCAGCTTCTTCCGTCACTTACTCCACATGAGGCCGATTTGAGGCTCAACACTGTTTTTCTTAACAAATAAAATATAATTTTCATTTTTTAATGATTGGACCTGTGTGCACTATGAAATCAGCATAACTTAGGATGTAATTAAAAGCAGAAATTCATTCTGTCTGTACAGTTAGACTGTCAGCACTCAAAATTATTTCCTCTGGTGGATTCAAAGCATACCAGCATAAAGGCACATTTAGATGGTGCAAGGGACAGCCGATTGTTGGGAAGGAAGGGCTCCTTCTCAACAATAGACTGCTCATGAATTTCCATGCAGTGATTACGTCCACAATATGAGGATGACCCATGGCGACTGCTTTTGCTCGTCCCCATACAAAATCATTGTTCCTGAACACCAGAGTGCTGTTTAGACAGGATGATCTGCTGCCCAGGAACGATGATTGAGCGATCCCCTTATCACCTGATAAAACTCTCATTTATTGGGTGATCAGTGGCAGATTATTAGGAACGTGCGTTCGTAGGATGTTCGTTCTGGATAATTGGCCTGAACATCGGGCCGTGTAAATCTAGCTTAACACTATACAGATAAAGAATGTATAGATGAATGTGCATGGAGGAGTCTGGTAATAGAAGCGGTAATGGTGCAAGTTTAACTTTTGCGTTACAGACTATGTGTAGTTAAATATCCCTTCAGGAGGACAAAGAGGGAACAAAGGGGAAACAAAGGCATGACAAGAAATGGTATCATGTGGAATGATGTGTGGATAATGAACAGGCCTAGCAAGTAAACATTGAAGTGGCTTCCCTTGGTGACCAGTGATGAGAGGCAGGGGAACTATTTGAATTCGCGATATTTCACGAACATTTGGGCAAATATTCATCATATAATCACGAATTCGAAAATTTGTGATCTCCAGTCATTATTTTCTTGATTTGCGAAAATCGGCAATCGGAAAACTCGCGATAAAAAAAAAATTGCGATTAAAAATTCGTGATCGGAAAAGTCACAATCAACACTACTCCTAAGGTCAAAGATATTGCAACCTTCTCATTGGCCCACAAGCAAGAAGCAGTGAGGGATCATGGGTACAGATGAAAAAAAATCTAGAATATTCGCGATTACGAAGATATAGCACTATATTCTAGATATTCGCGAATTCTCAAAGTGCCAATATTCCCAATAAAAATTCACAATACGAATATTCGCGCTCACCACTATTGGTGACCCTCTGGTTGGTTTCAATTTGTCTCCTTCACTTCAGAGTTTTTATATGTATAGGGAGAAATCTGTAAATCTTAGGGAGTTGAGTGAAGGATGGCAAAGCAACACGTGACTGAGGAGCAAAGTCCATGGCCAGCAGCAAACAAGCTGGAGACCAGAAGATGGAGGGACAGGAGCCAGTGGACAGGACAAAGGAGGCAGAGAGGAGGTGGAGTATGAATCATTCAAGAGTGATGAAGGCTTAGTTATTGTGCTCTATTCAGCAGGAGGAAGGCTGGCCATGCCCCCTCTGAATGAGGAGCTGGGTAGTCTGATTGCATCAGCCAGAGAGTCTTCAGGAGCTGCATGGATCTGTGCATTCTGTGAACCAGCTCTGAGATAAAGAAGTAAATAATCTGTAGACTGTTTAGGACCACAAAGGACAGTGCGTAATTGCAAAGGTAACACACGTCTTTGGTTCTGGACTTTGCTCCTTGTGGAAAGGGTTAATTGGCTCTGACACCCACCACAAAAAAAGAGTTAATGAGAACAGAATAACCTCCCTTGATATTTTTTTGTATGGTCCGTTTATACAGTATATTTGTGCAGGTTCATCATGCCCCCCCTCTTTTTTCAAGGCTAAACAAATTCAGTTCATTTAATCTTTGCTCATAGCTAAGATCTTACAGGCCCTTTTTGAGTTTAGTTGCTGTCCTCTGTACATTCTCTAACAGCATGGCATCTGTCACGGGACACAGCGTCCTCGTCTCCTAGGTAACAGGGGGCGGGATGGACCGGCCGTGCACGTCTCCTCCACGCAGACGGCGTCCTCAGTTCCCCCAGTAACCAGGGGAGGTCTGAGCACCGAGCTGGACACTCGGTGTTCGGCTCTTCTCCCTGGTGCGGGTCATGTGGCGCTGGACACGTCACATTACCTCAGCCTGCCAGTATTTAACAGGCAGCCTGCTGGCCACAGGTTGCCTGTTAATTAGGTATCTGGCGATTGTTTGGTTTCCTGCATACTTATCTGATCCTGTGTTCCCTGACGATTCTCTGCCTGCTCCTCCTGTACTGTGCATCTCTCCTGGTATTCTGACCCCCCCTTCCACCTGCCGATTCTTTGCGAACTCCTGTTGTACTTAATTTCTCTCCTGGTATTTGACCTCGGCTTCTCCTGACTATTCTCTGCTTATTCCTTGGTACTGCGTAGCTCTCTAGGTATTGACCCGGTCTGTTCACGTTCCGCTATTTGTTTTGTCTGTCTTCCCAGCACATATCCTAAGTTAGGGACTGCCGTCTAGTTGTCCCCTGTCATTAGGACTTGCGAGGCAAGTAGAAAGGGCCAGGGGTGAGGGTGGAGCGCTGTGGTCACTATCCTCCCCCCTGTGTGTAGTGTACGTGACCGTCACAACATCCAGGTGAGGGCCTACCAATGCTTTGTATAGTGGCAATATTACATCCCTGTCCTGCGAGTCCATACCTCTTTTTATACAAGACAAAATTCTGTTGGCCTTAGAGGCAGCTGACTGGCATTGCATGCTGTTATTTAGTCTATGATCTACTAATACACCCAGATTCTTTTCTACCAATCACTCTCCCAGTTTTACTCCCCCTAGGACATATTCTGCATGCAGATTATTAGCCCCTAGGTGCATAACTTTACATTTATCTGTAAAGGGGGAGTATTAAAGGGGAATATTAATCACCAATATTTATGCAAATATCGATAATTAATATTCATAAATGGGAGGAGCCACCTAGTGATAACTCCGCCCATTTATGCCTTTATAATAATAATATTACAATAATACCTTCGCTATGCTTTACACTGATCACTATGCTAGCTGCATGCGCCTTACTAAACTAACTATCGCCAATAACCACACGCCACACAGATAGTTATAAACCAAACACAGTATTTATTACTAACAATACACTACGCACGCAATACTAACAATACAGCACTAAATATACAATCCTAAACTACACTACACAATCCCAAATTCCACCCCACATACTATCTATACATTACAATAATACACCATACACACAAATATCAGTAACCCACCCCACCTGACTATTCACTGTCCCTACGGGGTACGACGAGGGTTAATGGTGGCCTCACAGGGGTGTAAACCGACCACAAACACAAAGGGTTAACAATGAGGATAATATCAGAACTGTACAGCAATGCAAGGGTGAATATCCTGCAAGTGTACAGTGGGAAGGGGGGGGGTGTGTGTGGCAGGGTTAGAGCAGGGGTTACCACCAGGGGTTAATCAGGGTAGGGAAAGGGTTACACGGAGCAAGGGTTTGGGGGATCAGGGTGTCCAGTAACATGGCAAGGGTAAGGGGTTACAGGACCAGGGGTGCTATGTGAGGGGTAGGTAGGGGCTACACAGGTATACTTAGGCCTTATCCAGGTGGTCATCATGAAGCTGCTCTCTCCCCTGCATCTCTGAATCTAGTCTGGTTGCAAGCGCCCGCATGTCTGCCATGCTGGGGGTTTTATAGCCCAAAAGCAACCCCCTCCTCAGGGATGTGACATCATAGTGTCACCGTGACGTATGCCTGCCTACAATCCCCAGAGTCCCCCCCCCCCCCCTAGTCCCAAAGATGCTGGGAGTAGTGGGATGGAGTTTTAGCCATGGGCAGAGGTGTGGAAAAACAGGTTCTCAGATTCTTGATGTCTGGTTAGAAGGTCCCCTCACAAACGGTGCCAAAGCGTCTGATTGCTTTGGGTCTGAACAAAAGGGGACTAGATGCTAATCAGCTGTTATCCTACAGGCTATAACAACTCTGTAGACAACAGCTGGAATTGCATATATGCATATATATATCCACAGATGCTTGGGGGCTCATACTGTCATGCTGACATAAGTGTATATACATAGACACGTGTGCAAATACATACACACATATCTATATATACACACACCCTCGCATATATCTGGGGCATACAGGGGACATATATAAGAGGGCACATATATTTACTAATATAAGGGGGCACAGCTTCCAGGGACCACATATTTCCCACAGGGGCCACCATGAGCCCCTGGGGATCACCATGGGCAGACGTGCGCAGATGCGGGGCACATCTGCGCACATCACCCCATGATGCGGTGGTTAATGTATGCATATATATACCATACATGCCCGCACGTGTTTGCAGGCATGCATGGATATACATGCATACGTCTCAACCGCTCCTCAACAATCCCCCTGTTGTCGGAATATAATACGACAATATAATGGGGGAACGGGTTGAGATATGTTTGCCCCCCTTCAACCCCATCTTTGGTGGAAGTTCAGGAAGAACTGTAGTGCACACTGATCTTTAGGTACTTAGACATCCCCAATCCAGCTTCCTCCGACCTGCCCTTCTGTCTTCTTCTTGACATCTTTAGGATACCACACACCCACAGTCTCTTGGTTAGCTGGTCTTTCTTTAACAGTCTTAGTGTCGGCCACCCCCACTTTGGAGTGACCACACCCCCACAGTCTCTCGGTAATCCTGCCGATCTTCAGGTATCTTCGTCCCCCCCAATTCTGGAGCGGGTTCACCCTTACAGTCTTTACCTTTCTATAACAGTCTCTTGGTGTCGGCCACCCCCACTTTGGAGTGACCACACCCCCACAGTCTCTCGGTAATTCTGCCGATCTTCAGGTATCTTCGCCCCCCCAATTCTGGAGCGGGTTCACCCTTACAGTCTTTGTCCCAACTTTCTTCTATCCAACATCTGTTTCCATCTTGATGGGTGCGGTTCTCCCGTGGACAGCTTTACAAGGCAGGTCAGACTCTTAAGCGGTGATGTCATAGTACCTAAATTCTACTGCGGAGAACACCTCCGCCACACTACACCTCCAGCCCTTCCCTTAAGAACCTCACCGTTCCAGGGTTCAAGGTGGCAAATGAATGATGCCTGTCCCTATCGTGACCTAACCTTATCCCCATTCACACAAAATACATGCCACATCCCTCCCAACACCACCAAATTCCATTAAATGTGTGTACCCATAGAGACTAATGCAACCTGGCATATCTCTACACCTCCAAAGACACAGGTAGGTCGCAGACCCCTGTGTCAATGGGAAACTACTATAGGATGCAAATGTGTACAGCCAAATAATAACTCACCGCAATGCGTTGGGCGAGTTTCCCTGGGTATAGGCTGTCACACATTTGTACCTAAAGTCTCTATGGGTACACAATCAACCAACATAATCAATCAATAAATACAATGTGCTATGGGGTTTCAGGGTAGTACAAGTTATACGTCCCGAACCCTCATAGGAAACAAAGTGTGTCCATACAATATTTGGCTACAGGAACAATGTTTGAGTTATGTCCTGAGCCTCCTCCTCCGGATAGTTCTGTAAAGTTCTGTCTGGTTCTGGTGTATTTGGTCAGTAAGTCCCTTGACCCTCAGATTACGATGACCAGAACCAGAAGAAGTTTCACTGGGTGAAACAATTGAATAAGTTCTTCCACCCGAACGTCTCCCAAGTCTTCCTCCAGAGCCTTAAATAATGCTCCCGCTGGATTGTGGCACAGTCTTCTCTAGAACACCTCTAGACAGAGGTCGCTTTGTTGCCAAAATCCAGTGGGATCCTCTGGAGCTTCACAACAGTGTCAGGGGGAATAGCTGGTCTCTTCTGTGGCGTCTCCTAGGTTTTTCTTCCGCTCCATATAAAATCACACCTATGGCAGAAGAAAATACCAGGCGCTCCCAGGGGAATTTCTCCCCTAACAGTGCAATTAATGTGAAAATTTCCAGCACCAATACCTTTGACCCATGGGTAGAGAAAGGCATTGAGCTGCCCTTTATCTCACAGGACCCCTCGTTATCCCAACACTGGTGTCTTAACACCGTACCTTCAGAGGATTGCATCCTCTGCTGCACATCCCTCTGCACCAACAGATAAGGATGGCCACCCTACTAGGTTGGGATAACTGGAGCTCTGTGGACAAAGCACCATCTTGTTATTGATGGCACCGTATCCCCGTCCGCTCGTGTGTACCCAGGCCGATTTCCCCCTGTGATCCCGTCTCGTGGAGGCCCGCAGAACCAATGGCATAGTCATGCCCTGGTTCCCCAGGACCCCACAACACAAGAACACGGTCCACACTCTGCTGCCCAACACTCTGCGTCCAATCCCTATCAGAGCTGTGCTGCCTGACCGGACTAGAATTAGAGCGCAGCACAACATTACACCAATGTTGTCTGTCCGCCCCAGTCCCCAGCGCAACACAGCCCTACCGAAAACCTGGAGCACAACAGCGCCATCCGTATCGATCTGAGACCCTGTTTGCCCAGAATAATATCACATCATCCTTTGTGTGCTGCATGGAGAAGGTCCTTATGCCTTCTCCCGACCAGCAGGATTTCCCGTGTGATATTATCTGCTCGCAAACCTATACGTTCTCGATCCACAGTATAACACTGTTCCACTCCAAGGGGACACAGAATAACCAAAGACAGCAGACGGGACTTACAACACTACATAAATCAGCATGGTAGAACACATCCGTAGACAAGGACTACCACCATCAACATCAAGAAAAACTTACAAACAGATAACAAAAACACACAACATGGACATACACAGGGAACACACGGTGTAACAAATAGTACAGGGGTGTCAAATGTTGCCTAGCCTAGCCTGGCCACTCTGACCCCTCAGCAGCTGGTGATGCTGCCGAGAGGTAACCCCGTTATGGCCAGACTGACTAGACCCCACTGCACAATTTGTTACCTGGCTGATACTGTTGGACGCATTGCAATTACTTGCACAAGGGCAATTCCTTGCAATGTGTCCTTTGTTCCCACACCTGAAACACGTGACTTGGTTTCCTGTCCTGTGTGTTTTGCAGTGTCTCGCTATGTGACCTAGGCCACCACATGCAAAACATCTGTAGTTTGCTCTGCATGGCCCAGGTCCATCTACACTGCATCCGTGCTCCCTTCTCCTGAATTGTTCCATCCTCAGGGACGCACTCTTCACCACAGTTGTTTTTCCCAAAGTCAGGGAAAAATCTCTGTTAGTCTGGACCGGCTTGACCTGATGATCAGACCGGTCACAGACTACTCTCCCCCCTTGTGGCCCTGCACAGGGCAACATTTTGGGAGATTCCGACACTGGCTTTACGGAAAAAGAAAGGGCCGGCACCAACTTGGTGATAACCTGTTGCATGCCAGACATTAGCTGGGACCTTACAGCAACCTGAGCCTTCAATTTGGCTACCGTCACGTCAGTAGAGGCAGTCCGCTCCTTGAAGGCTTTGACTTCAGTATAAGACTGAGTCAACTTAGCCTCAATTTCCTCCTTCTGCCTCTGCAGCTCTACCAACTGTGACTCTATCCTAGCCACCTGCGCATCTCGGTCAACAGTAGACTGCACATTCTCTGCCAGCTGCGCCTGCAATGTCGAAACCTGGTCCGAATTACTGGCACAGCACTGGCAGTGAATGGCCGGAGGAATTGTCTCCGTTGACCGAGACACCAGCGCAACTTCCTTTGGCTTACAGATGCTAGCCTCAAACGTATGAACGAGTTTGGCCAGCATCCGAAGCCGTTTGGTGGCCTTGTTCAAAACCGTCCGTTTGTTAACACAAAGCTTGTCGTAACTACAAGCCTGTGCTAACAAATCGGACCACAGCATTTCTGCTGACTTGTATGTAGTGGGGAGGATGGGGTTAAATGTGCTGTGTCTGCTCAAGTGTTGCAGTGTGGGGAAGTCCATACTCACCGTTTGATGAGTGTCCATCTTCTCCTTGGCGCCGTATCTCGCAGCTGCTTGGAAGAAGTCCATTTTCCCGGATCGCCTCTTCCCGACCAGCCTGACTTGTACGCCGCTCCCACGAAGATGGATCTCCTCCAGTGACGTGTGCTCTTCTCCCTTGCAATCACTTGAGCGATTCTTGTTGGTGCTGTACTTTTCCGTGTCTTCTTCTCTTACCCCAGCGACGGTGACCGTGTAAAGCAAATACAAAAATATTAATTCACAGAACAATTATAGATTCTCTGCAAAAGATTTTGTTTTATTTCTGGTACTCTAAGGGAAGTATCGCTTCTCCTGTACGAATTATCGGGTCCTAGACGCTCAGACACTCCGCTGACCGCGTCTCTCCTGCCCGCTAATTCACAGTACTAGCGACCCTCAACCTTAAGACCAAAAATAAGCGCAAAATCCACGCAGTGGGCCTGGCTCGCCAATGTAAAGGGGGAGTATTAAAGGGGAATATTAATCACCAATATTTATGCAAATATCGATAATTAATATTCATAAATGGGAGGAGCCACCTAGTGATAACTCCGCCCATTTATGCCTTTATAATAATAATATTACAATAATACCTTCGCTATGCTTTACACTGATCACTATGCTAGCTGCATGCGCCTTACTAAACTAACTATCGCCAATAACCACACGCCACACAGATAGTTATAAACCAAACACAGTATTTATTACTAACAATACACTACGCACGCAATACTAACAATACAGCACTAAATATACAATCCTAAACTACACTACACAATCCCAAATTCCACCCCACATACTATCTATACATTACAATAATACACCATACACACAAATATCAGTAACCCACCCCACCTGACTATTCACTGTCCCTACGGGGTACGACGAGGGTTAATGGTGGCCTCACAGGGGTGTAAACCGACCACAAACACAAAGGGTTAACAATGAGGATAATATCAGAACTGTACAGCAATGCAAGGGTGAATATCCTGCAAGTGTACAGTGGGAAGGGGGGGGGTGTGTGTGGCAGGGTTAGAGCAGGGGTTACCACCAGGGGTTAATCAGGGTAGGGAAAGGGTTACACGGAGCAAGGGTTTGGGGGATCAGGGTGTCCAGTAACATGGCAAGGGTAAGGGGTTACAGGACCAGGGGTGCTATGTGAGGGGTAGGTAGGGGCTACACAGGTATACTTAGGCCTTATCCAGGTGGTCATCATGAAGCTGCTCTCTCCCCTGCATCTCTGAATCTAGTCTGGTTGCAAGCGCCCGCATGTCTGCCATGCTGGGGGTTTTATAGCCCAAAAGCAACCCCCTCCTCAGGGATGTGACATCATAGTGTCACCGTGACGTATGCCTGCCTACAATCCCCAGAGTCCCCCCCCCCCCCTAGTCCCAAAGATGCTGGGAGTAGTGGGATGGAGTTTTAGCCATGGGCAGAGGTGTGGAAAAACAGGTTCTCAGATTCTTGATGTCTGGTTAGAAGGTCCCCTCACAAACGGTGCCAAAGCGTCTGATTGCTTTGGGTCTGAACAAAAGGGGACTAGATGCTAATCAGCTGTTATCCTACAGGCTATAACAACTCTGTAGACAACAGCTGGAATTGCATATATGCATATATATATCCACAGATGCTTGGGGGCTCATACTGTCATGCTGACATAAGTGTATATACATAGACACGTGTGCAAATACATACACACATATCTATATATACACACACCCTCGCATATATCTGGGGCATACAGGGGACATATATAAGAGGGCACATATATTTACTAATATAAGGGGGCACAGCTTCCAGGGACCACATATTTCCCACAGGGGCCACCATGAGCCCCTGGGGATCACCATGGGCAGACGTGCGCAGATGCGGGGCACATCTGCGCACATCACCCCATGATGCGGTGGTTAATGTATGCATATATATACCATACATGCCCGCACGTGTTTGCAGGCATGCATGGATATACATGCATACGTCTCAACCGCTCCTCAACATTATCTATATTGAACCTCATTTGCCAAGTGGAGGCCCAAACAGTAAGTTTATCCAAGTCAGCTTGTAACTTATTAACATCTTCCTTAGACTGGACCGTATTACAAAGTTTGGTGTCGTCTGCAAAAATAAAAACAGCACTATTAATCCCATCCTCTATGTCATTAATGAATAAGTTAAATAATAGCAGACCCAGCACAGAACCTTGGGGTACACCACTTATAACCGGGGACCATTTTGAATATGAATCATTGACCACAACTCTTTGGATACGATCGTGAAGCCAATTTTCCTCCTCCTCTGCCTTCGCCTTGTGCTTCCACTGTGCCCCCACTGTCAGGTGGGAATGCTATCATCAGCATGCGCTTGTAGTCGCGCATCTTCCGATCAGTAACAGATGTTTTCAGAAAATTTTGTTCCCTGTCAGCAATGCAGAGCAGGGGTTCATTCACGGCAAAAGGGGGATCTTGTCACCCAGCAATAGAACAGAGGATTTTGAGAGATTTAGGCCCATGTCACCCAGGCACAGCAGGGGTTCATTCACGGCAAAAGAGGGATCTTGTCACCCAGCAATAGAACAGAAGATTTTGAGAGATTTAGGCCCATGTCACCCAGGCACAGCAGGAATTCATTCACGGCAAAAGGGGGTTCATGTCACCCAGCAATAGAACAGAGGATTTTGAGAGATTTAGGCCCCTGTCACCCAGGCACAGCAGGGGTTCATTCACGGCAAAAGGGGGTTCATGTCACCCAGCAATAGAACAGAGTATTTTGAGAGATTTTGGCCCCTGTCACCCAGGCACAGCAGGGGTTTGTACACACCAAAAATGGTAAAATGTCACCCAACAATTGAAAAAAAGATTTTTTTCAATTTAGGGCACTAAAATTAAAATGGCTATAAAATAGTCCTTGAAAAGGCTAGAGGGATGTAAAAGGCAGTAAAATGTGCTTAAGAGTATGGCAATTGCTGTGCAAACAAATGTGGATAGGGAAATAACTTAAAATAAAATAAAATAACAAATAATTACAAATTATTAACCTGCAACTCAGAGAAGGAGGTGGATATGGAGTCGGAGGTTGAGGAAGCGGTGAATGTGGTGTTGTAGGTGGAGGCAGCAATGGAGGAGGAGGAGGTAGCCAACAATGTTTTTTTTTTTTGTTTTTTTTTTTATTGGGGTAGGTAGCCCACAAAATATTGTGACAAATAAAAAAAAAGAAAACAAAGAATCATTGCACTTGACTTGAGTACAAGAATGTATGTTTGATGGTGGTATAAATGTCTATTCTGCATAAGGTACAGACAAGTCTTGTGGGATCCAAGCCTGGTTCATTTTAATGAACGTGAGCTTGTCCACGTTGGCTGTGGACAGACAGCTGCGCTTGTCTGTGATGACGCCCCCTGCCGTGCTAAACACACGTTCAGATAATGCACTGGCTGCAGGGCAGGCAGCACCTCCAAGGCGTAAAGGGCAAGCTCAGGCCATGTGCCCAATTTGGAGACCCAGAAGTTGAAGGGGGCAGACCCCTGTCAGTCAGTTAGTGTAGGGGTGTGCACACATACTGCTCCACCATGTTGGTGAAATGCTGCCTCCTGCTAAGAAGTTCCATATTAGCTGGTGGTGCTGGTTGTTGTGGCGTGCTGACAAATCTTTTCCACATGTTGGCCATGCTAACCCTGCCTTCTGAGGTGCTGGCGGTGCCCCAGCTGCGTTGGCGACCTCTTTCTCGTCCTCTGCCTTCACCTTGTGCTTCCACTGTGCTCCCGCAGTCAGGTGGGAATGCCACCAGCAGCGCGTCTACCAGCATGCGCTTGTACTCGCACATCTTACGATCACGCTCCAGTGATGGAATTAAGGATGGTACGTTTTCCTTGTAACGGGGATCCAGTAGCGTGGCCACCCAGTAATCAGCACAAGTTAGAATGTGGGCAACTCTGCGGTCGTTGCGGAGACACTGCAGCATGTAATCGCTCATGTGTGCAAGGCTGCCCAGAGGCAACGAAAAGCTGTCCTCTGTGGGAGGTGTATTGTCTGTGTCCTCTGTATGCCCCCATCCACGCACCAGTGATGGCCATGAGCTGGTCTGGGTGCCACCCTGCTGTGAACATGGTTCCTCCTCCTCCATCTCCTCATCCTCCACCTCCTCATTCTCCAGAACTGTGCCCTGGCTGGACAATTGTGTACCTTGGGTTTGTGGGTGCAGGAACCCACCCTCGGAGCCACTTGTGAATGACTGGCCGGAAACCCTACGAAATGATCCCTCTTCCTCCTCCTGTGCCACATCCTCTTCCATCATCGCGGTGAGCGTTTTTTCAAGAAGGCATAGAAGTGGGATAGTAACGCTGAGAACGGCGTTATCGGCACTGGCCATGTTGGTGGAGTACTCGAAACAGCGCAACAAGGAATACAGGTCTCGCATGGAGGCCCAGTCATTGGTGGTGAAGTGGTGTTGTTCCGCCGAGCGACTCCCCCGTGCGTGCTGCAGCTGAAACTCCACTATCGCCTGCTGCTGCTCGCACAGTCTGGCCAGCATGTGCAAGGTGGAGTTCCATCTTGTGGGCACGTCACATATGAGGCGGTGAGCGGGAAGGCCGAAGTTACACTGCAGCGCTGACAGGCGAGCAGCAGCAGGGTGAGAACGCCGAAAGCGCGCACAGACAGCCCACACTTTATGCAGCAGCTCTGACATGTCGGGGTAATTTTTAAGGAATCTCTGCACCACCAAATTCAGCACATGCGCCAGGCAAGGGATGTGCGTCAAACCGGCTAGTCCCAGAGCTGCTACGAGATTTCGCCCATTATCGCACACCACCAGGCCGGGCTTGAGGCTGACTGGCACAAACCACTCATCGGTCTGTTGTTCAAGGCCCGTCCACAGCTCCTGCGCGGTGTGGGGTTTGTCCCCCAAACAGATACGTTTTAAAAAACTGCCTGCTGTCGTTTACCCCTGGCTGTGCTGAAGTTGGTGGTGAAGGTGTTACGTTGACCGGAAGAGGAGCTGGTAGAGGATGAGGAAGCAGAGTAGGAGGAGGAAGCAACAGGAGGCAAACTGAAGCGCCCTGCAATCCTCGGTGATGGAAAGACATGCGCCAAACTGCTATCCGCCTCAGGCCCAGCCACCACTGCATTTACCCAGTGTGCTGTTATGGAGATATAACGGCCCTGACCGTGCATACTGGTTCACGTATCCGTACTCAGGTGCACCTTGCCACAGATGGCGTTGCGCAGTGCACACCTGATTTTGTCCCCTACTTGGTTGTGAAGGGAAGGGATGGCTCGCCTTGAAAAGTAGTGGCGGCTGGGCACGACGTACTGTGGGACAGCCACCGCCATAAGGCCTTTAAAACTATCCGTCTCCACCAGACGGAATGACAGCATTTCAAAGGCAAGTAATTTAGAAATGCTGGCATTCAGGGCTAGGGATCGCGGGTGGGTAGGGGGGTACTTCCTCTTCCTCTCCAGCGTTTGGGATATGGAGAGCTGAACGCTTCCGTGGGACATTGTGGAGATGCTTGGTGACCCAGGTGTTGGTGTTGCTGGCAGATCCTCTGTTTGTGGGGTTCCAGGTGGCACTGTCACTCCAGAGGTGGATGAAGAGGCCGCGACTGCAGCAGAAGAGGAAGCAGGAGGAGCCAGAGACCTTTCTTGGTTTTTGAGGTGTCTACTCCATTGCAGCTCGTGCTTTGCACTTAAATGCCTGGTCATGCAGGTTGTGCTCAGGTTGAGAACGTTTATGCCTCGCTTCAGGCTCTGATTGCGCAGCGTGCAAACCACTCGTGTCTTGTCGTCAGCACATTGTCTGAAGAACTGCCACGCCAGGGAACTCCTTGGAGCTGGCTTTGGTGTGCTCGGTCCCTTGCTGCGGTCGGCAGTAGGAGGCGTACTGTCTAGAGGAAGGCATCTCAGTTTTTGCACCCTGCTCCCTCTTTTGCTGTGCTGGTGGCTCTGTGCGACCACCGCCTCTTCCTCAGAACTACATCGGTCACTCGCATGACCTTGATTCCATGTGGGGTCGAGGACCTCATCGTCCTCCACATCATCTTCCACCCAGTCTTCATCCCTGACTTCCTTGTCGGTCTGCACGCTTTCAAAAGCCCCAGCAGTTGACACCTGTGTTTCGTCATCATCCGAGACGTGCTGCGATGGTCCTCCCATGTACTCATCTTGAAAAATAAGTGGTTGGGCATCGGTGCACTCAATCTCTTCCACTTCTGGGGCAGGGCTAGGTGGATGGCCCTGGGAAACCCTGCTAACAGAGTCATCAAAAAGCAGAAGAGACTGCTGCATGACTTGGGGCTCAGACTGCTTGGCTGATTTGCAAGGGGGTGAGGTGAAAGACTGATGGACATCGGCTGCAGGTGCCAACTGTGGTCTTTCAGCAGGAGACTGGGTGGGAGACAATGCGAAGGAACTGGATCCACTGTCAGCAACCCAATCTACTATCGCCTGTACTTGTTCAGGCCTCACCATTCGTAGAGCAGCATTAGGCCCAACCAAATACCGCTGCAGGTTTTGTCGCCTACTCGCACCTGAGGAAGGGGTTTCACTTGTGCGTGTAGCTGGCACAGATCGACCACATCCTCTCCCTGCAACAGGAGCTCCACCAGCAGCACCACAACCTGGGCCATGTCCCTTATTTGACGCTCTCCTCATATTTTTTGAATTTAGGATCTTGCCCTAAATGGGTGTTTAATTAATAGTAGAAAAGAACGACAGTATGCAAAGGGTGTAATCTCACACGGCCTGAACCAGACTAGGCCTCAATTAAAGATTTCTTTGCACAAAATGGCTGTATTTCAAATGGCTGTATTTCAAATGCCTGATTCAAACCCCTGTATGTAGAGGTAGTATCTCAGAGGGCCTGAACCTCTGTAGGCCTGAAGTAAATATATCTTTGCACAAAATGGCGGTATTTAAAATGGCTGTATTTCAAATGCCTAATTCAAACCCCTGTATGTAGAGGTAGTATCTCAGAGGGCCTGAACCTCTGTAGGCCTGAAGCAGTGGCATAACTACCGAGGGAAGCAGGGGAAGCGGCTGCTTCGGGGCCCGGGCTGACAATCCACACAATCCATGCGGCCCCGGTGCGAAACTGATCCATGGGCCCCCCCCCCGCCCCCGTTCTCGGGAGGGGCATTTCCCCGGGCAATAGGAGATTATGGGGCCCCTGTGTCCCCACCCGCCCTCAAACCACACACACACACAACCCCACCCATAAATCGCGCCCGTACCTCTTACATCCAATGACGTCTCCTTCGATGTAGATGTTCTCTGTCCTCGTCTTCTCCTTTCAGACCAGACCACCATTTTTACGCCGTTTTTAATCTCTGCAGTTTAAAAAATAAAATAACATTTGTTTACTACTTTTCCATCATCCTACCATCTTCTGGACAAAACATCCTACTACCCCAATACTGTGCCCTGTGGTCCCCAATAGTGCCCCCAATATTGTGCCAGTATCAAGTGCTAACCGCCCCGTGTGCCAGTATCAAGTGCCAACCGCCCCCCCTCATTTTCCAGTATCAAGTGCCAACCCCCCCCCCCTTATTTTCCAGTATCAAGTGCCAACTCCCCCCCTTATTTTCCAGTATCAAGTGCCAAACTTCCCCCCTCATTTTCCAGTATCAAGTGCCAACTCCTCCCCCTCAATTTCCAGTGTCAAGTGCCAACCTTCCCCCTCCATCTTTTTCCAGTTTTAAGTGCCAACCTCCCCCCCCCCATTTTCCAGTATCAAGTGCCAACCTTCCCCCCCCTCATTTTCCAGTATCAAGTGCCGACCTTCCCCCCCATTTTCCAGTATCAAGTGCCAACCTTCCCCCCCCTCATTTTCCAGTATCAAGTGCCAACTCCCCCCCTCATTTTCCAGTATCAAGTGCCGACCTTCCCCCCCATCTTTTTCCAGTATCAAGTGCCAACCTCCCCCCCCATCTTTTTCCAGTATCAAGTGCCAACCTTCCCCCCCACATCTTTTTCCAGTATCAAGTGCCAACCTTCCCCCCCATTTTCCAGTATCAAGTGCCAACCTTCCCCCGTCCTCATTTTCCAGTATCAAGTGCCAACCTTCCCCCCCATTTTCCAGTATCAAGTGCCAACCTTCCCCCCCCATTTTACAGTATCAAGTAGTGCCAACCTTCCCCCCCCATTTTCCAGTATCAAGTAGTGCCAACCTTCCCCCTCCCATTTTCCAGTATCAAGTAGTGCCAACCTTCCTTCCCCCCCATTTTCCAGTATCAAGTAGTGCCAACCTTCCTTCCCCCCCCATTTTCCAGTATCAAGTAGTGCCAACCTTCCTTCCCCCCCATTTTCCAGTATCAAGTGGTGCCAACCTTCCTTCCCCCCCATTTTCCAGTATCAAGTAGTGCCAACCTTCCTCCTTCCCCATTTTCCAGTATCAAGTAGTGCCAACCTTCCTCCTTCCCCATTTTCCAGTATCAAGTAGTGCCAACCTTCCTCCCCCCCCATTTTCCAGTATCAAGTAGTGCCAACCTTCCTTCCCCCCCCATTTTCCAGTATCAAGTAGTGCCAACCTTCCTTCCCCCCCCATTTTCCAGTATCAAGTAGTGCCAACCTTCCTTCCCCCCCCCCCCATTTTCCAGTATCAAGTAGTGCCAACCTTCCTTCCCCCCGCCCCCCATTTTCCAGTATGAAGTGTCTCATCATGTCCCAAGTAAAGTCCGGTATTAAAAAAAAATAATAAACCCTTATACTTACCTCCTTAGCAGCGATGCGATGCAGGCCTCTTCTGGCCTGTGTCCTACGCTGTACAGCTCAGGCGGCGCGATGACGTCATCGCGCCGCCTGCACCGCTCTGATAGTCTGCCGGCACAAGGCCCGCAGCCTATCAGAGGAACAGGGAAGGGAGACGCCTCCCTCCCCTGCCTGGCCGCAGCACAGCAATCTGTATTGCTGTCCTGAGGACGGCGATACTGATCACTATGGAGATGAGCGCTTCCACAATGGAAGCGTTCATCTCCCTGTCACCTGCCGCCGCCGCGGGCCCACATCTGAGTCTGAGTGGCACTACTGCAGGGGCCAGGGTTCCACAGGCGGCCGGGCCCCCTGGAGTTCCGGGCCCGGTCGCAACTGCGACCCCTGCGACCCCTGTATGTACGCCACTGGGCCCGTTGCCCGACAGCGTGTCAGTCAAGTTTATTCTTTTTTTATTTATATGCAAATTACCTTCCTAACGTGCCCAAGAGGTTGTCCCTCCGGCCGTTTGTGCCCAGCCACGCCCATTATCGCCAAGCCCACCACCGCCCCGTTGTTCATTATTCACTGCTGTCCTCGTCTTTTTTTTTTTCTAAGGCCCCTTTCACACGGGCGAGTTTTCCGCGCGGATGCGATGCGTGAGTTGAACGCATTGCACCTGCACTGAATCATGACCCATTCATTTCTATGGGGCTGTGCACACGAGCAGTGATTTTCACGCATCACTTGTGCGTTGCGTGAAAATCGCAGCATGCTCCTCTTTGTGCGTTTTTCACGTAACGCAGGCCCCATAGAAATGAATGGGGTTGCGTGAAAATCGCAAGCATCCACAAGCAAGTGCGGATGCGGTGCAATTTTCACGCACGGTTGCTAACAGACGATCGGGATGGAGACCCGATCATTATTATTTTCCCTTATAACATGGTTATAAGGGAAAATAATAGCATTCTGAATACAGAATGCTTAGTAAAATAGCACTGGAGGGGTTAAAAAAAACTAAAAAATAATTAAACTCACCTTAGTCCACTTGATCGCGCAGCCGGCATCTCTTCTGTCTCCTTCTTTGCTGATTGCAGGAAAAGGACCTGTGGTGACGTCACTCTGGTCATCACATGATCCATCACATGATCTTTTACCATGGTGATGGATCATGTGATGGACCATGTGATGACCGGAGTGACGTCACCACAGGTCCTTTTCCTGCAATCAGCAAAGAAGGAGACAGAAGAGATGCCGGCTGCGAGATCAAGTGGACTAAGGTGAGTTTAATTATTTTTTTGTTTTTTTTAACCTCTCCAGCGCTATTTTACTATGCATTCTGTATTCAGAATGCTATTATTTTCCCTTATAACCATGTTATAAGGGAAAATAATACAATCTACAGAACACCGATTTCAAACCCGAACTTCTGTGAAGAAGTTCGGGTTTGGGTACCAAACATGCACGATTTTTCTCACGCGAGTGCAAAACGCATTACAATGTTTTGCACTCGTGTGGAGAAATCGCGCATGTTCCCGCAACGCACCCGCACCTTTTCCTGCAACGCCCATGTGAAAGGGGCCTCAGTGCGCCATAGTCTCGCACATGCGCTGATGTTACTCACGTCCGGGCCCATGCGGTGTCCTGGCAGCAGCCTTAAGTAGTGTAATCACGCATGCGCCAGCTTTCTCCGCTTTCTGGCGCATGCGCGATTACATTACTTGTGTCTGCTTCCAGGACACCGCGCGGGCCCGCATTTGAGTAACATCGGTGCATGCGCGAGACTACGGCACACTTAGAAAATAAATAAAAAGACGAGGACAGCAGTGAATAATTAATAGAGGGACGGCGCTGGGCTTGGCGATAATGGAGGCAGCTGGGCACAAACGGCCAGAGGGACAGCCCTTTGGGCACGTTAGAAACGTAATTTGCATATAAATAAAAAAGATTTTTATCAAAAATTCAAAGGACAGGTGGGGGTAAAATTAGTGTATCAAAAATTGGGCGGGGGGCTGGGGGGGGCCCATACAAAAATTTGCTGTGGGGCCCAGGCACTTCTAGTTACGCCCCTGGCCTGAAGTTGAAATATCTTTGCACAAAATGGCTGTATTTCAAAAAGCTGTATTTCAAATGCCTGATTCAAACCCCTGTATGTAGGGGGGTATCTCACACGGTCTGAACCTGTGTAGGCCTGAAGTAAATATATCTTTGCACAAAAAGGCTGTATTTCAAATGACTGTATTTCAAATGCCTAATTCAAACCCCTGTATGTATAGTGGGCATCACAAACGCCCTGAATCAGTGTAGGCCTGAAGTAAATATATCTTTGCACAAAAAGGCTGTATTTCAAATGCCTGATTCAAACCCCTGTATGTAGGGGGGTATCTCAAAGGGCCTGAACCTCTGTAGGCCTGAATTCAATATTGGTGCACCAAATGGGGGTATTTAAAATCTCTGAATGTAACCCAAATGTATTAAGGGTGTATCTCACAATGACATCTGCATCAAAGGCTGCCAACAAAATTTTTGGAGCCCAAACGACTGTTTGTTTAACAACTGAATTTGACAGCAGTATATAACCTCTATTTTCACACGTGCTGATGCTGCAAGGCCAGAAAATAGTGTTTTTTGTCAAATAAGTGTGTTTTTCAAACCCCAGAAAATGATGGGTGTATTTCTAGATTAAATTGCACACTGACTAATACAGATGTTGTAGATTGCCCAAAAAGTCTTTTTTTGCTAACAGAATATGAATGCTGTATATATTAAAATTGAATTTAACACTTGCAGATCTGGCAAATACTGTTTTTTGAAAAAAAAAATGTGTTTTTCAAACCCCAGAAAATGATGGGTGTATTTCTACCTTAAATTGCACACTGACTAATCCAGATGTTGTAGTTTGCCCCCCAAAAAAATGGTGATTTGCAATGTCCCAAAAGCTCAGATGCAGTGCTGGTGCACTGAGCATGCATAAAATGGCCGCCGCCACCCACCTAACTAACAGAATTCTAAAAGTTTGTATTTTTGATCAATGAGCTCAGGGCAGGGTAAAACGATAGTGCCCTGCACCCACACAACTATTTGTCTGTAGATCGCTGAGTTAGATTCTCTCCTATGCTCTCCCTGAAATCACAAGTCCAGCAGCATCCTCTCCCTACATTTGTATCAGCAGAGTGACTTGCAGCGCTACGTGACCCAAGCTTATATAGAGCCTGGGTCACATGCTGCTCTGGCCAATCACAGCCATGCCATTAGTAGGCATGGCTGTGATGGCCGTATAATAATTAGTGTTGGGCGCGAATATTCCAATCACGAATATTAATCGCAAATATCGGCACTTCAATTCACAAATATTTAGAATATAATGATATAGATTTTTTTTCATCTGAACCCATGATCCCTCCCTGCTTCTTGCATGTGGGCCAATAAGAAGGCTGCAATGTCTTTGTTTGAGCTTAGCAACATCCCTAGCAACTGCAATGGCCAGGTACGGGTGGATAATATTCTGTATCTGTAGTGACGCCAATTGCAGCGTGCGCAGGGTACTATCCCAGGGCCCTTCCATGGTGTTAAAACGCAAGTCCCAGATTAGAAATTCCAGAGTGGTGTAATGACCTATAATGTCTGTGTAGGATAGTGATAATTGTGTCACGGTGTCTCCTACCTGGGTACGGCTGGACTCCTGGCTCACTTGCAATAAATTTGAGTGTAGTGATAGTAGGATTACTAGAGGAAGTTTGCAGAAGAAATTATGTCCAGACCTTTAGATGAAGTTCAATTGTTGCTTTACTTGAAATAACTTGCATCCAAGTGGTATACAGCTTTGGTCTCTTGGTCCCAGCAGGTTTTGGCAATCATTGGCAGGAATGAGTACTTCTGTTTTAAATGTGGAGCTTGCAGGATAAAATGTCTGCTTGGTAGCTCTGTAACTGTGGCAGGATTAGCTTCTGCACTTAACTGGTACCTTCTGCTGTGTGGGGACAGACTAGCTGTGGAGGAATAGGCTTCTCCTAGGACTCTGGACTTATCTCACAGATGGATTCTCAGGGGATGCTTTCCTTCTGGAACTCTGGAGTTGGTTTGTAGTTTCTGCTTTCTTCATCCAGCAGAGCTGAAGGTGCTCTTGCTGGGATATATATGGACATGTCTCAGCCTAGACTATGTCCTTGCTGTCTTCCCTGAAAAGGGGTTCTCCTGGACACTATCACAAAGCCTTCCCCTAGCAGGGGGGGAGACTACACTGCACCTAACTTCCTTCTTAACCCAAACTGCAGGATGTGGGTCCAGCCCACCTCTCGACAGAGGGGGAGCTGAGCTGGAATAAACCATTCCAGTTCAGATACACTAAATTGTAGCTTGCACCTGCCAATGGGTTGCTGCCACCTACTGGTAACCAGGCTAATTACATGAACAATTGCATTTAACATAGATTTATATGCACATTTGTGGAAGACATAATATAAATTACATTAGATGACAGTACAAAGGCTCTTAGAAGATAGTAGCGGGGTAGAGGCGTGTAGTAACACAACTCTGGGGTGTTACACAACCAATAGGAAAGTTGCCTACCCCTTACTATATAAGAACCTCTACTACAAGAAAATTTAGACTAACACATTCATATTCATAGTCACAGGTGCATATCCATCAAGCAAATATGGTTGATAAAAAAATGGCTGCACAACATTTCACATACAAACAATAGAGCTGAGAAATGGGGATCATTCTAAATTAAAGTGGTATTATACCTACTATAAATGGAAAAATAGAAGCTCTTTGCGCACATTGATCAATGGATATGCACCTGTGACTATGAATATGAATGTGCTAGTCTAAATTTTCTTGTAGTATATTTTGAGGGTAGCGCCTCTTTTAGACTGAGCAACGCCCATCTGCCTGGGGCTTCTGAGCAGAGTATAAATGTAGCTGGTTCCTACACTGCCCTGAAAATTGTAGGCTTAGGTAAGTCCAAGAGAGGCGGTATATTAGTGTTAGGGACCCATCTGCGGAAGCCACCTGGACGCCTGGTAGATGGGCCCGACACACGTTTGATAAAAAATGCGCGCAAAGAGCTTCTATTTTTCCATTTATAGTAGGTATAATACCACTTTCATTTAGAATGATCCCCGTTTCTCAGCTCTATTGTTTGTATATAAGAACCTCCCCAGCAGCCATTTCTACAGTTTTTTTTAAAGTTCTGAGAGGGACAGCAGTGTCATTACTGTGCTCTGTGCTTTCCACTCATTACATTAGATAGCTAGATAGCTCATATATATAATACAGATAGTTAGTGGGAGATAGTCAGTGTAGGTTAGATAGTGATATAGTGTAGCTGATAGGTTCCAGTGCAGGGTGTTAGGTAGGTTCTGCTGTCCATACATACATGCTACAGACATAGTGCTGTGATGTCACAACAATACTTAGTGCACCAATCAGTAATATGTAGTCAGACCTGATAAAATGTGAAGTTTCACGTATTGCTCCAAAATATTTGCATCATTCAGTGGCGAGGGGGTTGTTGCGGGTGCGGGCCGGACCGGGTGACACCAGTCTGATGGGGTGAGTGACGTCACCCGCCGGACCCAACCCCACTCACTTCCGAGGGAGAGAGCCGCCCCCCTCCTCATACACTGTGCAAGTCAAGGGCAGGTTCAAAGCTGCAGCCAGGACACGCTCAGGTTAGTGGAGACCTATATAACCTACATGTATGGCTGCATGTGGGAGCTGTGTGTGCATGTGTACTAAGCCTCTGCACGTGGCCTGTACACCCACCTGACTGAACAGTCCCAGCTTGTCTCACCTTTGAGGTCAAGTTCACTTTTATGGTGGCTTTTTTTTCTGCCTTTCCCGTTCATAAAACTGCTTCCATAAAAAAAATTAAGAAAATGAATGTTTTTTTTTCTCATGCGTCAGTATTTCGGTTTTGCAATGCACCACAATCTCTGCTGTGTGAACGAGGTTTAAGGTGTGTGTTTGGTGGCAAGCAGACCATTGATAGGGGGAATAATGCTGTATGTATAGAGCTCATGCCAAGCAGCCATACTACCGCACCATTGTGCACAGAGCAGTAATAGTGCTACCATAGAGGTACATGTCATTTACTGTACCTCCATATTCCTTCAGTTTTAGACCTCAAGCACACGACTGTTGTTGTGGTCCACATCCGAGCCGCAGTTTTTGCAGCTCGGGTGCGGACCCATTTATTTCAATAGGGCTGCAAAAGATGCGGACAGCACTCCGTGTGCTGTCCGCATCCGTTGCTCCATTCCGTGGCCCCGCCCAAAAAATATAGCATGTCCTATTCTTGTCCGTTTTGCGGACAAGAATAGGCATGTCTACAATGGGCCGCCCCCCTTACGGTCCGCAAATTGAGGAAGGCACACGGGCGGCTTCCTTTTTTTGCGGATCCGCCGTTTGCAGACTGCAAAAAATGGAACGGTCGTGTGCATAAGGCCTTATACAGAAGTGTTTTGTGTGAGATTCTGTATGAAATCCAACAGAAAAACTATTGAGGCGTGCTTCATTTGCCGCTGTATGTATGAAGGTATTCTCCCCTAGAAGCATAGCTCCGTACAGCTTCCATGTCTGTGTGCACGAACCCTTATGCTACATTCACATGGAAAATGACCGTCACGCGACCGTTTAAAGAACAGTGGTAGTCTATGGGGTTATTCACACTACTAGTTTTTTTTTATGTCTTATTTTGTCCATTTCTACAGACCAACAGCCCCCAAACAATTGAAGGGAACAGTTGCCATTTCTAAGAAAGGCATCCATGAAAAAACAATAGAAATATAGGCTGGTTCACAGTATTTTTGCATTAAAAATTTATTAATACAATAAATCAGATGACTTGTAACATCATACAGCATACATACATGAATAAATGTGTAAATATAGGTATATAAGTGCGGAGCTCACGCACAGTTCTATATATCTGGAGTACTCCTAATAGGACCAAATGGCTAGAGTGAGGCTGCAAGATATATTCAAATAGACCGCTTGTTATGTCCAGGACATAAATGGCTTTTGCCAGGTAATTGAAACAAAAGTTCAAACAAAGATTGCAAAATGTCCTTGCTGTGGTTCTCACAAAGAAAGGTTCTGTATTCGAATAACCTGTAGCAAATCGTAGCCGCAACTGTTAGGCAGTGTTCCACTTACTTTTTCACTTGCGGAGCAAGATTTCAGACCAGCTCACTCAGCGTCTCACGTGTCCAGCCAGGTAATCGATCGCTGGTTTAGTGACGTAGGCGCCTGAAGCCGTCAGACCGACGGAAGCTGGTTGAGCTGAGCTGGGCTGGTGATTGCCTAAGCCTGTCAGGCCGGCAGCGGAAGATGTAACAAGGTTTTACCTTGATTTGCGGCAATAGTAACACAGGTATAGTCCACTTTCTGAGTAGTTAGTAGATGCGAACCTTTGATGTGATGCGGGACGTCTTCGGATACTAGAAATCCATGGATGGACGTTTTTCTTTTTCATTGTTATGTGAATATAGCCTTAGAAGTCCCTTCTGTTTAGTTTTAGGTACATTTTATTATGTAATATATTTTATTTGTTAATTAACAATCCTCTTTAGCACACCGACATCTGGTGTGCGACACAAAAACACGTACAACTTGTCTGCAACTTGCAGTCCAGCGACTGTTTTGTGCCGAGTTCCCACTTCAGTTTTTTGGTCAGTTATTTCCATGAGTAAAGGCTTATTCAGAGGACCGTATGAACAAGTCCGCATCCGTTAAACAATTTTGCGGAAAGGGTGCGGACCCAGGTATTTCAATAATGGGCCGTCTGTTCCGTTCCGCACACTGCGGAACGCACACGGGCAGCATCTGTGTTTTGCAGATCGCTAAACACGGCGCGGTCTTCTTGATGCGCCTTTATTGTGAGCCAAAAACACAGAACGGGTGCAGATCTTTCCATTATACCTTTTCTCTAAGTAGCCTTCACTACTGGTTTTAGCTAATAATAACTGATCAAATAACTGAAATTATTGCTTCGTGGGGCGGGGGTGACACCATTTTGTACCGCACCGGGGTGACACCAGCCCGATTAGCGCAATCGCGAATATATTGGAGCACTCCATTTACATATAAAGCTATTGTAATGCCTGCCGTGCCAACCTTTTTCTCCAGTCTCAGGAAACTTCTAGCAGCTTGGAAAATGTAGCATAAGTGACCCACGCCTGTATTGCGGGCGCATTACGAGAATATTACATTACCGATTGTTGCAATCAAGGTAATAATTGCGAATTCTCAAATGACGAATATTCTAAAAAATATTTGCGAAATATTGCAAATTCGAATATTGCCACTGCCGCTCATCACTAATAATAAAAAAAAGTGATATAAAGACATCTAGTACAATTATACTTTGCTATATAATAATGATATAAAAACATCTAACACAATCATACTTTGCCATACAATAATAATGATATAAAATCATCTAGTGCAATCATACTTTGGCATATAATAATAATGATATACGGATTGTTTTCTTGCTGTAAGTTTTCATAAGACACAGTTAATTAATGGGTTTGAAAAGCAACCAAAGTCCATTCTTGTCTAAAACCCCATTTTCAGGTCATCTTTATACTTCCACATGTAATGGATAACGGAGTATTGAAGCCGATAATTATAATTGAATGCCTAGCAGATGAAAGTTAATTTCCATTATATAATCTCTAAAAGAACTATGGGGGCGGTTAACTTAAAGTTTGTTATATGTCATCAACAATGCAGCCGCTCGCTTTAATTGTGTAACAATGAGCATAATAACATTGGGTTAAAAGGGCAGAATGGCTGATGTTTGCTTTCAATTCTGTTTTTACAGCCAAGATCTGCTACGCTCTGAAGCTATCTTTAAATGGATTCTAAAGTGCTATTTTGACTGTGTGAGATGAGAAATTACAAAGGCAAATTAATTTCATTATTTCAGAAACAAAGAATCCTCAAAAATGAAGGCTGAGCGATGTCAGCGCTATTCAGGAGCTATGCATTAAAACTTAGCATTCAGAGTATAAAGCCTATAAACTTATCAGTTACATTTAAAGTACAATACCTATATAATGAGGGAGGAAAAAAAAACAACGTGGAGCCACTATTCAGATGAAAATACTGCACTGTTTGAACCGCCGAGGTGTCTTTTGTTTTCAGCAATGAGCATATGTAATAGATTTAATTATTAATTTTCCATTGTTCTCTGTGCATAGACAAGGTTCAAGGCACCGCTATTCTCTGCCTTTCATAGATATAATTTGTATAATTGTTTTCAGTAAAAAGAATGTTCCAGTACTTTTTTTTTTATTAGAGTGCAATTGCATCATTCCAAAAGAGGGAACACCTGCACCCTTCTTTAAAGTTAGTTGATCATTTAAAACGATGACGTTTTGTGTTTGCAGATAGCAGGCCTTTTGTGTCCGCGGATTATTGTGCTCCCTTTTTTATTTTTAATGAAGACTTTACGTTTGTTAAGGCCTGTCTGTAAATAAATGATAACAGGAAGCAAATGTTGGATTTTGTCATTATTTCTTGTCCTCTGAAATCCAGAACAGGGTGGGAAGCCTTTAAAGCATCAAAACAAAAGAGCGATGTTTTAAATGCAGACAATTAAGGCTTAGTTTTCTATTATGGTGATTTGGAAAAGAAGTTAATGGATGATAATTGTCTTATTATTCATTGCCATGAAAAAAAAGTTTTCCGTTTTGATTACCTGACTAATCACGTGCATTTTTTTTTTCTACCCAGATCAAGAGAAAAACATGATAAGGAACATATTTGCTGATCTACTTTAGATGTTGATTACCATCTGCCAGGGTCTGGAACACTTTGCAAAATTAGAGGTGTTTCTGTGATGGCAAAAACCCCATCTGACCTCTGCCTTTTGTAATTATAGCCCTAGTTTTCCTGTTAACTTTTATTAAGTTCAAGACATGACTGGGAGAATGTTTGAGAAGTTTGCAAACACTATGTAAGATTAGGATGTAATATGGGAAAAGGGGATCCAAATTGAATTGTCAAAATGAAGTGCTTTCTAATGACATATACAACCTTTACTGCCTGATTACATCTAAGCCTTAGCATATTCATCTCTCCTCTTCAGACTAATTATGGAACCTCTGCAAATATTTCGATACTGCGCTATGTTAATCAGACTTGGCCATGTGGTATATTACAATTATTTGGTAATCACGGGTATTAATATTTATAAAAAAGAAGGCTCCATTAATGTCAGAGGAGATATGAAGTGGAGGAATAAATGACAGTTTTCATATATTGCTTAAAAACACCCTTAGCAGTCTAGAAAGCAAAAAAATGTCAATGCGTTTTTGATCAACTACAGATCAAGGACGAAGGAAGAGAGCTCACAGCAATCTGAGATAACTGGCCTTTTGGCCGGGGTGTGGGTCCTCTGTTGTGTTTTCTCTTGAACCAATTTACTGTCTAAGACTAGGTTCACATCCGCTTTCGGTAAATAATTTAGGAATTACCGTATTCGGTGTAGCTGGACACCACTGGGGCCCAACGGATCCCCATTTACTATAATAGGTGTTCAGCTATACTGGATATGGTAATTCCAATAGTCTGCTCCTCTGCCGGAACAGACCACCAGATTTACCGAGCGCAGATGTGGACATAGCCTAAGGTCCAATGAGTTCTTACTAAATTCTGCTGTCGTTGTGTCAAGTATTACCATTGGTCAAGGCCCATTTTTCACAGTTATGGAGAAGAACGGTTTTGAATCTCCAAGTTTAAAGAGGTTCTAGAAGCTTCCAAAGAACTGCATTTCAGATTATGTAATTATATAAGAATCTTGGTAGTTTAAATAGGTTTTCTACTGGTTTCTTTCTAAGCACCTCCTAACATACTAGTCAATGTACCTTTCCCATCTGAAGAGGGGGCTGCTTCCCCAAAAGACATTATGGTTTTATGATCAATAAAGCATGGATCATCTTTAATTGGTTGAGCACTGGAGTCTGTGTTTTCTACTGCGGTGCCCTGAGGTCCCCCAGAGTGCGCTGTAGATTGTAAGCCCTGTAGAACACAAGGACTGATATGAATATTGATCATTTCTGTAGAGGGATACAGGATATGTTGGAGTTACAGTACAGACCAAAAGTTTGGACACACCTTCTCATTCAAAGAGTTTTTTTTATTTTCATGACTATGAAGGCATCAAAACTATGAATTAACACATGTGGAATTATATACATAACAAACAAGTGTGAAACAACTGAAAATATGTCATATTCTAGGTTCTTCAAAGTAGCCACCTTTTGCTTTGATTACTGCTTTGCACACTCTTGGCATTCTCTTGATGAGCTTCAAGAGGTAGTCCCCTGAAATGGTCTTCCAACAGTCTTGAAGGAGTTCCCAGAGATGCTTAGCACTTGTTGGCCCTTTTGCCTTCACTCTGCGGTCCAGCTCACCCCAAACCATCTCGATTGGGTTCAGGTCCGGTGACTGTGGAGGCCAGGTCATCTGGCGCAGCACCCCATCACTCTCCTTCATGGTCAAATAGCCCTTACTTTCAAAGTTTTCCCAATTTTTCAGCTGACTGACTGACCTTCATTTCTTAAAGTAATGATGGCCACTCGTTTTTCTTTACTTAGCTGCTTTTTTTCTTGCCATAATACAAATTCTAACCGTCTACTCAGTAGGACTATCAGTTGTGTATCCACCTGACTTCTCCTCAACGCAACTGATGGTCCCAACCTCATTTATAAGGCAAGAAATCCCACTTATTAAACCTGACAGGGCACACCTGTGAAGTGAAAACCATTTCAGGGGACTACCTCTTGAAGCTCATCAAGAGAATGCCAAGAGTGTGCAAAGCAGTAATCAAAGCAAAAGGTGGCTACTTTGAAGAACCTAGAATATGACATATTTTCAGTTGTTTCACACTTGTTTGTTATGTATATAATTCCACATGTGTTAATTCATAGTTTTGATGCCTTCAGTGTGAATCTACAATTTTCATAGCCATGAAAATAAAGAAAACTCTTTGAATGAGAAGGTGTGTCCAAACTTTTGGTCTGTACTGTATATATGCAACAGGAAATAATTCATTCCTACACCATTGGAAAAAGATTGGGGACTTCTCTCCGTTTTCTCAGTACTATCCCATCTGGTTGAAGCTTGTAAACTTTTTCTTCCACCCCTTTATTTTCTCATGACAACCAGATAATACTTGTTGACCACCTGTATGAAAGCCCTAAACCTTATTTTTCTCCTATAAACTCACACTGAAAGGCATTTAATTGGGGTAGACTGGTATTAGAGATGAGCGGATCGATTTGAAATTCATTCCAAGTTTTGAAATAAAATAAAAAATCAGATTATAATAAACTCAAATTTTTAGTGAATCATTTTGGACAAATCACACGAGAGAGAGGCCTGTGTGTAAAAAAAACTATCTTTGGGTTTCTGGGAAAGATGCTCAAATTAGCATTCCTGGCAAAAAATATAAAAAAAGGTAATACGTTCTGATGCCAGCTGATATTAGACATGATAATTAGCTTTTTTTTTTTTTTTTGCTCAAAAAACAAGAGTGTAACCAGTCTCCACAATATAAATACTACCCACTCAGAGGTCCCCCAAGGACTCTCAGCTAGAAAAGGCAATTCTGTCTGCTTCGCTCTGATTAAAGGCTCTTGTCCTAAAAGAGCTATTTGTAGATGTGAGACTGGCTTAGCTATTATTCTAATTATGCTAGGAAGACTGAGCAATGACTTCTTAATAATGGCTTTGCAATATCTATAACTTTTTTAATCCTTTTGCGAAGAAAGCTGAATTGCATGTGTCTTTTCATATGCAGGTGTCTCTCTTTGGAGGACTCATATTTTTTCTTAGCATCTTTCAGAAACAAATTGAGCCCTAGGAGACCAGAGATTGTTATATGTTCAGGGCATGCGACCATATTTGATTTATGAAAAATTTATTCAGGTCCGAATCGCGCAGGACAAGGCCTGTTTTTGTTTATATTTTTACACTGCTAGGCGGAGGCCTAGCAATGTTCCCGGTGATGTCACTGGCACTGATGGGTGGGATTTAGTGCTGCCCTAGACATTTTACAGGCTCGGGCATCGCTAAAGCCCCCCATTAATGCCAGTGAGGTGATGTCACCGGGCTCACTGCTAGGCTAAGCCTCCACCTAGCTTACCCTTGGAGAACCTGGTACATCACTGGATCTCCAGAAAAAGCCCTGCGTGATTCAGCACAGGGCAATGGAGAGCATTGGAGCATGAAATGCTCCGATTCTCATGTCATAGTGGCTGAATGGGGGAAAAAGGGGATATGTCCAGGTTCAGCTCTGAACCCGGACAACCCCTTTAATTTATTAAAAAATGAATTTCAAGAAATTTGCTCAGCTCTAACTGGGATTCCGCTCAATTAACTGTTCCAACTCCATAGACACTGTGTTCTCTACAACCTTGGTCTTTTCTCCTTCCTAATTGCAAATGTCACCCATCCTCTTTTGACACTGTTGTACACTATTTCCTGACCTCTTTAGAACTCATGTTAATTGAGGAGCTCTGCTTTGTCTGGTAAAAATCTAAAGGTGCCATGGCACTGTGTGGAGCCCCTTTGTTCTCGTGATCATTGGGGTCCCAGTAGTCAGCAATTGATGACATACTGTAGTTAATATAATACATTAAAAAATAAAAAGTAATGCAGAGAATTATAGCAAAAACAATAAATATAAAAACTTACTATTTCTCATTTTGCAGAGATGTTTTACATGCAATCAAGTTTGTTACTTTTTTTTTATTTTTTATGTGACAATATCCTGACATTGTCACAAGATACTCATGTTAATAGTAGATATAAACCATACCGCAATGGTCTCATGTTAAGCTATATTTAGTTCTGGGTTGACCTCAGGTCTCCTACTTTCGTACTGCAGCAGTTTTCTCCACCACTAACACTTTTCAACATATGATGAATACCCTTTTCCCAGTTTATGCCCTCAAGCCCTCTACATAAATGGACACTTTATAAATGCTTCCCTTTCATGTCTATTCAGACTAGGCTAATCCAGAAGTTCTATTTACTCGAATCAATAAAAAACATAGTTCACAACATGCAAATAATATTCGGTCACAAAACCAAATGTCAGGGAACAGGAACATGCCATAAATGTTTATTAAATATTTATTATTTAACATTCCCCATATGTCTACTTTATGTTGGCATCATTTTGGAAATGTCATTTTATTTTTTTAGGACGTTAGAAGGCTTAGAAGTTTAGAAGCAATTCTTCAAATTTTTAAGAAAATTGCCAAAACCCACTTTATAAGGACCAGTTCAGGTCTGAAGTCACTTTGTGGGGCCTACATAGTGGATACCCCCATAAATGACCCCATTGTAGAAACTACACCCCTCAAGGTATTCAAAACCGATTTTACAAACTTTGTTAACCCTTTAGGCGTTCCACAAGAATTAAAGGAAAATGGAGATCAAATTTTTAAATTTCACTTTTTTGGCCGATTTTCCATTTTAATCAATTTTTTTCTCTAACACATCGATGGTTAACAGCCAAACAAAACTCAATATTTATTACCCAGATTTTGCGGTTTACAGAAACACCCCACATGTGGTCGTAAACTGCTGTATGGGCACACGGCAGGGCGCAGAAGGAAAGGAACTCCACATGGTTTTTAGATGCCATGTCCCATTTGAAGCCCCCTGATGCACCCTTACAGTAGAAACTCCCAAGAAGTGACCCCATTTTGGAAACTAGGGGATAAGGTGCCAGTTTTATTAGTATTTTTTTTGGGTACATATGATTTTTTGATCATTCAATATAACACTTTATGGGGCAAGGTGACCAAAAAATTGGTTGTTTTAGCACAGTTTCTATTTATTTATTTTTACAGCGTTCACCTTAGGGGTTCAGTCAAGTGACATTTTTATAGAGCAGATTGTTACGGACGTGGCGATACCTAATATGTATACTTTTTCTCATTTATTAAAGTTTTACACAATAATAGCATTTTTGAAACCACAAAATTATGTTTTAATGTGTCCATGTTCTGAGAGCTATAGTTTTTTTATTTTTTGAGAGATTTTCTTATGTAGGGGCTCATTTTTTGCGGGATGAGGTGACGGTTTTATTGGTACCATTTTGTGGGACATACGCGTTTTTGATCACTTGGTGTTGCACCTTTTGTGATGCAAGGTGACAAAAATTGCTTGTTTTGACACAGTTTTTTTTTTTTTTTTTTTACGGTGTTCACCCGAGGGGTTAGGTCATGTGATATTTTTATAGAGCTGGTTTTTACGGACGCGGCAATACCTAATATGTATACTTTTTTTTATTTGTTTCACTTTAACACAATAATAGCATTTTTGAAACCAAAAAAATTATGTTTTAGTGTCTCCATGTTCTAAGAGCTATAGTTTTTTTATTTTTTGAGAGATTTTCTTATGTAGGGGCTCATTTTTTGCGGGATGAGGTGACGGTTTTATTGGTACCATTTTGTGGGACATACGCGTTTTTGATAACTTGGTGTTGCACCTTTTGTGATGCAAGGTGCCAAAAATTGCTTGTTTTGACACAGTTTTTTTTATTTATTTTTTACGGTGTTCATCTGAGGGGTTAGGTCATGTGATATTTTTATAGAGCTGGTTTTTACGGACGCGGCAATACTAAATATGTCTATTTTACTTTATTTTTTCTATTTTAATTTTTTTTTTTTTATTCCTAACTTGGGAACTTTTTTTTTTTTACATGTGAAACTTTATTTTATTTTATTTTTTCAACCCTTTATTTTTTTTATTTTTTTTTACACTTTTCGTCCCCCATAAGGTCATACAAGACCTCTGGGGGACATTTGCTTCACTTTTTCTTTTTTTTTTCACTGTTGATTTCTCCTGTAACTGGGGCTGACATAGTAGCCCCAGTTACAGGACAAATGCACCCCTATAGAGGCTGTACAGCAGCAATCCTGCGCTGTACAGCCTCACAGCAGGGCTGATCGAGGTCTCTGAGAGACCTCACACAGCCCCTGCACTCTCCGGTCCCGGCGGTCACATGACCGCCGGGCCGGAACAGGAAGCGCACGGCGCTTCCTTCTCTGCAGACACAGCGCTCGGTGAGCGCTGTGTCTGCAGCGATCTAGAAGGCAGGGACACCTGGGCACTGTCCCTGCCTTGTCTTAGGGTTGCCCTGCTGTCACTGACAGCGGGCAACCCGATCAGCAGCTGCACGATTAGCGTGCAGCTGCTATTTCTGACAGGACGTTTTAAAACGTGCTGTCAGAAATAGACGTCCACCCATAGGACGTTTATATCCTATGGGCGGACGTGAGGCGGTTAAGGGGAAACTTTTAGAGGTGTTAAAGCCAAATAAAATTATAGGAATTGGCGCATTTTAAGACCACAGAAAACAAAGTCATGTTCATATTCAAGACAAAAAGATCTCGATTTGTTTGGCTATTTAAAATGGTTGTCCAGGACCAAGTCACTATGGCCTCTTTCACACGAACGATACGGATTGGCTCCGGATGCGTTCAGGGTGCATTCAGTGAAAGTCGCACCATTTTGTAAGCAAGTTCTATCAGTTTTGGCTGCGATTGCGTTCAGTTGTTCAGTTTTTTTCTGCACGGGTGCAATGCGTTTTGATGAGTTTTTCATGTGCGTGATAAAAAACTGAAGGTTTACAAACAACAGCTCTTAGGCCTCTTTCACACGGGCGTTGCGGAAAAATGTGCGGGTGCGTTGCGGGAACACCCGCGATTTTTCCGCGCGAGTGCAAAACATTGTAATGCGTTTTGCACTCGCGTGAGAAAAATCGCGCATGTTTGGTACCCAAACCCGAACTTCTTCACAGAAGTTCGGGCTTGGGATCGGTGTTCTGTAAATAGTATTATTTTCCCTTATAACATGGTTATAAGGGAAAATAATAGCATTCTGAATACAGAATGCTAAGTAAAACAGGGCTGGAGGGGTTAAAAATAAATAAAAAATCATTTAACTCACCTTAATCCACTTGCTCGCGATGCCCGGCATCTCCGTCTGACTCTTTTACTGTATAGGACCTGTGGAGAGCATTAACTATAGTTTAAGGACCTGGGATGACGTCACTCTGGTCATCATATGGTACGTCACATGATCTTTTACCATGGTGAATCACCATGGTAAAAGATCATGTGACGTACCATGTGATGACCGGATTGACGTCATCCCAGGTCCTTAAACTATAGTTAATGCTCTCCACAGGTCCTATACAGTAAAAGAGTCAGACGGAGATGCCGGGCATCGCGAGCAAGTGGATTAAGGTGAGTTAAATGATTTTTTATTTATTTTTAACCCCTCCAGCCCTGTTTTACTTAGCATTCTGTATTCAGAATGCTATTATTTTCCCTTATAACCATGTTATAAGGGAAAATAATAAGGTTCGGGTCTCCATCCCGATCGTCTCCTAGCAACCGTGCGTGAAAATCGCACCGCATCCGCACTTGCTTGCGGATGCTTGCGATTTTCACGCAACCCCATTCATTTCTATGGGGCCGGCGTTACGTGAAAAACGCACAAAGGGGAGCATGCTGCGATTTTCACGCAACGCAAAAGTGATGCGTGAAAATCACCGCTCGTGTGCACAGCCCCATAGAAATGAATTGGTCAGTATTCAGTGCGGGTGCAATGCGTTCACCTCCCGCATCGCATCCGCGCGGAATACTCGCTCGTGTGAAAGGGGCCTTAGGAACCATCAGTGAAAAACGCATTGCATCTGCACTTGCTTCCGGATGCAATGCGTTTTTCACTGAAGCCCCATTCACTTCTATGGGGCCAGGGCTGCGTGAAAAACGCAGAATATAGAACATGCTGCCTTTTTCACACAATGCAGAACTGATGCCTTAAAAAAAAAAATGCTTATGTACACAGACCCATTGAAATGAATTTGTGTGCGGGTGCTATGCGTTCACGTTATGCATTGCACCCACGTGGAAAACTCAATCGTGTGAAAGAGGCCTAAAGGTTATAAAGTTAGGAGCTAAACTACTTTCATATAGGACTTCATTTTCAATTCTGCACTTTCATGATATGGACTCGCTGGCAGGTGAGTATACACAGAATGTGATTCTAGCTGGTCAGCCTGGTTTCATTCACTGGTATCACTTTGTCTGTGGTTGTAGTGGGTGAGAGCATTGCCAGTGCTTCTTCAGGAGAAGAAATTAATTAGGGCACTCCAGGCCTTGCGTGGATGTGCTGGCAGTAGGTTTCTGACCCAGTAATCTGTGTAGATCAAAACTTCAGTGTGCTGACATCAGGACCTAACATGTGAACATTAGGTCCTAGACATCCAGAATTTCTGCTTGTGTGTGTTTGCTGCATGCCCAATATGCTACTTAGGCCTCATGCACACGACCGTTTTTTTTTTTGCGGTCCACAAAAACGGGTTCCGTAGTTCCGTGATCCGTGTCTGTTTCTTCTTCCGTGGGTCTTCCTTGATTTTTGGAGCATCCACGGACATGAAGGAAAAAGTCGTTTTGGTGTCCGTCTGGCCGTGCGGAACCAAACGGATCCGTCCTGACTTACAATGCAAGTCAATGGGGATGGATCCGTTTGACGTTGACACAATATGGTGCAATTGCAAACTGATCCGTCGCCCATTGACTTTCAATGTAAAGTCAGGCGTCCCTATTATACCATCGGATCGGAGTTTTCTCCAATCCGATGGTATATTTTAACTTGAAACGTCCCCATCACCATGGGAACGCCTCTATGTTAAAATATACCATCGGATTTGAGTTACATCGTGAAAACTCAGACCCAACAGTATATTCTAACACAGAAGCGTTCCCATCATGGGGACGCTTCAAGTTAGAATATACTAAGAACTGTGTACATGACTGCCCCCTGCTGCCTGGCAGCACCCGATCTCTTACAGGGGGCTTTGATTCGCACAATTAACCCCTCAGGTGCCACACCTGAGAGGTTAATTGTGCGTATCATAGCCCCCTGTAAGAGATCAGGTGCTGCCAGGCAGGAGGGGGCAGACCCCCCTCCCTCCCCAGTTTTAAATTCATTGGTGGCCAGTGCGGCCCCCCTCCCTCCCTCCCCTGTATTTAACTTATTGGTGGCCAGTGCGGCCCCCCTCCCTCCCTCCCCTGTATTTAACTCATTGGTGGCCAGTGCGGCCCCCTCCCTCCCCTGTATTTAACTCATTGGCGGACGCGGATGACAATCTTGTGTGCATCCGTGTTTTTTCACGGACCCATTGACTTGAATGGGTTCGTGAACCGTTGTCCGTCAAAAAAATAGGACAGGTCATATTTTTTGGACGGACAGGAAACACGGATCACGGATGCGGATGAAAAACTGTGCATTTTCCGAGTTTTCAACGGACCCATTGAAAGTCAATGGGTCCACAGAAAATCACAGAAACTGAACAACGGTCGTGTGCATGAGGCCTTAAAAGGATTTTCCAGTAAAATGTATTTTTTTTTAACAAGTTCCTGCAGCATAGCCCTTAAAACAGAAGTTTCTTACCTGCTCCATGACGCTTTGGTCCTCTGCACTGCCTCAGCTCACTCCCTCTTCTGGTCTGGCACTGCTTATATCTGGCTGGCTATGCACCGCTCCAGCCAATGACTGGCTTCAGAGGTGATGTGCTGCTTGTGACCACTTTACCACTAAAGCCAGACATTGGCTGGAGACTTGCATGTGACCATGCCATTAGCCAGCAGGATATAAACAGCACCAGGAGTGGTAGATGGAGAAAGCAGAGGCCGTGTGGACAACCGGAGCAGCGTGGAGCAGGTACCGTAAGTATGAATCTTCTGTTTTAGGGGCTATACTTCTTAAAATATCAGTTACTCCGGAATGCCCCTTTAAGACACATACAAAAAAAAACCAAGCTATAGGGAGAATGGGAATGTGAGATATTTAGTTTGTAGACAATACTATCATATACACTGTTACAATTTTTCAATTAGTAAATGGAACCACTTTATTTTCAGAATTAAACATAGCTGTGGCGGAAATTATATTTTATGATTGCACTAACCAACACTTTTTCACATAAAATTATATCTCATCTCCACTGAAAATGCTATGTGAATGAATGAAAATATCATACATATTAGCAGAAGCAGTTAGCAATATTTAAGAATCAATTTTAAACTATCTGCAATGTTACATTATGTAATGGACTCCCACTGATTCAGTAGATGCTCCTTGATGAGTATTTACACTCCAGTTCTCCTAATATTACAGCTGATCACTGACGTATTCGGCAATCAGCAATCAAGAAGAGGAAGGAAAGTAATGGCTATTATCGGTCACTAGTTTATAGAATGAATGCACAGTTGCTCTTAGGCTAGGTCTACACGACGACATTTGTCGCGCGACATTTTGTTGCACTAATGTCGCGCGACAATTTTTATAATGGCAGTCTATGGTGTCGCACTGCAACATGCAACATGCTGCGACTACGACGCAACAGTCGCATAAAATCAGTTCGAGATGGATTTTTCTGCGACTGTTGCGTCGCAGTCGCAGCATGTCGCATGTTGCAGTGCGACACCATAGACTGCCATTATAAAAATTGTCGCGCGACATTGGTGCAACAAAATGTTGCGCGACAAATGTTGCGCCCTATCTGTCGCGAGACTTATGTCGTTGTGTAGACCTAGCCTTAAGCCACATACACCCTTATAAAGCTTACCTATCTGATCTAGGGCTGGCACACAGACGGAAAAACACTAGCTCAGCTGGTAGTCACATCCAAAGGCTTGTGCTGGTAAATGTTTTTTTTTTTTTTACCAGCAATATAAATTGCTGGTATTTTGCGGCAGCATTTATTCATTTGCATCTGTGTCCTCAGGATGCGGATACAGTTGAATACGATAGTTGATCAGGGAACTGCTCCCTTCTCCACCATTTAGTCCGAATGCACACGGCCGGGGAACACGGACGTGAGCGGTCCGTGGTATCCCGGCCTGGCATCCTGCGGACAGCAGGAGCGCACGATGTCATTGGTTGCTATGATGCCGTGCGCTTCATGCCGCCGCTGCACTACAGTAATACCAGTAGATCATACGAGTGTATTACTGTAGTGCAGCGGCGGCATGAAGTGCACGACGTCATAGCAACCAATGACACCGTGCGCTCCTGCTCTCAGCAGGATGCCAGGCCGGGATACCACGGACCGCTCACGGCCGTGTGCATTCAGCCTTACCCTGCAATAAGTGATTTGGAGCAGGCCGGCACAATGCAGGGACATCATCACACCTGCTGCGCCTAGCCACTGGAAGGCTGGAGCAGATGTGCATTTAGAGATCTGCTCCGTTTGTTGTGGGAATGTGGCAAGGGTGGGTATGAGCTGTGTGGGGGACACAGGAAGGGGCATTATGCCGTGTGGTGGCAAGGCGGGGGTTATTATACTGTGCAAGGGGCACACCAGAGAACATTATACTGTGTGAGCAGCCCAGTAGGGGGCATTAAACCATGCTTGGGGCACACAAGGGGCATCATACTGTGCTGGAGGCCCATAAGGAGGCTTTATGTTATATCGTGGTATATAAGGGGTATCATACTGTGTTGGATGCACATACGGGGGCATTATACTTTGTGGCAGCACATAAGAGGGTATTATAGTGTGTTTGGGGCACATACGGGGCATCGTACTGTGCTGGATGCATATATGGAAGCTTTATACCATATAGTGGTATAGACGGGGTCATCATACTGTGTTGGAATCACATAAGGGGTCAATATACTGTGAGTGGGCATATAATGGGGTATCATTCAGTGTTGGAGGCACACAAAGGGCCATCATACAGTGGGGGCACACAAGTAGCCATTACACTCGGTGTTCGCACTTTAGCGCGCATCATTCTGTGTTGGGACACATAAAGGAGTATTATACTATGTTAGAGGCACTTAAGGGAGCACATAAGGGGCATCATACTGTGTTCAATACACACAAGGGGTGATTTTATTGTGTGAAGGCACATAATGGGGTGTTATACTATGGTGGCATATAATAGAGCATTATACTCTGTGAGGTACATAAGGGGCACTATACTGTGTGTGCACGTAAGGGGCCATTATACTATGTGTGCACATAAAGGGTCATTATACTGTGTGGGGCACATAAGGGAGCATTATACCTCATAGGGGTCGCATAAGTGGGTATTATACTGTGTGAAGGAACATAAGAAGGCATTATACTGTATGGGAGCACATAAAGTGGCAACATACTGTGTTTCAAATACATAAAATATATCCCATATCAATCAATCAGATTCCACTTTTTATTTTCCAAAAGAGCTGCCAAAAATGAAAGGTAGAATATGATTGGTTGCTATGGGTAACTAAGTCAGTTCTACTTAACACCAAATTGATAAATGACCCCAATAATACATAAAATATAGTATAAAATTAAATGCATTCTATTTAAACTGACAAAAAGGGTGCAAAAATACAGTATGAAGAATCCATTGGTGATTAAGAAATTGGAGATACTTAAATATTACTTTATTATAAATATATTCCCAAATACCTTTCATTAGTTATAATGGTTTGTTTTGTCTAGGAAGCAATCATTAGGAGAAATAAAATGGCTGCCATCCTATTAGTACACACAAAACCTGTCCTAATCACACAGGACGACAAGTTACTTCACAACACTGAGGTAAAGAGCTGCCTCATCCTCCTTTCTGCACTGCTTGTCAGTGATTTTAGTCCTGAATACAGTTTAATAAGATCTCCAGCTGAATCACTTGAGGAATGGAGTTCATGAGGAGACATGAACTACAGAGAGAAGGGTGGGGATGGGGCTAATGAGCTGCAGCTCTTGTATGCAATCTCCATTACCACAGACCTACATTACCAGAGTCCATCTGTCTGTCCGGGAGGGGGGAGGACCCGGCAGCGCGTGCTTCCTCAGCGTGGCCGGCGTCCTCCATCCCCTAGGCAACGAACAGGGGCAGGAATAAGTGCTGACGGTGATGAATCGGCGCTCAGAGTAGTGGCTGGGGCTGAAGCAGGGTCATGTGACACTGGCCACATCACGTGACCATTCAGTCTGGCCTATTTAACAGGAAACTTGCTGGCCACAAGTTGTCTGTGATTGGTCTTAATACTCACCAGCGTATTTCCTGCATGTGTGTTTGTGGAACTCGACCTCGGCTTGTTTGACTCCTGATCTCATGTTATCCTTTGTACAGACTTGATCTCCTGGCTTCTGACCTCAGTTTGTATTTTTACCTTGATTGTGCATTATCTCTGTGTACTGAAGTGACCTCCTGGTACTTGACCTCGGCTTCCATTTTGTCCTGTTTTTGTCTACGATGTGTTATTGCTTGTTTGGTTTCTACCCAGCCTGGATGTTTACGATTCTGTCTTTATCTCTTGTTTTCTCCACTTTGTTCCCTCCCTGTAAGCCCCTGCACCCCTCGCCAGACACCTTAGAACAGACAATGACTTTAGCCATTAGACTGGACCGGCGTATCAGGGAGAGACAAAGAGAACGTGTTACTTTTCCACAGGAAGTAGCTAAACCCGGTTCTTTCCCCTTGAGAACCGAATTGGAGGATCGCCTGGAGGAGCCCATGCAGCTCGGAGTTACCATGAGAAATCAAAGACGTCAGAGGGGTGCCTGCTATTGTGGTGAAACCGATCATTGGTTGCGGCAATGTCCTAAACTTCCTCCTTCCAGGAGATTCCCGCTCAGAAGGATAAGGTACTCCCCGAGGTGGTAAGAAAGAAAGTATTGTTGCCTGTCGTTATTTCTTTTGACACTTGTAAAGGTTCTGGGGAGGCATTCATTGATTCTGGGTCCGCTTCTAATTTTATTGACCACCATTTCCCTAGGTGTGCCCATTTTGTCTCTTACCAACCCTATTCACATTATTGCTATTGATTCCACTCTTTTGGTGGGCGGGACGGTGGAATATTGTACCCCTGAGGTGACCTTGGTAGTGGGGGCTATTCATACTGAGACGTGCTCTTTTTTGATTTTGAAAAATCTTCCCGTGGAGATAGTTCTTGGTATGCCTTGGCTTCAGGTTCATAATCCAGTTATCAACTGGTCCACGGGTGAATTAGAGAAATGGGGGGGTAAATTGTGATTCATGCTGTCTACCTGTTGTTCAAGCTAGTGTCTGTACGTAGTCAAAAACTCTTCCTAAGTATATTAGCGATTTTTCAGATGTTTTTTCCATGACTGAGGCTGACTTCCTTCCCCCTCATAGATCATATGATTGTGCCATTGATCTCATCCAAGGGTCCAAGTACCCTAAGGGTCATATTTATAATTTGTCCGGTCCAGAATGACAGTCGATGAGGGATTACTTGAAGGAAAGTTTACAAAAAGGTCATATTAGACCCTCAGTTTCTCCAATGGAGGCTGGATTTTTCTTTGTGGGGAAAAAGGATGGTGGACTGAGACCATGTATTGATTACAGGGAGTTAAATAAAATTACTATTAAGAACTTGTACTCTTTGCCGGTGATCCCTGACCTGTTTAATCAAATACTTGGAGCTCATTGGTTCACCAAACTTGACCTTAGGGTGGCTTATAATCTTATCCGAATTATGGAGGGGGATAATTGGAAAATGGCCTTTAATACCCCTGAGGGCCATTACAAATATCTAGTGATGCTCTTTGGCCTAAGCAATGCACCGGCGGTTTTGAAAATTTTTGTCAATGACATCTTCAGACAATTTATTGGGAAATCCGTCATTGTCTATTTAGATGATATTCTAATTTATTCACCTGACTGAGGCTTGCATATTATACACACTAGGCAGGTACCGGAGGTTCTTCGGGAGAACCGATTATTTGTTAAGGGCGAGAAATGTATATTTGGAGCTCAGGAAATATCATTTTTGGGATATATTCTCACACCCCAATCCTTTAAGATGGATCCTCGGAAGGTGCAGGCTATTTGGCGTTGGGTGCGACCCTCCTCTCTTAAGGCATTACAACGCTTTTTAGGTTTTTCGAACTATTATCGAAAGTTTGTCAAAAAATGTTCTGTTATCGCTACGCCCATCACTGATTTAACCAAGAAGGGGTAGAGGCATTGGAAACACTTAAGAGGTGTTTCGTTGACGCCCCAGTTTTGGCTCAACCAGACCAAGAGAAACCTTTTGTGGTTGAGGTGGACGCTTTTGAAGATGGGGTGGAGGCTGTACTCTCCCAAGGGTCACCAACGCTCACTAATTTAGGACTGTGTGCTTTCTTTTCTTGTAAATTCTCTCCTACCGAGAGAAATTACGACATCAGAAATTGTGAATTACTCGCAATTAAATGGGGCTTTGAGGAATCACTTTTTGGAGGGGGTTCAGTATCGGGTGTTTGAATCCCAGACAGGCTAGGTGGGCATTGTTTTTTACTCGTTTTAATTTCTGCATTGCTTTCAGGCCAGGAAGTAAAAATGTAAATTTTTGTGCCTTTCAACCTCCTGACGCCCCACCAGAATCTATATTGCCGGCAGGTATCATTGTGGCCTCTGTCTCGTCTGATTTTACTACCAAGATTACTGCGGGACAACACTTGGCTCCGGTACTTTCTCCTAAATATAAGTTATTTGTCCCTGGTCATTTGCACCTCCGACTATTAGGTGAGTGTCATAATGCTGTCTTTAGTGGTCATCCGGGCATTAACGCCACCAAGGAACTAGTTGGTGGGTTCCTCTGACACGACGCTTAGTTGGCATGACCCGGGAGCAGGCCCTGTGCCCCCACCTGTCCTGAACCTTCCTCTGTCATTTTCAGTTCCCTCACCGCGAGAAGTTGTAACGGAACACCTGTCACCCTGACTGGGTACCTCCGTTGATGGATGCTCCTAGTGCTTCCCGAGGACTCCAAGCACTCCACTTGACATCATAAGCATTGCAGATCCCACGAACTGCCGCAGCTTGGTTAGGGTCTCGCTGTCTCCTACCCACCCTGAACCTATGACAAGGCCCCAGGGTCCAGTGGGTGAACCTCTCTTCCTTCAGAGAGAGATGCAGGAACAAGCTCTTAAAAGAGCTCAGTGATTATAGCCAGGGGAGTATACAGCGTATAGCAATCCCCAGTGTAGATGATCTTTCCCCCCACACATGAGATGCGGCTCTATGCTGAGGGTAAAACAGGAACTCTTAATTGGGTTATTTTTCAGCCTTTTATGCAGGTCTCCCAGCAAGGGACACTCCCCCTGGGGACCTTGTGGAAGACTGCGACAGTTTATATATTAGCCAATCACATGCATTTACAGTATTGAAACCTTCCCAGCAATTGTACACAAAAGCCCCCCCTCTGTCTGTGAGGCAATCAACAAAATACAATGGGCATAGTCTGTGACGCAATCAACAAAATACAATTAACAAAACACAATAGTGTTACAATTACCAAACATAATGGGCTAACTTAATCACTCACAGGTAGAAAACACACATTTTTCCCAAAACACAGAAACACCTCAAAACCCCACATATCCCCATAATCACCCAGATCCGAGCAGGGGTTCCCGAATTCCATGGAAGACAAATTTGACCGACAGCAAGCATGGCTTTCCTGCCCAAAACAGTTCCACAGATTTAGGCTGTGCGGCCGGTCTGCCTTCTCCTTCAAAGTTAGTATATGGGCCATAATCCTGAGGCAAGAGGCTGGCAAACAGACCCCTCCAAAACCCAGTGGCGAGGTTATTTCTGCCACAGAAGTATTATATGCTGTAGACCTTCAAGCAAAAGAATAGAACGAGGCAGCACTGCCTAAACTTTAGGCTTTCAAATACGTAGGCAATCCTGTAGTACGTGCAACACATTCATGCTGTGCTCTTCCCATATTAAGTTCTTAGTAAATCTCAAATGTAGAGTATATATGTAAGGCGGCACTCACCATTAGTCATAAAAAAGTCCTTTATTCGTCTTAAGAGAGGAAGCGCAATCGCGCGAAATGGCCGTCGCCTTTGACTGCATGGAAGTTTGTCCGCCCGTGCCACACATGTAAAGTCGTGGCCAAAAGTTTTGAGAATGACACAAATATTAGTTTTCACAAAGTTTGCTGCTAAACTGCTTTTAGATCTTTGTTTCAGTTGTTTCTGTGATGTAGTGAAATATAATTACACACACTTCATACGTTTCAAAGGCTTTTATCGACAATTACATGACATTTATGCAAAGAGTCAGTATTTGCAGTGTTGGCCCTTCTTTTTCAGGACCTCTGCAATTCGACTGGGCATGCTCTCAATCAACTTCTGGGCCAATTCCTGACTGATAGCAACCCATTCTTTCATAATAACTTATTGGAGTTTGTCAGAATTAGTGGGTTTTTGTTTGTCCACCCGCCTCTTGAGGATTGACCACAAGTTCTCAATGGGATTAAGATCTGGGGAGTTTCCAGGCCATGGACCCAAAATGTCAACGTTTTGGTCCCCGAGCCACTTAGGGCTCTTTCACACTTGCGTTGTCCGGATCCGGCATGTACTCCACTTGCCGGAATTACACTCCGGATCCGGAAAAACGCAAGTGTACTGAAACGGAACCGTCTTCAAAATGCTTTCAGTGTTACTATGGCACCCAGGACGCTATTAAAGTCCTGGTTGCCATAGTAGTAGTGGGGAGCGATATACTTACCGTCCGTGCGGCTCCCGGGGCGCTCCAGAATGACGTCAGAGCGCCCCATGCGCATGGATGACGTGTCCAATGCGATCACGTGATCCATGCGCTTGGGGCGCCCTGACGTCACTCTGAAGAGCCCCGGGAGCCGCACGGACGGTAAGTATGCTGCTCCCCCGCTCCCCACTACACTTTACCATGGCTGCCAGGACTTTAGCGTCCCGGCAGCCATGGTAACCATTCAGAAAAAGCTAAATGTCGGCTCCGGCAATGCGCCGAAACGACGTTTAGCTTAAGGCCGGATCCGGATCAATGCCTTTCAATGGGCATTAATTCCGGATCCGGCCTTGCGGCAAGTGTTCCGGATTTTTGGCCGGAGCAAAAAGCGCAGCATGCTGCGGTATTTTCTCCGGCCAAAAAGCGTTCCGTTCCGGAACTGAAGACATCCTGATGCATCCTGAACGGATTTCACTCCATTCAGAATGCATGGGGATAATCCTGATCAGGATTCTTCCGGCATAGAGCCCCGACGACGGAACTCTATGCCGGAAGACAAGAACGCAGGTGTGAAAGAGCCCTTAGTTATCACTTTTGCCTTATGGCACGGTGCTCCATCGTGCTGGAAAATGCATTGTTCTTCACCAAACTGTTGTTGGATTGTTGGAAGAAGTTGCTGTTGGAGGGTGTTTTGGTACCATTCTTTATTCATGGCTGTGTTTTTGGGCAAAATTGTGAGTGAGCCCACTCCCTTGGATGAGAAGCAACCCCACACATGAATGGTCTCAGGATGCTTTACTGTTGGCATGACACAGGACTGATGGCAGCACTCACCTTTTCTTCTCCGGACAAGCCTTTTTCCAGATGCCCCAAACAATCGAAAAGAGGCTTCATCGGAAAATATGACTTTGCCCCAGTCCTCAGCAGTCCATTCACCAAACTTTCTGCAGAAGATCAATCTGTCCCTGATGGGTTTTTGGAGAGAAGTGGCTTCTTTGCTGCCCTTCTTGACACTAGGCCATCTTCCAAAAGTCTTCGCATCACTGTGCGTGCAGATGCGCTCACACCTGCCTGCTGCTATTCCTGAGCAAGCTCTGCACTGGTGGCACGCCGATCCCGCAGCTGAATCCTCTTTAGGAGATGATCCTGGCGCTTGCTGGACTTTCCGTGGACGCCCTGAAGCCTTAACAAGAATTGAACCTCTTTCCTTGAAGTTCTTGATGATCCTATAAATTGTTGATTGAGGTGCAATCTTAGTAGCCACAATATCCTTGCCTGTAAAGCCATTTTTATGCAACGCAATGATGGCTGCACGCGTTTCTTTGCAGGTCACCATGGTTAACAATGGAAGAACAATGATTTCAAGCATCACCCTTCTTTTAACATGTCAAGTCTGCCATTTTAACCCAATCAGCCTGACATAATGATCTCCAGCCTTGTGCTCGTCAACATTCTCACCTGAGTTAACAAGACGATGACTGAAATGATCTCAGCAGGTCCTTTAATGACAGCAATGAAATGCAGTGGAAAGTTTTTTTTGGGATTAAGTTAATTTTCATGGCAAAGAAGGACTATGCAATTCATCTGATCACTCTTCATAACATTCTGGAGTATATGCAAATTGCTATTATAAAAACTTAAACAGCAACTTGTCCAATTTCCAGACGAATAAAGGACTTTTTTTTTTGCGACTTATGGTGGGTGCCGCCTTACATATATACTCTACATTTGAGATTATATGCAGTAGGCTCGGCTCCACTTTTCAGTGAGGAAGAGCTACTAGAGGAGAATTAGCAGCTACTGCCCAGGCAAGATCTGGAGAATACATCCTCAGTTTCTTCCGCTAGGTTGGCAAGTAGTGATGAGGAGAGTGGTGTGGGAGTTGGTGTTGCAAGCGGTCAGGCTCCTGACCCAGAGATGGTTGAGGAGGACATCAGTGACATGCAGACAGTACTCGATGATGATGATGTAGCTGATAGCACTTGGGAGCCAGGTGACGAACGGGCTTCATCATTATCAGGAGAAGAGGGAGGCAGCTTGCCCGTGAGACAGCGGCAGAGCCAGCAAGTCGCTAGTGTGGGTGGGAGTCAGCAGGGTGGCAGTGGTGGGCATGGGTGTAGGAACCCCCAAAAATCTGGGGGAGACAGCATTTTTGCTCGCCGGGTATATTCTTATTCAGTAAACTGTGAGTTGTTTATATCGTTAAATTTTAAGTGTGTGTGTGTGTGTGTGTGTGTGTGTGTGTGAACCCCCCCCCCACACACACACACACTTACAGTTCTGAAGACTCAGGGGTGCTGGCTGGCTTGGCCGGGCAGAAGGAGTGTGGGAGACTGTGAGGCCTTTTTCTCCAAGCTGCTCCGGATCAGTGCTCTGGGCAGCTGGGCTCCGGGCTGGAAGTGGGCACAATAAGAAAAATATATTTTTCATTACACCTCAGGTCAGACCACCAATCAGACCCCCAATGTTAATCAGACCTCAGCTAACAGCCCCAATAAGATCCCCAATGTTAATAAGACCTCAGATCACACCTCAGCTCAGACCCCAATATGAATGTCCCCCAATCAGACCTCAGATAAGAGCCCCAGTGCCTCTCATCAGCCCCCCAGTGCCTCTCATCAGCCCCCCAGTGCCTCTCATCAGCCAGTAATAACAGCCCCCCAATCATGTGCCAGTAATAACAGCCCCCCCAATCATGTGCCAGTAATAACAGCCCCCCCAATCATGTGCCAGTAATAGCCCCCCCAATCATGTGCAGGTAATAGCCCCCCCAATCATGTGCCAGTAATAGCCCCCCCAATCATGTGCCAGTAATAGCCCCCCCAATCATGTGCCAGTAATAGCCCCCCAAATCATGTGCCAGTAATAGCCCCCCCAATCATGTGCCAGTAATAGCCCCCCCAATCATGTGCCAGTAATAGCCCCCCCAATCAAGTGCCAGTAATAGCCCCCCCAACCAAGTGCCAGTAATAGCCCCCCAATCAAGTGCCAGTAATAGCCCCCCCCAATCATGTGCCAGTAAAACAAAGTATTGTATATATAAAAAATAAATAAAATTAACACTTATACTTGCCTCTTCCGGCCTGTCACTGTGTCCCGACTCCAGCGCTGTACGGCTCAGGCGGATCGCGCCGCCCTTCCGGCCTCTGATAGGCTGCCGGCCTAGTAGTGGCGGCAGCCTATCAGAGGAACAGGAAAGGGACACACCTCCCTGCCCTGCTCCTCCGCAGCCTTCTGTTTGTATCGCTGTCCTGAGGACGGCGATACAAACAGATCACTATGGAGATGAGCGCTTCGCTTCCACAATGGAAGCGCTCACAGTGCTCCAGACTAAAAAAAATACCTAGTAGCCATTGGCTCCTGAACTGAAAAATTTAGGAGCCAAATCAAATTTTTAGTCGCCAAATCGAAACCGAATCCAAATTTTGGTATCGTGACAACGCTACGCCGATCAGATCGGCGTAGGGTTGTTTTGATACCAAAATTTTGATTCGCTTTCGTCATCATAAAAAAGTATTGCGATACTCAATACCGCTCAAAAAAAAAAAAAAAAAAAAACACCAAAAAAAGCCGAGTGCATTTCACATTTTATGAAACATTCGGCCCATAATAGAACCGTCCTATCCTATTTTTTGGGGTGACAAGGTGACTAAAAAATGGCGAATGCTCACCGCATAGGAGATATTTTTTAATAATTTAATAGTTTGGACAGCGCTATGTAATATGTTTATTTATTGTTTATATATAAAATTGGGAAAGGGGGGATTTAAACTTAATATTTTAGGGTACTTTCATACTAGCGTTTTGCTTTTCCGGCATAGAGTTCCGTCCTAGGGGCTCTATACCAGAAAAGAACTGATCAGGCATATCCCCATGCATTCTGAATGGAGAGAAATCCATTCAGGATGCATCAGGACATCTTCAGTTCAGTTATTTTGACTGATCAGGCAAAAGATAAAACTGCAGCATGCTACGGTTTTATCTCTGGCGAAAAAAACTGAAGATTTGCCTGAATGCCGGATCCAGCATTTTTCCCCATAGGAATGTATTAGTGCCAGATCTGGCATTCAAAATACCGGAATGCACCCGCACTGAATCCGGACCCATTCACTTCTATGGGGCTGTGCACATGAGCGGTGATTTTCACGCATCACTTGTGCATTGCGTGAAAATCGCAGCATGCTCTATGTTGTGCGTTTTTCATTCAACGCAGGCCCCATAGAAGTTAATGGGGCTGCGTGAAAATCGCAAGCAAGTGCGGATGCGGTGCGATTTTCACGCATGGTTGCTAGGATGAAAGTCTATTCACTGTATTATTTTCCCTTATAACATGGTTATAAGGGAAAATAATAGCACTCTTTAATACAAAATGCTTAGTACAAGGTCAATATAATAAACATTGGTGGCGCAGTGCGCCCCCCCCAACACCCCAGTATGATAAACATTGGTGGCGCAGTGCGCCCCCCCCCAACACCCCAGTATGATAAACATTGGTGGCGCAGTGGCCCCTCCAATATAATAAACATTGGCGCAGTGCGCCCCCCCAATATAATAAACATTGGTGGTGCAGTGCGCCCCCCCAACACCCCAGTATAATAAACATTGGTGGTGCAGTGGGCCCCTCCAATATAATAAACATTGGCGCAGTGCGCCCCCCACATATAATAAACATTGGTGGCGCAGTGCGCCCCCCCTCAATATAATAAACATTGGTGGCTCAGTGGGCAGTGCCAATGAGGGTTTAAAAAAAAAAAAAATATTAACTCACTCCTCCAATTGATCGTCTCCTGTTCTTTCTTCAGGACCTGTGGTGACATCACTGTGCTCATCACATGATACATCACATGATCCATCACCATGGTAATGGACCATGTGATGAGCTCAGTGACGTCACCACAGGTCCTGAAGAAAGAACAGGAGACCGGCAGCTACGCGATCAACTGGAGGAGGTGAGTTAATTTTTTAAATTATTTTTTAACCCCTTATTGGCACTTCCCACTGAGCCACCAATGTTTCTTATACTGGGGTGTTGGGGGGGGGGGCACTGTGCCACCAACGTTTCTTATACAAATACAGGAGGCGGGTGCCGGAATCAAATAGCCGGCACCCGACCTTTGTGACAGGGAGCTGCGATCAGCGGCAGTTAACCCTCAGGTACCGCACCTAAAGGGTTAACTCAACTGCAGCTGATCGCAGCTCCCTGTCACAGAGGTCGGGTGCAGGCTATTTGATTCTGGCACCCGCCTCCTGTATTTGTATTACAGGTCAGTTATCTTCATTGGTGGCGCAGTGGCCACAGCCCCTCCCCTCCTCCTCCCGTCTCTCTTCTTATTGGCAGCGGCGGGGGCAGCAGCAGCACAGGGGGGAGGGAGAGACTCCTTCTCCACTGCGCTGCTGAATAGAACATCGGCGGCGGGGCAGAGAACTATCATCTCCAGCCCTGGCTCATCTCAGTGCCTGCCCCGCCGCCACCGCCGCACACATTGCCTCACTGCCGCTGGGGGGGATTTGACCATACCTGTCCCCCCCGCTTTATTTCCTGGGGGGGATCCGTCCCCCCCGCTTCCTACGCCCATGGTGGTGGGATGTCCGGAGACAAACGTGCCCGGGGTAAACCACCCACTTCGCGGGAGCCTACCTGCCTGGGAAGTAGCGGTTCAGGGGTTCAAGGAGGCAGCGGCAGTAGCAGTCAGTCAGTGCGTAGTGTTGGAGGTAAAATCATCTACTCGGTGGTGTGGCCGTTTTTTGTTAAGCCGCCGGAGGAGGTGAACGTGGCCATATATAGAATCTGTGGGCAGAGTGTGAAGTGTGACCAGGGTGCCAATGTTGGCACTATGGCCCTGCATCAACATATGCAGCGTCGCTATAAAGTGGCCTGGGAGAACCGTGGCTCCGATGTGGTGGTCCAGCCTGCTGCAGCAACCGCTGCCTCACCCAGTGGCACACACCCGGTTTCAGGCAGTCAAGGCTCCACCACCTCAACCAAAGGGAGCTGTCTGTCCTTCCCATCATCTGCTGGTCCTGATGCTCCTGCTCCTCCTACTCCTCGTTACTCATTCTGTCAGAAATCGATCACCGAATCGTTTTCCAAGAGACAACAGTATGCGTGCACTCATCCAACAGCGCAGAAGCTGAACGTGCTCCTGTCCAAGTTGCTGGTACTGCAGTCCCTCCCTTTCCAAGTGGTGGACTGTGCACCTTTCAGAGAACTGATGGCTTGTGCCAAGCCGAGGTGCAGAGTCCCAAGCCGTCATTTCTTTGTCAAAAAGGCAGTTCCAACCCTGCACGCACATGTAGAACAGAAGGTAGGCCAGTCCTCTAGCCTGTTGGTGTCTGCCAAAGTGCACGGCAGCGCTGACGTGTGGAGCTGTAACTACGGTCAGGGACAATACATGTCCTTTACGGCCCACTGGGTTAATGTGGTTCCTGCACAGCCACACCAGCAACTTGGCCAGGTTACGCCGCTTCCGCCTCCACGTTGTCAAGCTGTTGGTCCTGCGACAATGTCCTCCTCTGCCTCCCCATCCTCCACCGTGTCCTCAGCCTCCACTGCAGGGACAATTCACAGTAACCCTCCAGCATACCATATGTGCAGGGCACGGCAGTGTCACACTATTCTGCACCTCGTTTGCCTGGGCAAACAGAGTCACACAGGGGAGGAACTGCTCTGTGTCCTTCATTAAGAAATGGAATCCTGGCTTTCTCCGCGACAACTCAAAATCTGAACCATGGTGACCGACAATGCGAAGTCGGTGCTGCATCAAGGAGGGCTGAGCCAGGTGCCCTGCATGGCACACGTGTTCAAGCTGGTTGTCAAGCGGTTCCTGAAGTCTTCCACCCATCTGCAAGTCATCCGAAAAATGGCCAGGAAACTTTGCATGCACTTCAACCACTCGTACACCGCAAAGCACACCCTCCTTGAGCTGCAGCAGCAGAATGGCATCCCTTCAACATAGGCTGATATGCGACGTTTCCACCCGTTAAAATTCCACCCTCCATATGTTGGACCGACTATACAGAGAAAGGCCATAAACAATTTCCTGATGATCCAAGCGGACAGGAGTACTCCGCTGTGTAACTTCGAAATCAGCCAGTGGCAGCTCATGCATGACACCTGCGGTTTTCTCAGGCCCTTTGAGGAAGCCACGTTATTTGTCAGTCACCAGGACTACGGGACGAACAATGTCATTCCACTGCTTCATGTCCTGGAACAGATGTTGGTAAATATGGCTGGTCAGGATACTGGAGACATGGCGCCTAGATCTCACGGCCATATTAGCCATGTGGGGGCTGAAATGGAGAAGGAGGAGAAGGAGGAGGAGGACATGGGAGCACAAGCAATGTGAAATGGGTGATTTTTCTACACAGGTGACAGGAGAGGAGGAGCAGGAGGAGCAGGACCAGCCAAAGGAGCTACAGGGCGATGAGGCAGAGGACCCAGGCACACCGTGGCAGTATGCAGTGAAGATGGAGGCAGGGAGTCCCACCGAGTCACTTGCGCAAATGGCCTGCTGCAGGCTCACTTGCTTGGGTAGTGACAGCCGAATTGTCACCATTCGGCAGAGGGATGACTTCTGGCTCTCCACCTTGTTGGACCCTCGCTACCGGTCCAAAATGGGTGCCTTTTTTACACCCGCTAAGAGGGAGGACAAACTGAACTACTATAGAGACATCCTATGTAGTGAGTTGGCTGCAGCCTATCTGCGCCATGGTCCATCCTCTCGCAGGTCTGACCGGGGGGGCCCTCTGCGCTCACGTTCCACTGCCATGGCTGCTGGGGAGGGGTGGGGTGGCAGGAGCAGTACCAGCTCTATCAGCAGCAGCCTGAGTCGAGAGTCGCTGATGACCAGCTTTCTTCACCTGCATAGTGAAGTAACTACTCACCAGCAGCAGCATCTAGATTTGCGGCCACTGGATTTGTGGCCGCAACTGGCAGAGTTTGTCCTGGAAAAGCTGTCCTGCCCGGCCAGTAGTGTGGAATCAGACCAGGTGTTTAGTGCGACAGGGGCCATAGTTACCCCAAGAAAAACTCGCCTGTCCACCCAAAATGTGGAGAGACTGACCTTTGTCAAGATGAATCAGTCATGGATCAGCCAGGATTTACACCCACCAATTCCTAAAGCATCAGACTAGATCATTCATGGTGCTACACCAACACTTTGACAAAAGAGACTGGTTTCTTCTGGCTTCCTGCCTCAGCTACTATTCTGATGCTACCACCCGCCTGAAGCCACACATCTGATGCCAAGTGATTCTTCTTTCACCCACTATCTTTAGCGGGTACTGGTATTGCCACCCACCTTCACACTATGTCACCTTGCCACTCTGTGGCCTCCTGATGCTGCTGCCACCTCCACACTATGTCACCTTGCCACTCTGTGGCCTCCTAAAGCTGCTGCCACCTCCACACTATGTCACCTTGCCTCTCTGTGGCCTCCTGATGCTGCCACCACCTCCACACTCTGTCATTGTGCCGCTCCGTGGCCTCCTGATGCTGCCACCACCTCTACACTGTCATTGTGCCACTCTGTGGCCTTCTCCTGATGCTGCCGCGACCTCCAGACTCTGTAATTGGGCCACTCTGTGGTCTCCTTATGCTGCTTCCATCTCACCACTATGTCATAGGGCCACTCTGTGGTCTCCTCGTGCTGCTGCCAGCCCCACACTATGTCACCTTGCTACTCTGTGTTCTCCTGATGCTACCGCCACCTCCACACTGTCATTGTGCCACTTTGTGGCCTCCTCCTGATGCTGCTGCTGCCGCCACCTCCAGACTCTGTAATTGGGCCACTCTGTGGTCTCCTCATGCTGCTTCCACCTCACCACTATGTCATAGGGCCACTCTGTGGACTTCTCATGCTTTTCCCACCCTCCTGTCACAGATGGTGTTGCAGAAAGCTGTAACCTATAAATAAACATCCGACTGGCTTGATCACAAACTAAGGAGCATATGGGTGAGCCCTATAAAACCCCTAGAGCTCTCCCTGACTGCTATGCCCATGCAAAGGTCTTTATGGTAGACGATTGCATGCCCACGTACCTTATACTGTGTGACACCTGAAAACCCTATAATAGTGAGGGGACACGACCACCGGCTCCCTACACTTAATACAGACGGAGTCAGCGTCACCTAGAATCAAGCCAGCAAGGAAACACAAATAAATGAAAAGGACTTATCTGAGGAATCAGCAGTAGCAGCCTCCAGCAGTGAACAACTCATCCAGGAAGAAGTATAAAACGCAAAGTGAGGCAGTATGGGAGGGAATATAAAGGGAGACAATTAGTGTAAATAGTTGACAGCTGGGAGAAGGAAAGGAGATGACAAAGTGAAACCAAAACAAAGAACCTCATGCAAGAGGTAGAGAAGAACGTCTAACAGACCTTCTCACAGAACTGGCGGTGACACCTCCCCACTTCATGAATGTGCCACTATTTTGCCTTTCGGCCTGGCTGACCATCATTTATTTGACCCTACTTCTGATCTGTCAGAAGGAAGGAAAAATGAGACGCACAACGGATCCTCTTTGTGTAGCAGTTGTAAGGCCTGTATGGTGCCATCAGACTTGGCTTATGATTTGGTAGCCAAAAGCAGGAGTGGGTACAAAACACAGAAGACATGCAAATATTAAGTTCACGTGTCATCTCTGTTTTAGATCCACTCCTGTTTTTTTGGCATTAGCAATACTGATGGATTACTGACAAAATGCTGACTAAGTGAAGGCGTATGCTCCACAGACAGGATCCGTTTTTTGTGGGGTTATTGTTTTGTCGGGGGGTCTACTTGTATAAGCATTTAATAGAATAGGTTCTGTAGACATCTATGTGGAATCAGCTGACAATGGTGTAAAAGGAGTGTGATTCTTCTTTGCGCTAACATCGACCTGTAAGGCTGAGTTCATAATTGAGTTATTTGGTCAGTTTTGGCTCCGTGACTGCCCAAATAGGAGAAGTGTGCTGTGATTCTAAGAGCGAAGCCTGTCATTTGCATGTCATACGGACTCACAGTATTATTTCACTACCAAAGCAGACTCCCTATGCGCGTTACTGCAAGGCACAGTATTCTACACCACTATAAAGGCTCTGTACAGGAAATAGCAGTTTTTTTTATGTAATTCGCTGCGAATAAATTCGGATCAAACCAAATTTTTCCCCAAAAATTCGGCGAACCGAATTTTAGAAAAATTTTCTCATCTCTATTTAAAGGTCATTATGGCGAAAGGGAAATGAGGTGATATGTTACTGAACATTAAACTTAATATTCAATGATATAATACACGATTAACCCAGTGAACTCAAGAGCAGCGTAATATAGAAAAATACAACACACAAGGATAAACATACAGTAGTATCATTCACACATGTGGTTTAGTCTGTCTGTCCGTGTATGGCCGTGAAGTCAGGTTTTGGAGGCCAAATTCAGAAATAGATCAAAAAAGAGAGAAAGTTGTAAAGAACACACAACTCTTTTTTTCAATTTACTCCTGGTTTTAGCTTCCAAAACTGCTTCAGGAGACCTGGCTGTGTGTCCATACCATACCAATATGCTGGCTAGGACGGCCATGGAATAGCAGTAAACTGCGCACAGACAAAAGGGAATGACGAACACATAGGTGTTTATTCATGAACTAGATTAGAAAAGCTTTAGTAATGATGAAAATAATTGGGCGAAGTAATGTATCAACTGGCTGTAATCCTGCACATATCATCTAACAATGTACAGTATGTAGTTGTTTGGAATGTATCTATTGCAAAACCTCAAAATTTGGGAATAGAATTGGTTATGATGCAATGTCTGTTCTCTTGGTATGGGTCTCAACAGGAACTTGAGTTGAACTTATTACTCCTGAGACATGAACACAAGGGAAAAATTTATCAAAGCTTGTACACATAAAAAGTTGCAATAGCTGGCACACATTTCAGTCTCAGGAACATGGACAACCAGAGACACAGGAAAACTATGGCATGCACATTATATGCCAGTGCAGCAACTGATTAAGATTGGTATACTAAAAAACATGTGAAATCTCTGTCTTATTATTTCTAAAGGGAATCCATTGTGGTCCATACAGCCACAAATTTAAATATCGTGCAAAGTTCTTTTATTTCAGTAATTGTAACGGTCATGTACACACACACACAGGGGGAGGATAGTGACCACTGCGCTCCACCCTCACCCCTGGCCCTGCCTACTTGCCTCACGAGTCCTGATGACAGGGGACAACTGGACGGCAGTCCCTAACTTAGTATACGTGCGGGAAGAACAGACAAGACAAATAACGGATAGTGAACGGACCGGGTCAAAACCAAGAGGACAATGCAGTACAGAGGGATAAGCAAAGAAAGGTCAGGAGAAGCCAGGGTCATAAATACCAGGATAGTCGAGAAGTACCAAAGGAGTCTGCAAAGAATAGTCAGGTGGAAGCCGAGGTCAATATACCAGGAAGGATGCGCAGTACAGGAGGAGCAGGCAAAGGATCGTCAGGGAACAGGATCAGGTAAGTACACAGGTATCCAACAACTGCCAGGAACCTAAATTAACAGGCAACCTGTGGCCAGCAGGCTGCCTGTATTTATAGTGGGGAGTGAGGGTCATGTGACGTGGCCAGCGTCACATGACCGAGAGACTGACCAGTCGAGCACCGAGTGATCAGCTCGGCGCTCAAGGCAGACCTAGGAGCAGGGAGCTTCCCAGCTAGCAAAGCCGCCCTGGGAACGAGGTCAAATACAGATCCTCGCTCCCGAAGCTAAGCAGCAGGTCTGCGGCTGATAGGAGACCAAGTGTGCCTTCGGCACCCCGTTACAGTACCCCCCCTTTTACGAGGGGCCACCGGACCCAAGACTTCAGGCAATGGCCTTTCAGGGTGTTCTAAATGAAATTTTTCGAACCAGTCTAGGAGCATGAACCTCCCTGGCAGGTACCCAAGATCTCTCTTCAGGTCAATACCCCTTCCAGTGAATCAGGTACTGCAAGGACTTACGCACCTTCCTGACATCCACTATTTTAGACACCACATACTCGACAGCATCATTAACAAGAACCGGCAGAGGCGAGGCTTTCGATGGTACTACCGGTTCAAAATATTTTTTAAGTAGAGATTTATGGAACACATTATGAATGTGGAATGACTCGGGCAGCTCCAACCTAAATGATCCCGGGTTAATCACCTCCGTGATCTTTTATGGTCCAATAAAACGAGGAGCAAACTTTTTAGAATCTACCTTAAGAGAGAGATTCTTGGAGGACAACCATACCTTATCCCCAACCTGAAAATTCACCCCCCTTGAACGTCTCCTATCGGCCTTGAGTTTCTGAGAACTTTGAGCCTTTTCTAAGTTCGATTGAACCCGGGCCCAAACTGTGCACAGTTCAGAGGAGAGCCTATCCGCCTCAGGGTTAGAGGAGGAGACGGATGAACCAGAATGAAAACGGGGATGGAAACCATGGTTACAAAAGAAAAGTGAAACCCCAGCAGAAGAATTGACACGGTTATTTAAAGCAAATTCAGCCAATGGAAGAAAATTCACCCATAATTGCTGGTCATCAGCAACATACAACCTCAACAATTGTTCCACAGACTGATTAAGGCGTTCAGTCTGATCATTACTCTCAGGGTGGTAGGCAGAGGAAAAAGACAATGAAATTTGACATTTTTGTCAGAAGGCCCTCCAGAATTTGGACACAAACTGCACACCCCTGTCAGAAACAATATTTTTTGGGATACCATGCAATCAAACAATTTCTTTCACAAAAATAGACGCCAGGGTTTTGGCATTCGGGAGTTTAGACAGGGGAAGGAAATGGACCATCTTGCTAAACCTATCAACCACTACCCAAACTACAGTCTTACCCTCCGCCGGCGGTAGGTCAGTTATAAAGTCCATCGAGATATGGGACCAGGGTCTACTGGGAATGGGTAGGGGTCGTAGGTTACCAGCAGGGCGAGTCCTAGGTGTCTTGGACATGGCACAAACCTCACAAGCTGACACGTAGGACTTGACATCCCTAGTTAGAGTGAGCCACCAATAAGATCTAGAAACCAGATCCTTAGTGCCCTCAACACCCGGATGTCCACAAAAGGCAGAATCGTGACACTCACCCAACAGCTGGAGATGAAATTGTATGGGAACAAACAACTTATCTGTTGGGGTGGATACCGGTGCCAGATGTTGTTCAGACCTAATGCGAATCGAGATATCCTGGGTTAGAGCTGCTATGAAGATTTTTGCTGGTAGGATGGATTCAGGTGGTACCTCAATAGGTTGAAAAGCATGGAAGCTCCGAGATAATGCGTCCAACTTCACATTTTTACTTCCCGGCCTGAACGTAATGGAAAAATCAAAACGAGTAAAAAACAGAGCCCATCTGGCTTGACGGGGATTCAACCTCTTAGCAGACTCGAGAAACATAAGGTTTTTATGGTCAGTAACAACAGTTACACAATGCCTTGCCCCCTCCAGAAAATTCCTCCACTCCTCAAATGCCCATTTAATGGCCAGCAGCTCCCTATTCCCTATGTCGTAGTTTCTCTCCGTGGGAGAGAATTTCCTGGAGAAGAAGGCACATGGTCTCAGGTTAGTGAGGCTAGCAGGACCTTGTGAAAGGACTGCTCCTGCGCCGTCCTCGGACGCATCCACCTCCACAATAAAAGGTCTCTCCTGATCAGGCTGGATCAGAATGGGAGTGCTACTGAATGCCTTTTTTAATTTTTCAAATGAAGAAATGGCCTCAGTAGATCAATTCTCCAAATCCGCCCCTTTCTTAGTAAGGTCGGTCAACGGTTTAGCAATTACGGAAAAATTCATAATAAATTTAAGATAGAAATTGGCGAAACCTAAGAACCGTTGTAAGGCCTTTAAGGATGAAGGTCTTCCCATTCCTTAATTGCTAGTACCTTACCAGGATCCATCTTGAAGGCGTGAGGAGTCAGAACATGCCCTAGAAACAGAATCTCCTGTACACCAAAGACACATTTCTCTTGCTTAGAGGATAGCTGATTCTCCCTCAACACCTCTAATACTTGTTTAACATGAGACACATGGGATTCGAAGTCAGGAGAGAATATCAAAATGTCGTCAAGATAGACAATAACAAATTTACCTAAGAACTCCCTAAGAATGTCATTCATGAAGTTTTGGAACACAGCTGGGGCATTGCTGAGTCCAAAAGGCATCACCTGATATTCAAAGTGTCCTGCCGGAGTATTGAACGCTGTCTTCCATTCGTCTCCCTCCTTGATTCGGATTAGATTGTATGCCCCTTTCAGGTCAATCTTGGAAAACCAGGTTGCCCCCAGAACCTGGTTAAATAAATCCGGAATCGATGGGAGGGAGTATCTATTCTGGACAGTGATTTTATTTAATCTCCGGTAATCGATACATGGCCTAAGACCACCATCTTTTTTCTTAACGAAGAAAAACCCCGCCCCCATAGGAGAGACAGAAGGTCTAATATGCCCTTTACCAAGGCTCTCCTTAATATAATCTTCCATGGCCTTGCATTCGGGCTTAGAAAGATTATAAATTCACCCCTTAGGAAACTTGGCCCCCTCTACTAGCTCTATAGTACAATCATAAGGTCTATGGGGGGGTAGAACCTAACAACAGTGGGTAAAGTATCAGACTTTACTGAGACCCCAGCCTGTACCACGGACAAGCACGAGTCACACTTAGGCCCCCATCTCACCAACTCCCCCTTGGACCAATCTATAGTGGGGTTATGTAGTCGGAGCCAAGGCAACCCTAGTACCACCTCAGCCAGTAGGTTCTAAAAGGGAACATCTCTCTGAGTGGCACACACCCATGGTTAGAGAAATCTCTGAGGTACATGAGCTCACCGTACCACCAATAAGAGGAGTAGCATCAATAGCCATGACATGGATAGGAGTTGGTAAAGCAAACATTGGAATATCCAATCTTACAGCGTACTCAGAGTCAATAAAGCTGGCCGCTGAGCTAGAATCAATAAAGGCCTTACCTGGCCATTTATCTACCCCCAGAGAAATCGTAATGGGTACCAAAAGCTTACATTTAGAAAAATCAGGGTGTACCTGGTCTTTAGGTTGCCTTGCCTTAGGAGACTTGACAGAGAGGACCTTCATAGGACACTGGTTGATCCAATAGTCAGAATCTCCACAGTAAAAGCATTCTCCACGTCTGCGGCGAAGATTCCCTCGGGTCATGCCAACCTGCATGGGTTCCTCGGTGGAGACCTCAGCATTGTCTCTGGGATAGGCCTCTGGCTGGACCACAATCTGGGAAGAGAACTGTTGTTCCTGTCGTCTCTCTCTAACCCGTCGGTCAAGTCGGACAACAAGGGTCATCATCTCCTCTAAGGTCTCTGGAAGTTGATAACTGACCAGAAGATCCTTTAAATTATCAGACAGACCTGACCTGAACTGACTCTTCAGGGCTGGTTCGTTCCATCCTGAGGGGACACAACACCTTCTGAATTGGGTGCAATAATCCTCCGCAGGTAGATTGCCCTGAACCAGTGCCTTTAGAGCCGTCTCGGCTACTAGAGCCCTGTCTGGTTCATCATAGAGGGTACCCAGGGCCTGAAAGAACCCCTCCACAGAAGTTAAACAACTGGCGCCAGCAGGTAAAGAGAACGCCCAGTCCTGGGGATCACCCAGGTACCCTTTGCTCAGGGGGTATGGATTAATTAGCTGACTAGAGTGTGACATTTTGAGCCTAGAATACTGAGCTTTTTCACAATATTCGATAATTTTACGTGGCATTAATGCAACTCCTTTTAAGTTGCATTACTGAAATAAATGAACCTTTGCACGATATTCAATTTTTTTTCGAGTTTTAACTGTATTTCACAGTGCTGTATAGACAATATCATGACTCACATTCCTCCTTGTAACCAATAAGGTTCACTATCTAAATTCGTTTTATTCGTTGACTCTCGGGGCCAGAGGACACGGGGCGCAAAAGGAAGTAAAGTCTGCAACTCTCCTTAAAAGAGAGAAACTTCTTCCGGTCTCCAGAAAAGGGTTCTGGGAGCTTAATCTGGGGCTCAAAATGCGGACTGGAGGCCTGAGGAGTGGAAGGACCTTGCCCTAACTCAAAAGAACTGAGTTTTTCCCCTAGCTCCTGCACCATCTGCATCAGATTAGAGACATGGTCAGTCAGGGTCACCAGAGGATTCATTATACAGTGGTTATTGGGCCTGTTAATCTGTAACGGTCACGTACACACACACACAGGGGGGAGGATAATGACCACTGCGCTCCACCCTCACCCCTGGCCCTGCCTACTTGCCTTACGAGTCCTGATGACAGCAGGCTGCCTGTATTTATAGTGGGGAGTGTGGGTCATGTGTCGTGGCCAGCGTCACATGACCGACAGACCGACCAGTCGAGCACCGAGTGATCAGCTCGGCGCTCAAGGCAGACCTAGGAGCAGGGAGCCTCCCAGCTAGCAAAGCTGCCCTGGGAACGAGGTCAAACACAGATCCTCGCTCCCGAAGCTAAGCAGCAGGTCTGCGGCTGATGGGAGACCGAGTGTGCCTTCGGCACCCCGTTACAGTAATGCAATTTAAAAGGTGAAACTAATATATGAGATAGACTCATTACATGCAAAGCGAGATATTTCAAGCCTTTATTTGTTATAATTTGGATGATTATGGCTTAGAGCTTTTGAAAACCCCAAAGTCACAATCTCAGGTACCCTTTGCTCAGGGGGTATGGATTAATTAGCTGACTAGAGTGTGACATTTTGAGCCTAGAATACTGAGCTTTTTCACAATATTCGATAATTTTACGTGGCATTAATGCAACTCCTTTTAAGTTGCATTACTGAAATAAATGAACCTTTGCACGATATTCAATTTTTTTTCGAGTTTTAACTGTATTTCACAGTGCTGTATAGACAATATCATGACTCACATTCCTCCTTGTAACCAATAAGATTCACTATCTAAATTCTCACATGCACGTACACACTAGCGCTAATTTAATAAGAATTCAAAACCAGTATCAGAATATGTAGTGAATCAGGTGAAAGGTCAAGTCAGGCAGAGTTCTTGTTACACGAGAGTCCGGCAGAAGGTCAGGCATGGAGCAGAGAGGAGTACAAAGTCAGGAAAAGCCAGGTCAATAACAAGGAAGACAGCAGGAATAACACCGTAGCATTTTGCTGGGACACTGAAGTGTCAAGGTTAGACCAGGAAGTGCATCAAGTAGGGACCTGATAAGTATTGGCGAGGGTAAATATTGAGTCTTTTATTTTTTACACCATCCTGAGCACTTTACTAAAAATTTCGCCTCACTAGCAACCCCTTTGACCCATGAGCAAGGAATTTTATGCCTAAATATCCATATCCAAATGTTATCTTTTCAAAACAATACATTTTAAGATTGAATATCTTTTATTTGATACTTTATATTTTTTAATTTTGTAGCATAGATTGGACTTTTATATGGTAATAAAACCAGACCAGTATCTTTTAATTTTAAAACAATAGAAGGTCCAGTGTATTAAAAATACAAAAAATATTCCATATCTTTAAAAATTATTGTTAGCAAAACAAAATGTAAAATGTTGACAACATTTTAAAGATGTGAAATAATCATTTTTGACTTTTAATAAACTGGAGTGCTGGATCTTGCATTGTTTGAGGACAGGAGCATAGCTAAAGGCTCATGGGCCCTGGTAGGGTAATACAGGGTAATACAGTGGCACATGCCTCTTACATGCAGTGATGTCTCCTCTGGTGTAGATATTCTCTTACATCTTCTCCTTTCAGACCAGCTCGCCATGATGATTTCTTTAAGCCTCATGTTTTCTCTGCAGCTTTTGTTTCCTACTTTTCCATCATCCTCCCACCTTCTGAACAGTCCATCCTGCCACCCCTAATACTGTGGCCACTGTGCATCCCAACACTATACTGCAGATAGTGCCCACTTCACACAGATAGTGCCCCCTTCAATTATTTGCATACAGTGCCCTAAAAAATAACTCGCCCACAAATAGTGCCCCTGATACTAATAGTGCTATAAACATAATGCCCCCCAAAAATAATTGTACTAAGCTGATACTGTGCCAGGGTGCCCACCACAGTTTTAGTGTTCCTCAAAGTCCCACTAATAGAAATAATTATGTCCCAGAGTGCATAGTGTTAACAGTGCCTGCAATAGTAATAATGTTCCCCATAGTCCCCCAGTAGTAATAATTCTCCTTATAATGTGTAAAAAATGCCCCCTAATGTGTACCAGTAAAAAAAAAAAGCCCTCTTATAATGTTCACCAATACAAAAATAATTCCTTACAATCAGGAGAGGACTAGGAACTTAAAGTGGCCCTGGAAAAAAAAACTAAAAGTGGCACACAAGTAGCCAGGGTCAGCAATACAATAGTGCAAAATACTGTCTCATCAGAACCATATACCACAGTGCAGCACAATATATTGCCGCAAAAGCTATCCCTTTGTGGTGGTCATCAGTAGATACCATTTTCTGACCTTCGCCTCCTCCAGTTGTCTCTGATTAGGATATGTAGCACGGGGATTAGGAGATGAGATGCGTGCCACAGCAGTTGAATTCAGGAGGGCGTGTATGGTAGCTAGGAGAGAAGAGGGCTTCAGCGCCCCCCTGAGTATTGGTTCACTGGGAATTTTCCCTGTAAGGTCTATAGTCAATCTGCCCTCTTACAATGTGTGCCAGTACAAAAAATATCCCCTTACAATGTGTGCCAGTACAAAAAATATAACCTTATAATGTGTACCAATACAAAAAAATACTCCCTTAAATGTGTGCCAGTACAAAAACTAGCCCCTTACCTTTCAGATCAGACCCCCATATCAGATCCTCAGATCAGACCCCATATCACACCTCAGATCAGACCCCCATATCAGATCCTGAAATCAGACTTCCATATCACACCTTAAATCAGACCCCTATATCAGACCTCAAATCAGACCCTCATATTTGATCCTCAGATCAGACCCCCATATCTCACCTCAGATCAGACACCCATATCAGACCTCAGATCATACTCCCATATCAGATCTCAGATCAGGCCCCTATATAAAGTCCTCAAATCAAACCTCCATATCAGATCCTCAAATCAAGCCCCCATATCAGATTGTCAAATTAGACCCCCATATCAGATCCTTTAATTAGACCCCCCATATCAGATCCTCAAACACCCACATCAGGTCCTCAGACCTCCTTATCAGATCCTCAGACCACTATATCAGATCCTCAAACCCCCTTATCAGATCCTCAGACCCCCATATCAGACCTCAGATCAGACCCCCATATCAGATCCTCAGACTCCCATATCAGACCTCAGATAAGACCCCCAAATCAGATCCTCAGACCCCCATATCAGATGCTTAGACCTCGATATCAGATCCTCAGACCCCCATCAGACCTTACTTCAGAGTCAGACCCCCATATCAGACCTCATATCAGATTTAGACCCCCATATCAGACCTCAGATCAGAGACAGACCCAAAATAAATAAATAAACTTATCTCTCCTGGTCTGCAGCTCCTATCCAGGTCTGGCAGTCTCTCCTTCAGTCCCTGCCCACTGATCTTCTCTGGGCTCGCACTGCATGTCACCTGACCGCATTCAGTGTCAGGTCATAGTGCGCACTGTACGTCTTGACGCTGTAGACAGTCAGGACACAGCAGTGCCGCCCAGAGAATACCAGGGAGGAGATGAGTACAGCATTCACAGTGCTTTAATACCAGGTCCACCTGCAAACTAGTAAGCGCTTCCATAATCAAAGTTCTCATTAGTATTCTTTTTATAAGAAGCACTGCATCTTATAAAGCAAAATATACCATAATTGGCAGTGTGCCTCTGGCAAGTGGGGCCCCCCTGACTTAAAGGTTCTGCCGCAACTGTGACCTCTATAGCTACACCACTGTTTGAGGATACTGACTATGACTTGTTTTTTCAATGGGTGGCTTATGCACCTGCTCTACATGGTGGATGACCAATGATTCAGAATAATATCAGGATATCTGCTGCTTTTCTCTGCTTTTAGCTTTTTTAGCGGCTGGGACCATGGTCAGGTAAGTGGGGTTTTTATGTTCAGAGGAACAAGGGAGGACCCAGCTCCAATGAGAGACAACTCCTTTATGTGCAGGGAGACAATAAAACAGCAAGTAACTAGGAAGCACATTAAATAGGTTTACAGGAATTTAAAAAATGAAAATACTTAAATATTATTTTATAAGAAATATATTCACAAATACCTTTAATTACTTATAATAGCTCGTTTTGTCTAGGGAGCAATCATTTGGAGAAATAAAATGGCCGCCGTCCTATCAGTACACACAAAACCTGTCCTAATCACACAGGAGGACAAGTTACTTCACAACACTGTGCTATAGAGCTTCTCATCCTCCTCTCTGCTCTACTTGTCAGGAATCATGATCCTGAATACAGGTGAATCTCTGTGGGAATGGAAAAGATGAGGAGACATGAGAGGAGGGTGGGGTGTTGCTAATGAGCAGCAGCACTTGCATGCAGTCTCCATTATCACAGCAACACACTACCACAGTCTGTCCTGTCCATCCTCTCTGTACTTTATGTCTCATTATAAACTAAATTCCCCAGAGATACTGCTAAAGTTCTTATCATCTGTATTCAGGATCATAATCCCTGACATGTAGAGAGGAGGAGGAGGATGAGGCAGCGCTTTACCTCAGTGTTGTAAAGTAACTTGTCCTCATGTGTGTTCAGGACAGGTTTTGTGTGAACTAATGGGACAGCGGCCATTTTGTTTCCCCTGATGATTGCTCCCCAGACAAAACGAGCCATTATAAATAATGAAAGGTATTTGAGAATATATTTATAATAAAGTAATATTTAAGTATTTTCATTTTCTTAATTCCAGGAGAACCCCTTTAAGGTATAGTAGCTGTCATGTAATAGTTCAACTAGGTGGAGTGACCCACAATAGGGTCAATGATAACTTACAGCATGATTGTTTTATGCAAATAATACATGTTTTTTTTTTTGTAAGGGAGGGTTCGCATCTTTTCAGCCATCTTACATACTTCATAGGGGCATGGTGCATTAAGATATCAACATATGAGGTATGTATATAGACAAATATATATACATATACATACATACACAGTGGCATGCAAAACTTTGGGCACCCCTGGACAAAATTACTGTTACTGTAAAGAGTTAATCATGTTGAAGATTAAATGATCTAGCAAAAGGCATAAAGTTAAAGATAACACATTCCCTTTGTATTTTAAGCAAAATCAATATTCAGTTCAGGGAACTGTGAGGGCCATGGTAAAACCATCAGCTTGCTCCTTTTGAGTCTACTGTGGATTTTGAGGTGTGTTTAGGATCATTATCCGTTTGGAGAAGCCATCCTCTTTTCAACTTCAGCTTTTTTACAATTGGTGTTATGTTTACTTCCCGGATTTGCTGGAATTTCATCGAATCCATTCTTCCCTCTATCGATGAAATGTTTCCGGTGCCATTGGCTGCAGCCCAACTCCAAAGCATGATTGATCCACCCCATGCTTAATGGTTGGAGAGGTGTTCTTTTCATGATATTCTGTGCCCCTCTTTTTCCAAACATACCTTTGGTCATTGTGGCCAAAGAGTTCTATTTTAACCTCATCGGTCAATTGGGCTTATTTGCAAAATGCATCAGGCTTGTTTAGAAGTATTTTTACAAACTTATGACTCTGAATTTCGTAGTGAGGATGTAGGAGATGTCTTCTTCTGATGACTCTTGCATGAAGGCCATATTTGTCGCTGAACAGTAGAACAATGTAGCACAACTCCAGAGTCTGCTAAATCTTCCTGAAGATTTTTTGCAGTCAAGCGGGGGTTCTGATTTGCCTTTCTAGCAATCCTACGAGCAGCTGTCTCTGAAATTTTTCTTGGTATTCTAGACCTTCTTTTGACCTTCACTGTTCCTATTAACTGCCATCTTTTAGTTACATTTCGAACTGAAGAAACGACAGAGTGTTAGGCAGCTGCTTAGAAGAACCCATGGCTGCTGTTTTTTGGGACAGGGTTAGAGGAGTCAGGGTTTTTATAAAGCTTTGAAGTTTGCATCACCTGACCTTTCCTAATGATGATTGTGCAGAAGCCTTAACCCAAACAGCCTATTTAAGGTCTGAGACCTCGGTCAGCGTTTTCTGAGCACTCAAATCTCTCTTGGGTTCCCATACTTTTAAAAGGTACTCCATTTCTGTTTTCACTGTAAAATTGTACAAAACCAAAATAATACAACAATATTGCTTTAAATGTTGAAAACTGTGTTTCATGTTTAACTTTATGTCTTTTGGAGATCATTTCATCTTCAACTTGTTAATCTGTTCATATTGATAGTAATTTTGACATGGGGTGCTAACTGAATATATAAGTCTCTCTGACTATACAACTGGCTTACTACCAACTCCATGAATTGTGTGTTTACCTCAGACCAGGATTAAATGTCCATCTTGAGATTAGTAACGACAGTAACGATTTCTCCAGACAGATTATGTCTCTTCAGATGGTTCTCTCTCTCTCTCTAGTGCACACCTTAATAGCCCAGTAATGAGCTGGACTGTTTTACAAAGGAAATTGTAATAGCCAGCATGGGAATGATAGGCCCCACTACCAACCCACTCATCATTCCATAAAAATCCATGTCCAAAAACAGGACCTACCATAGCCCTTAGCAAACTACTCTTTGCTAGGCAAAGTGCCAAATCTTCTTAAAGAGACCCACCCTATATGGGGACTTATTGGAAGTACTCCATGGTATGGAGACTTATTGGCAATGCTCCATGGGAAATGAATATTCAAAAAAAGTATCTCCTAAGAAACAGAACCATCTCTCCAGCTCTACCTCTTCGAAGTGGCACCCTATGAGTCAAAATCCGAGTTTCCAACAAGTCTTGGAATTTAACAAGGCAATATAGCCAAGCCATATATCTATCCACATCAGTACCATGGAGTACTTCCAGTATGTCTCCATACAGGACAAGTCTCTTTAAGGAGATTTGGCACTTTGCCTAGCAAAGAGTAGTTTGCTAAGGGCTTTGGCAAGTCTTGTTTTTGGACATGGATTTTTATGGAATGATGAGTAGGTTGGTAGTGGGGCCTATCATTCCCATGCTGGCTATTACAAATTTCCTTTGTAAAACAGTCCAGCTCATTGCTGGGCTATTAAGGTGTGCACTAGAGAGAGAGAGAACCATCTGAAGAGACATAATCTGTCTGGAGAAATCGTTACTGTGGTTACTAATCTCAAAATGGACATTTACTCCTGGTCTGAGGTAAACACACAATTCCAGGGGTTGGTAGTAAGCCGCTTGTATAGTCAGAGAGACTTATATATTCAGTTAGCAACCCTGGTTAAAATTAACATAAACAAGGCATCACACCCAACCAGCCAGAATCCTACTTGTACTGATGAGGGGCAAACACCCTGAAACAGCTGTCTATGACTGGATATCTGGCCTGGTTATATTACTTTGTCAAATTCCAAGGCTTGTTGGAAAGTCAGACTTTGACTCATAGGGAGCCACTTCTAAGAAGTGTCACTGGTGAGTGGAAAACACTTCTTTGCATGCTAGGGATACTTAGCTGTCCCAGATTCCTTATATCTCCTTCAGCTTTCCCTGTAAGAGATGTATACTTCCTGGAACCTATTACAGATAGATATGAGAGGAATCTTGGGGAATTATAACTATCCCCAATCACTTTCCTGTCACTGTTTCACATTTAATAAACATAAATATTGTTTCATTTACAACTTGTTGGGTCACATAAAATAGAAAAACTAATGACAGCTACTGGACTATGTTGTTTTTGCATCTTCATACATCATCTGTTTAATTTTAGTATATTCAAAAAAGTGATAATTGCCATGTCTGCCATTTGTTAAGAAGCTGATCTGAGAAGACAGTATAATGTGAAGGATGATCTTTGAGTAGAAATAAAACATATTAAATACAACCAGGCCTGACCAAATGACCTAATCCTTTTTTGATTTGTTTTTAATCTCTACAGGAGAACTATACTTTGAGGATGCTTTCATAAAGTCATTGCTTATCGGGTACATAATAAAAAAAGATGGGACTTGTTAAACAAACTCACTGTGCTCGTTGCAGTTAATGAGATGTGGAAAGCTTTGTAATTTGATTTGCTGGACCATATGTTGTAAAGTGATACTGCTGATTTCACTTCTTAGATTTTTTTTCTATTTAAACAGTGGGTAATACTTTCTTACACAATCAACTTCCATGTAATGAAAAAATGATTTCCAAGCACTAGGTATGTGCCCCTCTATAGCATTCTCCCTGCAGTTACTCAGCTCCATATCTTTCTTCTGACATCTGTAATGTTCTTCACTTCACACCTAGGAAAATATTTGACAATTCATAGTAACCAGTTTTTGCAATATAAACTATCATGCCATGGCATGGCAACAAATTAGTTTCATACCCAGAGAGAAGAGTTCACTTAGTGATTGGCTTAGGTCTCTTCGTCAGAAGAAAAAAATAAAGAAATAAAACCGTTGAAAGAATGGAAACACAAATGAGGTTGTGGAATGATGGGAAGAAATATAAAGTATTTACATTAATACTCAGAAAATCCAAAGCCCTTGATTGGCTGAAAGGTCATCTCATCATGCTGTTTCGTTTGAGTCAAACCCAGACCAGGAAGTAACGACCGAGTACATGTAACACCCCAGAGTTGTGTTACTACACGCCTCTACCCCGCTACTATCTCCTAGGAGCCTTTATAAAGTCATCAGATATGATTTTGCTCATGTCTTCCACAAATGTGCATATAAATCTATGTTAAATGCAATTTTTCATGTAATTAGCCAGGTTACCAGTAGGTGGCAGCAACTCATTGGCAGGTACAAGTTACAGTTTAGTGTATCTGAGCTGGAATGGAGAGGTGGGCTGGACCTACATCCTTCAGTATGGGTGGAGAAGGAAGTTAGTGTGAGTGTGCCAGCCCCCCCGGCTAAGGGAAGGCTGTGTGATAGTGCTCAGGAGAACCCCTAAGAGGGAGGGGAGGATAGCAAGAACATAGTCTCGGCTGAGACATGTCCATATATATCGCAGCTAGAGCACCTTCAGCTCTTCTGGATGAAGAGAGCAGAAACAACAGACCAACTCCAGAGTTCCAGGAAGAAAGCATCCCCTGAGAATCCATCTGTGAGATCAGTCCAGTGCCTAGAAGAAGCCTCTTCCTCCTCAGCTAGTCTGTCCCCACACAGCAGAAGTTACAGAAGCTAATCCTGCCACAGTTACAGAGCTACCAAGCAGACGTTTATCCTGCAAGCTCCACATTTAAAGGGTTTCTACCACCAGAAATACAGTTATGTAGCTGACTGACACTAGCGATGCACTAATGTCAACACTACATAACAGTACGTTTTTTACCTTTCTCCCTGCAGCCGTTTTGGTAAAAAAAGCACTTTTATAATATGCTAATGAGCCTCTAGGTGCTATGTGGGCGTAACATTAGCACCTAGAGGCTCAGTCTACTCACCCTTTAGGCTACTTTCACACTTGCGTTTGGGGTTCCGCTTGTGAGATCCGTTTGAGGGCTCTCACAAGCGGCCCCGAACGGATCCGTTCATCCCCAATGAATTCTGAATGGATAAGGATCCATTCAGAATGCATCAGTTTGGCTCCGTTCCGCCTCCATTCCGCTCTGGAGGCGGACACCAAAATGCAGCTTGCAGCGCTTTGGTGTCCGCCTGGCCGTGCGGAGCCAAACGGATCCGTCCTGACTTACAATGCAAGTCAATGGGGACGGATCCGTTTGACGTTGACACAATATGGTGCAATTGCAAACGGATCCGTCCCCCATTGACTTTCAATGTAAAGTCAGGAGTCCCTATTAATATACCATCTCAGATCCGACAGTATATTCTAACACAGAGGCGTTCCCATAGTGATGGGGATGTTTCAAGTTAGAATATACTAAGAACTGTGTACATAACTGCCCCCTGCTGCCTGGCAGCACCCGATCTCTTACAGGGGGCTGTGATCCGCACAATTAACGGCACCTGAGGGGTTAATTGTGCGTATCATAGCCCCCTGTAAGAGATCAGGTGCTGCCAGGCAGCAGGGCCAGACCCCCCTCCCTCCCCAGTTTTAAATTCATTGGTGGCCAGTGCGGCCTCCCTCCCTCCCCAGTATTAAATTCATTGGTGGCCAGTGCGGCTCCCCTCCCTCCCCAGTATTAAATTCATTGGTGGCCAGTGCGGCCCCCCCTCCCTCCCCAGTATTAAATTCATCGGTGGCCAGTGCGGCCCCCCTCCCTCCCCAGTATTAAATTCATTGGTGGCCAGTGGGGCCCCTCTCCCTAGTATTAACCACTTCCCATCTGGGCCCTTTGCCCCCTTCCTGACCAGGCCAAATTTTGCAAAACTGACATATCTCACTTTATGTGGTAATAACTTTGGAACGCCTTTATTTATCCAAGTCATTCAGAGATTGTTTTCTCGTGACACATTGTACTTCATGATAGTCATAAATTTGAGTCAAAATATTTCACCTTTATTTATGAAAAAATCCCAAATTTACCCAAAAATTTGTAAAATTCGCAATTTTCTAAATTTCAATTTCTCTGCTTTTAAAACAGAAAGTTATACCTCATAAAATATTTATTATTTAACATTCCCCATATGTCTACTTTATGTTGGCATCATTTTGGAAATGTCATTTTATTTTTTTAGGACGTTAGAAGGCTTAGAAGTTTAGAAGCAATTCTTCAAATTTTTAAGAAAATTGCCAAAACCCACTTTTTAAGGACCAGTTCAGGTATGAAGTCACTTTGTGGGGCCTACATAGAAACTACACCCCTCAAGGTATTCAAAACCTATTTTACAAACTTTGTTAACCCTTTAGGCGTTCCACAAGAATTAAAGGAAAATGGAGATCAAATTTTTAAATTTCACTTTTTTGGCAGATTTTCCATTTTAATCAATTTTTTTCTTTAACACATCGATGGTTAACAGCCAAACAAAACTCAATATTTATTACCCAGATTCTGCGGTTTACAGAAACACCCCACATGTGTTCATAAACTGCTGTATGGGCACACGGCAGGGCGCAGAAGAAAAGGAACTACACATGGTTTTTAGATGCCATGTCCCATTTGAAGCCCCCTGATGCACCCTTACAGTAGAAACTCCCAAGAAGTGACCCCATTTTGGAAACTAGGGGATAAGGTGCCAAGTTTATTAGTACTATTTTTGGGTACATATGAATTTTGATCATTCATTATAACACTTTATGGGGCAAGGTGACCAAAAAATTGGTTGTTTTAGCACAGTTTCTATTTATTTATTTTTACAGCGTTCACCTGAGGGGTTCAGTCAAGTGACATTTTTATAGAGCAGATTTTTACGGACGTGGCGATACCTAATATGTATACTTTTTCTAATTTATTAAAGTTTTACACAATAATAGCATTTTTGAAACCAAAAAATTATGTTTTAATGTGTCCATGTTCTGAGAGCTATAGTTTTTTTTATTTTTTGAGAGATTTTCTTATGTAGGGGCTCATTTTTTGCGGGATGAGGTGACGGTTTTATTGGTACCATTTTGTGGGACATACGCGTTTTTGATCACTTGGTGTTGCACCTTTTGTGATGCAAGGTGACAAAAATTGCTTGTTTTGACACAGTTTTTTTTTTTTTTTTTTACGGTGTTCACCCGAGGGGTTAGGTCATGTGATATTTTTATAGAGCTGGTTTTTACGGACGCGGCAATACCTAATATGTATACTTTTTTTTATTTGTTTCACTTTAACACAATAATAGCATTTTTGAAACCAAAAAAATGATGTTTTAGTGTCTCCATGTTCTAAGAGCTATAGTTTTTTTATTTTTTGAGAGATTTTCTTATGTTGGGGCTCATTTTTTGCGGGATGAGGTGACGGTTTTATTGGTACTATTTTGTGGGACATACGCGTTTTTGATCACTTGGTGTTGCACCTTTTGTGATGCAAGGTGACAAAAATTGCTTGTTTTGACACAGTTTTTTTTTTTTTTTACGGTGTTCACCCGAGGGGTTAGGTCATGTGATATTTTTATAGAGCTGGTTTTTACGGACGCGGCAATACCAAATATGTCTATTTTATTTTATTTTTTATATTTTTAATTTTTTTTTTTATTCCTTACTTGGGATTTTTTTTTTTTTTACATGTGAAACTTTTTTTTATTTTATTTTTTCAACCCTTTATTTTATTTTTATTTTATTTTACACTTTTCGTCCCCCATAAGGTCATACAAGACCTCTGGGGGACATTTGCTTCACTTTTTCATTTTTTTTTCACTGTTGATTTCTCCTGTAACTGGGGCTGACATAGTAGCCCCAGTTACAGGACAAATGCACCCCTAGAGAGGCTGTACAGCAGCAATCCAGCGCTGTACAGCCTCAGAGCAGGGCTGATCGAGGTCTCTGAGAGACCTCACACAGCCCCTGCACTCTCCGGTCCCGGCGGTCACATGACCGCCAGGCCGGAACAGGAAGCGCACAGCGCTTCCTGCTCTGCAGACACAGCGCTCGGTGAGCGCTGTGTCTGCAGCGATCGTGAAGGCAGGGACACCTGGGAACTGTCCCTGCCTTGTCTTAGGGTTGCCCTGCTGTCACTGACAGCGGGCAACCTGATCAGCAGCTGCACGATTAGCGTGCAGCTGCTGTTTCTGAAAAGACGTTTTAAAACGTGCATTAGGAGATAGACGTCCACCCATAGGACGTTTATATCCTATGGGCGGACGTGAAGCGGTTAAATTCATTGGTGGCCGGTGCGGCCCCCCTCCCTCTCCAGTATTAAATTAATTGGTGGCCAGTGCGGCCCCCCCTCCCTCCCTCCCCCCATCATTGGTGGCAGCGGAGAGTTCCGATCGGAGTCCTAGTTTAATTGCTGGGGCTCCGATCGGTTACCATGGCAGCCAGGATGCTACTGCAGTCCTGGCTGCCATAGTTACTTAGCAATTTTAGAAGCATTATACTTACCTGCGCTGTCTGTGGCCGGCCGGTCGCTCCTCTTACTGGTAAGTGAAAGGAGGAGCGACGGGCTGGCCACAGACAGCGCAGGTAAGTATAATGCTTCTAAAATTGCTAAGTAACTATGGCAGCCAGGACTTTAGTAGCATCCTGTCTGCCATGGTAACCGACCGGAGCCCCAGCGATTAAACTGGGACTCCGATCGGAACTCTCCGCTGCCACCAATGATTGGGGGGGGGGGATTTTAATTGGGGGGTGAGAGGGGAGGCCGCACTGGCCACCAATGAATTTAATACTGGGGAGGGAGGGGGGGCTGCACTGGCCACCAATGAATTTAATACTGGGGAGGGAGGGGGGCCACACTGGCCACCAATGAATTTAATACTGGGGAGGGAGGGGGGGCCGCATTCGCCGCCAATGCCTTTAATACTGGGGAGGGAGGGAGGGAGGAGGGGCCGCACTGGCCACCAATGCTTTAATACTGGGGAGGGAGGGGGATCTGGCCCCTGCTGCCTGGCAGCACCCGATCACGGGGCTGAGATCCGCACAATTAACTCCTCAGGTGCGGCACTTGAGGGGTTAATTGTGCAGATCACAGCCCCCTGTAAGAGATCGGGTGCTGCCAGGCAGCAGGGGGCAGTTATGTACACAGTTCTTAGTATATTCTAACTTGAAGCTTCCCCATCACCATGGGAACGCCTCTGTGTTAGAATATACTGTCGGATCTGAGTTTTCATGATTGTGAAAACTCAGATCTGAAAAAGCTGTTATGCAGACGGATCCGTTCTGAACGGATGCAAGCGTTTGCATTATAGGTGCGGATACCAGACGGATCCACACCTAACACAAGTGTGAAAGTAGCCTTATCCCGCCAGGTCCCCTGTTCTGCCCGCCCCGCTCCTCTTGATTGATGCCACGGTCCGCCGCATCGCTGCCAAAATCCAGTGCCTGCGCCGTTCATTGCTGTATTCGGTGCAGGCGCAGTGAGTGAAGGCCGCTCTCCTGATGCCAGCTTCCTCACTGTGATCTGTCGGCGCAGGCGCAGTGAGGAATCCGGCACCAGGAGAACATCATTCACTCACTGCGCCTGCGCCGAATACAGAAGTGAACGGCGCAGGCGCGGGATTTCAGCAGCGATGCGGCGAACTGTGCCATCAATCAAGAGGAGCGGGGTGGGCAGAACAGGGGACCTGGGCGGGATAAAGGGTGAGTAGACGGAGCCTCTAGGTGCTGATTTTACGCCCGCATAGCACCTAGAGGCTGATTAGCATTATAAAAGTGCTTTTTTTTTTAACCACAACGGCTGCAGGGAGAAAGGTAAAAAACATACTGTTCTGTAGTGCTGACATTAGCACATTGCTAATGTCAGTCAGCTACATAACAGTATTTCTGGTGGTAGAAACCCTTTAAAGCAGAAGTACTAATTCCTGCCAATTATTGCCAAAACCTGCTGGGACCAAGAGACCAAAGCTGTATATTGTTTGGATGCAAGTTACTTCAAGTAAAGAAACATTTGAACTTCATCTAAAGGTCTGGACATAATTTATTCAGCAAAGTTCCTCTATTACTCCTACTATCACTACACTCAACTTTATTGAAAGTGATCCAGGAGTCCGGCCGTTCCCAGGTAGGAGACACCGTCACACAACTACCACCAAACTACAGAGACATTATAGGCCATTACACCACTCTGGCATTCCTAATCTGGGACGTGCGTTATAATACCTTGGAAGGGCCCTGGGATAGTACCCTGCGCACGCTGCAATTGTAGTCACGTTAAATACAGAATATTATCCCCCCGGACCTGGCCACTGCATACACATTTAAGCATTGTAACATCTGGAGTATCAAATTTTTAAAAAATGATTTTTACACGCTTTTTTAAGACCCCCTAGTGTATTCAACAAGTAATTGTTAGATCAATTCTCCCATAGACTACATTAAACTCCTGTGGAGCGCTGCCACAGTCAGGGCTCTTTAGGAACATTGCTGTGGTAAGGCTGGTAGCCTCTAGCAGCCTTGAGGCTACCACAATTGGATGCTGTTCAGGTCCTCAGAGCACATTAACCTCAGAGAAAGCCACCTCAGATGCAGTGCTTACAACGGACCATGTCATCTGAGGGATTAAATATCTGTGATCTGCGTTATTGACAATCACAGACTTTGGCACTGGGTGTCTGCTATGTGAAATTTTTAAACACTAGACTTCTGCCAAACACTAGACTTCCGCCAAATCTTCACAGATCCCATGGGCTGTGGGGAGGGGAATAAAAAAATAATAATAATGGACAAACCCTTCAAATTCTGATGTGGTTATTCCACATTTTGGTGACATTCAGAAAACCTCCTTATCATGCCCTCTGAATACTAATGCAGTCTTGATAAAGACTACTTACACCACTGCCCACTTCAGTTTCCTTGCCTTGTGGAATGTTGGGTAGTTAAAAGGGTTTTCCCACAAAAAATATTGTACAGTTTTCAAACCAGCACCTGGATCTGAAAACTTTTGTAATTGCATGTAATTAAAAATGTATTATAGGCACTGAGATATTCAATAAAATGTATCTGCATAACGCCACCTGTTGTTTGTTATTTTTCTTATTTCTTTGTCCTGCTCACTGAGATGGCCGTACATGCTCAGTTTCATCCTTCAACTGCCTCCTGAGCTGTGATAGGGAGAGAGCTGCACAGAATGGACATGGTTCCTTAGCTGCAGCAGAAAAGACACTCCCCTTGAGCTGCCAGATTGAAGGATGGAACTGAGCATGTGGGTGAAGTTACTGAGGTGGACAGAGAAATAAGGAAATGAACAAACAGCAGGTGGCGCTGTACAGATACATTTTATTGAGTAACAGTGGTTATGCTAAGTTTTTAATTACATGCATTTACCAAAATATTCAGATCCAGGTGCTGCTTTGAAATATTTTAGCGCACAGCTATTTTCGGCAGTCCCATAGAATTGAATGGACGGCGGCCACGCATGGGCGATCTGCTCTTCTTCTCTTTGCTCTGTTGTGAGACCTACACCTTTCAGACACTGAGGGTCTATCCTAGCGATCAGATGACACAACCCCTTTAATATTCCATTATTAGAGAACATGGTCCTTTTTTCCCCTGAGAAACAGTGCAACTCTTGCCCATGGACCACGTGTGGTATTGCAGCTCAGTCTGAATCTCACACAACGCCCACAGTGTCTTTAATGTATAATTTTCATCTTTATTTAGTTAAGTAAAGCCTATTAATAAAGCTAAATTACATTTTTCTCAGTATGTAATTCATTTCCTGGGTCTTAATTTACCGGACAATAATGCTCTCATCATTCAGTGGGAAAAAGGTAATTCATGGTGGACAATAAAAGGGAATAAGAATAGATGTACACTCTTTACAAATGACTGGGCTTCAGAGTTCACTGTTTCTCGTTCAGATGAGGGAGATGTTACGAGTTCTAATGTCTTTATATCACAAGCGGCTAGGGAATTTTCTGAATCAGACTCCTGCTAACCCGCAGCGTCTGTAATACTACGTTTCTGCAATATAAAAATTAAACTTTCTATTAAATGGCAGATAATAGCACATGGAATCTGAGACACTAACCTCTATTAAATGTACTTCCTCAGCAATATGTTGAAATCTCACGTGGCTATACATAATAGGAAGTGTTGTAGAGATCAGTGGGCCTCGTGGGCTTCCATTTTTTTCCTTGGACATAATGAAATGACTATGTAGCTGTTAAAGCAGGCTGGCTGTGTTACATAACTCATAAAAGTTAAAATCAGCTTGACTTATCACACTATACACTTTCCCAACCTTGTTAAAATGACACTGTGTTCCATTTACCTCATTTTTTCTATTATTATTAAAATTCTGACTACAAACCGCAAAATGATTAAATGTCTGTGGAAGCAGAACATTTTGCTTCAACAATATTATTTCAGAGGTATGAAACATTTACTGAAAATATATACTGGAATATATTAGATAATAAATGGTATGGCCATATCAAGGCAAAGAACTCTGGGAACAGCATTTTCCAGTTTTATTATATGTTGTTTTTCAGGGGCTATGCTTGATGATCTTTTTTTCACCCCCTAATTTCTTTCAATGCAAAGATCTTGTATTTTGTTTCACTTCACCAAATCCCCAACTTCATTGCTGAAAACTTATTGCAGCAGATAAAATACACATCATGCTTACTGCCTTTTGAAATTGGAGGATGTCCACAGTGCCATCAGCTCAGAACAGGCCGAAACAAGTGGGACTCACACAGGTACACCTATCTACTGTTTAAAGAAGTCTGACCAGAAGTGATCTTTATGGAAGAATTGCTGCCAAAAAACCTTCAACATGGAAAAAAGGCCAAGCAACTAAACTATGCATGAAAACAAAATGGTAGCAGGTGCTTTGGAATGATGGGTTAAAATTTGAAATATCTGGCTGTAACAAAAGCCATTTTGTTCGCTGAAGGAATAGTACAATCATGAGTGTCTGCAGGCAACAGTGAAGCAAACAAATAAAGGAATGGCAGCACAACATTTCACATACAAACAATAAAACTGGGAAACATGGACCATTCTAAATTAAAGTGGTATTATACCTACTATAAATGAAAAAATAGAAGCTCTTTGCGCACATTTTTGATCAAAAGTGTGTCGGGCCCATCTACCAGGCGTTAAGGTGGCTTCTGCAGATGGATACCTAACACTAGCAGAACTGCCTCTCCTGGGCTTGATCTAAGCCTACAATGTTCAGGGCGGTTTAGACTAGCACATTCAATGTTGCAGGTGCACATCCATCAAGCTAGCATGCAGACAACAGTGAAGCATGGTAGAGGTTCCTTGCAAGTTTGCTGCATTTCAGCATATACAGTCAGGGATTTGATCAGGATACTTATCCATTATGTTATATCATCAGGGAGGTGTCTGGTTGGCTCCAAATTTATTCCTAAGAACTATCTATAGCGTAAAGAAGAACAAAGAGTCCTGATTAGTGATGAGCGGCATAGGCAATATTCGTTTTCGCGATATTTTGCAAATGTTTCGCATAATATTCGCAATAAATTTGCAGATTCTAGAATTCGTGATCTCCAGTCATTATTTTCGTGATTGCACAAATCGGCACTAATGATGCGCATGTTTTTTGCGCAATACATTCACATTTTATCAGGTCTGAGTAGATATTACTGATTGGTGCACTAAGTATTGTTGTGACATAACAGCACTATGTCTCCCCTCGGAGCATTTTTATGGATCAATCAATTCAATGTGTAATCAGTTCCTCTCTCCCATGTGTTCCACTCTGGAACGCAAGAAAACCCTGCTCCCACTTCCAATCTTCTATCTTTATTCAACAGGACGTCACTGCAGTGACGTCACTGCGCTCATCATGTGGTGAGGTCGATTACGTCATCAAAGGTCCTTTTGCAGGTCCTCAAAGAAGAAGAAAGAACACTATGCCAGCTGCGAAATCAAGTGGATGAGGTGAGTTAATTTTTTTTCTTTTTTAGCCCCTCAAGCAACATTTTAGTAAGCATTCTGTATTAAGAATGCTATTATTTTCCCTTATAAACATATTATAAGGTAAAATAATAACATCTACACAACACCGAACCCAAACCCAAACTTCAGTGAAGAAGTTCAGGTCTGGGTACGACATTCAGTTTTTTATCACGCACGTGCAAAATGCATTGCACTCGCGTGGAAAAAACTGAATAACGCAACGCAATCGCAGTCAAAACTGACTGAAATTGCGTGCGCACTTGCGCGGGTTTCCCGCAATGCACCCGGGACACATCCAGAGGAAATCCTTGACGCCTGTCTGAAAGAGGCCTAACACTCTGAAAATGAAAATGGTTGAGGTCCACAAAGCAGGAGAAGGCTATAAGAAGATAGTAAAGATTTTTCAGATGGCAGTTTCCACAGTTTGAAATGTAATTAAGAAATGGCAGTTAACAGGAACAGTGGAGGTTAAGAGAAAGTCTGGAAGACCACGATAAAAAATCTGAGACAGCTGCTCGTAGGATTGCTAGAAATGCGAATCAGAACCCCCACTTAACTGCAAAAGACCTTCAGGAAAATCTAGCAAACTCTGGAGTTGTGGTACATTGTTCTACTGTTCAGTCACACCCTCACAAATATGGCCTTCATGGAAAAGTCATCAGAAGAAAACCTCTCCTGCATCCTCACCACAAAATTCAGTGTCAGAGGTTTGAAAAAGAACATCTAAAGAAATCTGATGCATTTTGGAAACAATTCCTGTGGACCAATGAGACGTTAAATAGAACTGTTTGGCCACAATGAGCAAAGGTATGTTTGGAGAAAGAATGGTACAGAATTTCATGAAAAAAACAGCTCTCCAACCATTAAGAATTGAGTGGAACAATCATACTTTGGGGTTGTGTTGCAGTCAATGGAACTGGGACATTTCAAGGGGAGAGGGAAGAATCGATTCAATGAAATTCCACCACATTCTGGAAGCAAACATAACATCAACTGTAGAAAGCTGAAGTTGAAAGGAGAATGGCTTCTACAAATGTATAATGATCCTAAACACACCTGAAAATCCACAATAGACTATCTCAAAAGATGCAAGCTGAAGGTTTTTTCCATGGCCTGCACAGTTCCCTGATCTGAACATCATAAAAAATCTGTGGATAGGTCTCAAAAGAGCAGTGCATGCAAGACAGCCCAGGAATCTCACAGAACTGGAATATTTTTGCAAGCAAGAATGGATGAAAATCCCTCAAACAAGAATTGAAAGACTCTAAACTGGCTACAAAAAGTGCTTACAAGCTGTGATACTTCCCAAAAGGGGTGCTACTAGGAACTAACCATACAGGGTGCCCAAAGTTTTGCTCCAGGCCTTTTTACTCTTTTGTTATTTTGAAAATGTAAAAGATGAAAATAAAAAAAAGGTTCTTGCTTAAAATATAGCAATATAACAAACTAATAACAAAGACAGGTGCACTGTGCGGTCTTACTAAACCCTCAAACTGATTTTAAAATTGAGAGATTAGCCAACATGTCCTATGGTGTAGGACATGTCTTAGCCTGAGCACCGCGCCAAGGTTTCTCAAGTAGCTCGGGGACCTAACACTCAACCTACATGTGCCGTATGGGCAATACCAGGAGCCAGTGGGCAAATTACAGGAGCATGAGGCCGACTCACAAACAACTCACCAGTTACCTCCAGCATGTAACCATGCTAGCAATGGGAGGAGGGAGGAGTCTGCGAGTCCCACTCAAGACTGGCTGATAAGGACCAGGCCTCACAGGTGCACCAAAATGTAGCCTGTAGATGGAAAGCAGGCACATTTAAATTGGAGTTTATACACCTCCAGGCATCTCTATAAATACAAACTGAAAAGAATGGCGTGGTATTAAACAAGCAGGAAGTGCTCAAACCCACATGCAGCTGTGCATATATATAGGGGAGCAAATCCTGCACTTGTGGCCCGTTGCTAATGACGATCCCCAGCAAAAATGCATACAGTGGAGGATGCCCGCAGCGAACCACAAGTACCACAATAGACATCCTACACAAGATAGCAATTATGTGGATGTGATAATCAATATAGCAATATAACAAACTAATAACAAAGACATTTACTGCCCCCCAAAGTGGCACGTGTAGCGCGCAGTGCCGATTCTTTTGCCTGGCCATTTCTAAGAGCCTTATAGGAATGGATTTTTTTTTTAGCCCCGTCCATTATTAAAAGCCCCTCCTACATATAATAGGCCACTCCTAACAAACACTGTACAGCTGAACGTCTATTATTGAGGCTTGTCTCTACACATAATACGGAGGGCGTGTCCTGGCTGCACTGCCTGCTTTACATTATACAATGTCCTGCTCAAGGTTTTTGGTTCCCCCCACCATATGCCACCCGCCCGTTGCCTGCTGCCCCCTTTGGCTGTCCTCACCCAGCTCTGAATCCTCCTTCTGCAAATGGCAGGGGGAGGAGCCGGAGCATCTCCTCTCCATAGTGCCCCCCTCCAAAAAATGGGCAAGAAATAAATGCCCCCAGAGTGCCGCCCCCCCAAAAAAAGGGACTAGGGGTAAGAAATGACAGATGCCCCCATAGTGCCAGCTCCCCCTGCAAAGAACAAACTAAACAAAACACTAATACTTACCTCCATCAGCAGTGATGCGATGCAAGCCTCTTCCGGCCTGTGTCCTTGCTGTGTGCTGCCTGGCTCAGGCGGCGCAATGATAATGACGTAATCGCGCCACCTGAGTCGGCCTCTGATAGGCCGCAGGCATTAGTGCCTGCAGCCTATCAGAAAAACAGGGAAGGGAGACGTCTCTCCCTCCCCTGCCCTGCGGCAGCACAGGCATCTGTATAGCTCATCTCCTACAGCGGAATTCCCCTGAGGAATAAAAAAAATAAAAATTATTCGTTAAAGACGGCCCAGCGGCCATTTTTAACATGCTTTAGGGTGGCCTGGGAGGCAATTGCCTCCCTGCCCCATGCCCCAGCCTGCCCCTGCTCAAGCAATGAGTAACAAGCTTGAGAGGTTTATATCTGAAATAGGAAGTAAGATGGCACCCAGCTGAGACACAATCCACCATCTTAACTGAGGGAAAACTTAAGGGCAAGACAGTCTGAACTAAACAGACATAGCAGGATGATTCCTGACATTACTCCCACCTCAACAGCGGCCTCTAGACTATACCTGACTTGGTCTCCCAGGATGTCTTTGTTGAAACTGTTTGATCAGTCGGGGAGCATTAATATTACTCACCGGTTCCCAGGAATTCTCTTCAGACCCATAACCCTGCCACTTAATGAGGTATTGTAGATGGTTCCTGAAAATTCTAGAGTCCAAGATTTTCTCTACAACAAACTGTTCTTGCCCATCTATCTCCACCGCATAGTGAGGAGGAGGGACACGTTCTGAAAAAGTGTTGGGCACGGCAGGCTTTAGTAGAGACACAGGATGAAAAACAGAATGAATCTTCATAGATCGTGGGCGCTTGAGCCGAACAGCTACTGGACTAATTATCCTGATAATCTTATAAGGCCCAAGAAACTTCTGTCCTAGTTTTGGTGAAGGAACCTTAAGTTTCAAATTTCTAGTGGAAAGCCATACTTTATCCCCTATTTTAAAGATTGGTGCTGGTCTACGAAATTTATCTGCCGAATTCTTGTAATTTTCTTGAGCCCTCTCTAATGTTCCCTTTAGTAGCTCTAAATTTTGCTGTAATGCAGAGATCCTTTCCGTGACTGCTGGAATAGGTGAAACAGCAGGGAATTTGGGAAGAATATTTGGACGATACCCCAAATTTGCAAAGAAAGGAGTTTGCTTGGTGAAGGCATTTTGGGAGTCATTGTAAGAGAACTCAGCCACAGGAAGCAGATTGACCCAATCATCTCGTAAATGACAGATATAGCATCGAAGATACTGTTCGAGAGTCTGATTTGTGCGTTCAGTTTGTCCATTAGATTGTGGGTGAAAGGCGGTTGATAGATTAATATCAATCTCAAGTGCTTTGCAAATACTACGCTAAAATTTTGATGTAAACTGCACCCCACAATCCGAGAACTTCATCAGGAACTCCATGAAAATAAAACCCATTCTGAACTACAAGGTCAGCAGTATCTTTGGCCGAAGGTAGGCCGGTACATGGAATGAAATGTGCTGCCTTTGGTGAGCCGGTCAACTATTACCAGAATTGTATTTTTTCCCTTAGAGATAGGTAGATCTATGATAAAGTCCATGGAAATAGAACCCCAGGGACGAGAGGAGACCGACAAAGGCTGTAATAAACCCATGGGTGAAGAACTTGGAGTCTTGCATCTAGCACAAACGTCACATGACATACATATTTCCTTACATCCTGTTGATAATTGGGCCACCAAAAGAAATGGGATAAAAATTTCTGTGTCTTCTGCACCCTTTTGTGACCCGCAATCTTAGAATCATGGACTAACTTTAGAATTTTCTGTCTTATTGTTTGGGGTATATATATCTGCTGCCCATGGGTCCACACCTTGTTCTTAAGCATTAAATGCACATCATCAGGTGGTCGAGACAGCAAGGAGTCGGTGTCATAGGCCTTTTTTATCTCTTCAAGCAAGTCCTTATTATGGATTTCTCCTACAAAATTACACTCAGGAACAATAGTCTTGAGCGGAATCGTAGAAGTGGAATCATTGGAAAAGATTCTAGATAGAGCATCTGCCTTGACGTTTACGGGAAGCAGGCCTGTACGAGATTACAAAGTTGAATTGATTGAGGAAGAGACTCCATCAAGCTTGTCGAGGAGATAAACATTTGGCAGATCTAACTAATTCCAAATTACGGTGATCAGTTAGAACTATTATTTGCTGTGAGGTTCCTTGAAGATGATGTCTCCATTCCTCAAAAGCTGCAATGATAGCATCATAATTCTTCTCAGCAGGGGATAAACATTGGGAGAAAAAAGCACACGGAAGCAATAAACCCTTGTCTCCTGTTCTCTGAGACAGAATAGCCCCTATAGCACAGTCTGAATCATTTACTTCCACAATAAAGGCGAGTTTTGGGTCGGGATGAACTAATACAGGGGCTGTAATGAACTTGGACTTTAGGAGACAAAAAGATTCCTGTGATGGGGAGACCAGGCAAAAATATTTTTTTTTCTAAGTCAACTGTGCAATAGGAGTAATTATTTCTGAGAAATTCTTAATGAAGCATCTAAAAAAATTGGCAAAACCTATGAAACATTGAACATCTTTATGCTGCTGGGAGTAGGCCAGTCTACTAATGCTTTAATCTTGCTAGAGTCCATGTGTAGACCATGAGGTGAAATTATATAGCCAAGGAATTGGATCTCAGTCTGGTGAAATTCACATTTTTCAATCTTAATGTAAAGTTGATTCTTTTTTAGACGTTCCAAAATGAGTCTCACATGTCTCTGATGTTCTTCCATATAGTTGGAGAAGATCAAGATATCATCCAAATAGATGACTACGAACTGGTCTAGAAGATCTCTGAAGATATCATTGACGAGATGTTGAAAAGTGGCCGGGGCATTGCAAAGACCAAAAGGCATAACAAGATATTCAAAATGTCCGTAACGTGACCTAAAAGCTGTCTTCCATTCGTCTCCAGATCTGATACGGACCAGGTTATAGGCGATTCGCAGGTCTAACTTGGTAAAAAATTTAGCATGTCGCACTCTCTCCGAAAGCTCTGGGATTAATGGTAGAGGATAACAGTTTTTTATTGTAATTTTGTTGTTATCGGTAATCAATGCAAGGTCTTAGAAAACTGTCCTTCTTCTTAAAAAAGAATATAGGAGCCCCCGCTGGTGAGGAATAAGGGCGGATTAACCCCTTAGCCCGATTTTCTTATATGTAGTCCTTGAGGACTTTTAGTTCAGGGCCTGCCAAAGGGTAGATGTTTCCAAAAGGTATAGATGCACCAGGAAGCAATTCTATAGGACAATTGTAGGGTCGGTGTGGGGGGAGCTTGTCCGCATTTTGTTTATCGCAAACGTCCGCAAATTCCTTATATACAGAGGGTAACTCTATTACCTTATTATCTTGAGCCAGATTTTCTGAACCTTGTTCAGACTGAGCTGTCGAAAGAACATCCTCCGCTGGGAAGCTTATTTCTTTGGTTTCCCAGTTGATAACAGGGTTCTGTGCTTGCAACCAGGATAGGCCTAGAATAACAGGGAAATGTGGAGAAGCGATCAATAGAAACGATAGGACTTCACAGTGATGGGGTGTTATAATAATTTCAAGTGGTTCCGTCTCTTGATCCACTGGCTCTGAGCTCAGTGAAGATCCATCTACGGTCTCCATTACCATGGGTGAGAGTTTTTTCTGAAATTTAACCCCATGCCTTTGAGCAAAAGAAAGGTCCATGAAATAGCAGAGGTGGATATTCACTGAGAGTTAATCAAGAATTTAATGGGAAGGAAGCAATGTGAGTCTTTATTCTTTTTCTTAATATGAGAGGCCACCGATGAAATGGGATGGATGATTGCTTTCTCAGATAATTCTGTTTCCGAAGCAATTGATTCTCCATCTGAAAAGTCAGAATCTGTTATAGCTGCCACCAACCTCCACGGATGGCTAGGGCAGTTGATAAGGAAGTGGTCAGACTTTCCACAGTAAAAGCATAGACTTTCCCGGAGCCAGTGCTCCCTTTTAACAATGCTTGTCTTAGTATGGAATCTACTTGCATAGGCTCACTTCCTGATTCTCTATAAATCTTTCCTTGGGGTTCCTTGGAAATGGAGACAGAAAAGGAGGACGACTGATTAGTATCATAATTCAAGGTAGCCCATTTCTCTTGTCGTCGTTCAGACAGTCGGGTATCGATTCGAATGCAATGGTTAATAAAAGCATCCAAACCTAAAGGGGCCTTCGCACGGGCAAGTTCATCTTTTAATGCACTGCATAGTCCTTTCCTAAAAAAAGACATTTTCACTGCGTCATTCCAATCAGTGTCGACAGCCCACCTCTTGAACTCCATTGCATACTCTGTGACAGGGCGTTTGCCATGGGGCAATGCTAGTAATGCTGCTTCAGCTGTAGCTCCTCGATTGGGATTGTCAATAATTTGACTCATGGCATCGATAAAGTCCTCTAAGTCATTTAGCCGGGCGTCTTGAGTCTCAATCAACGGACTAGCCCAGGCAATGTCTTTTTGTGGCAGCAGCATAATAATACATAAGACTTTAGATCTATCAGTAGGAAACTGAGTTGAATTTGCATCAAAGTTTTGCCTACATTGATTGAGGAATCCCCTGAATTTGTCATCGTCTCCGCCAAATCTGAATGGTGGCAACTTAGGGGTCATTGCAGGCACTGTAGCGGGTGGTACAGAAACTCGATTCTCCAAGTGGACTATCCGGTCAGATAATGTCTGCATGGTACCACGTAGCTCTTGAATCACTTGTCCATAAATTAAGATGTTGTGGAAAGTCTGTCCTTCAAAGGCGTCATATATATTTTTCAAAATCTGCATATTAGCCATAACAGTCTGCAGTTGCTTAATGCCAATCTCTGAACTCCCAGTCCCGACGGACTCCATTTTAGGCTTGAGTATTCTGTCATGATACTAGTGAAATATGGCTGGAATCTAATGGCAAGGACAAGGCCTAAACACAGGAGGCACTGGAGTCTTGAACAGGAGATAGCAGGAATGCAGATGAAGGCAGGGATCCAGACGAGAGGTCAGGGGGAAACCCAGCGAGCGGTCGGCAGGTGTCCAGGAGTAGCAGGGTAAACCGCAAGGAGAAGGAACAAACCAGAGAGCAAGTTCCAGGCGAGAGGACTGCACAAGCAGGAGCTAAAACACAATACTCAAGAAATAAGTTACAGGCTTGAGAGGTTTATATCTGATAAAGAAAGTAAGATGACACCCAGCTGAGACACAATGCACCATCTTAACTGAGCTAAAACTTAAGGGCAAGACAGTCTGAACTAAACAGACATAACAGGATGATTCCTGACACCAGGGGATCCTCGCTTCTAATCGGCCATTAACCCGATGTAGTCGGACAACTGTCGGTCTAGGCGTTCCCAGAGGCTGTCGATGGGTTGGATGCAAGAATGATCTCATATCCGAAGTGACCAACACATCTTCAAACCGCCCTCTTCTTGCAGGCGCGGTAGGATTGGTACCAGCACCTGTTTTGCTGTGGGTGGAAATTACTCTCCCAGCGGCCGCAACAGCAGAATTCAGCATCTCTCACAGCAAGGCATGAAAATGCTGCATTCTGCCAGCCCTCTGTGATGCTGGTAACATGTCCGCCTTTTTGTGTTTGTACCGGGTGTCTAAGTACGTTGCCACCTAGTACTGGTCCTTGCCCTTTATGTTTTTTATATGGGGGTCCCTCTTCAAACACTGGAGCATGAAGGCCCCCATTTGCACTAAATTGGAAGCGGTGGAGCGCCCTGGCTCCTGCTCATCGCTTAGGAGAATGTCGTCCTCTGTCTCCTTCTCCCAGCCACAGACAACACCAGGGATCCCCGAAAAGTTTAAAGCCTGCTCTTCTTGCTCCTCCTCCTCCCCCCAGACAACATCCTCCTCTGACTCCTCTTCAGACTTCTGCTGACTTGTCTCAGATGGAGTTAGCCCCCCTGGGAATTCATTCAGCATTGCGACTTCCTCATCTTCCAGCTCCTGCTCCTTGACGGCTTGATCAATGACACGACTCAGAAATCTGCATGCGTCGCGCATAAGCAGCCACTGGCGCAGTGATTAGAAACCCAAGCTCCCCAGAAATCAGCGGGGTTAGCCACTGATTGGCCTGTGACCGCAGAGCTGAAATGAGTGCAGGACCGGTATGGCTCTTGGCTTCTATGCACAACAGCCGCAGCACAGCATGGCAACGTCTCACCTGAGACGTCGAATACATTCTGGGGAGCTTGGGGGGTGCAGCGGAAAACGCGGTAGCAGTGGAAAAGGAGGAGTCAGCCGAGGAGGAGACGGAGGATGGAGTAGGAGGAAGAGAAGAAGAGGCAGGCCTGCATGCAATCTTTGGCGGTAATACCAAATCCACAAGGGAGCCACGGGTTACATGCTTGATGGCCGTCGGAAGGTTCACCTAGTGGGCAGTAAAAGATATGTACCTTCCCTGCCCGTGTTTTCTAGATCACGTGTCTGTGGTCAGATGTATCTTGGCAACTAAACTGTGTGCCAGAGAAACATTCACTTGACGCTGAACATGGCCATATAACTCTGGCATGCCCTTCTGGTTGAAATATTTCCTTCTGGGGACCTTACATTGCGGTTTGCCAATGACCAGAAATGTTCTAAAGGCCTCCGAGTCCACCAGTTTATATGGCAGTAGCTGGCGTGCTAGCAGTTCCGACAAGCCAGCGGTCAGCCATTGGGCAAGATGGTTATCCGGCGTCAACAACTTTTTACACTCGAACATTTGGGCCACAGAAGCCTGCCAGGTGAACACGATGATGGCACAGTGGAAGGTGGAGTGGAGGACAAATGGGAGGAGAGAGGAGAAGGAGAAGAGGCAGGACGTGCAGTGCCGGGAGTGTGGCTTTGTGGGTTCTGACGGCGTTGTTCCCACTGGGCTCAATGATGGGAGGCCAGGTGCCTTATTAAGCAGTGTTGAGCACGAATTTTTGAAAAGCGAATTTTTATCTTGAATATTGCCACTTCGAGAATTCGCAAATATTTAGAACATAGTGCTATATATTCGTTATATAGAATATTCTGCATTTTTTTCATCTAAACACATGATTCCTCTCTGCTTCTTGCTTGTGGGCCAATGAGTCATTGGCCCACAAGCAACTTAAGCAAGGAGGAATCATGACTTCAGATGGAAAAAAATTATGAATATTCTAAAAAACTAATATATAGCACTATATTCAATATAATGCTATATATTCGTACTTTATAATATTCTTCATTTTTTTCCATCTGAAGTGAACAGTGTTCAGTGTTCACTTCAGATGGAAAAAAATGACGAATATTCTAAAATACAAATATATAGCACTATTTTTGAATATTCCTAATAAATATAGTGCTATATATTTGTTTTTTTAGAATATTCGTCATTTTTTTCCATCTGAAGTCATGATTCCTCCTTGCTTAAGTTGCTTGTGGGCCAATGACTCATTGGCCCACAAGCAAGAAGCAGAGAGGAATCATGTGTTCAGATGGAAAAAATGACGAATATTCTAAAGACGAATATATAGCACTATATTCTATAGTGCTATATATTCGTTTTTGACCCACGCCTGTATTGATTGCGTAATATTCGCATATTACGCGTTAATTACCTTGCTGATTTTCGAATAAAAAAAAGAATGTAGAATATAAAGAATATTTGAATTCGCAAATATTCAACAAATATTCTACAAAATATTTGCAAAATATCAAGAATTTTAATATGACCCCTGCCGCTCATCACTATTTTTAAGGTGGTCATCCCTAGGTGAGTGTTGGGCTTACCGTGACTTATGCGTTGACAACACAGGCTGCAGATGGCAACACTATTGTCAGCAGCTGACACGTTAAAAAAAGCCCACACTGCATAGCCATATGCCGGCATCCTTGCAGGGCCAGAAGTGACCATGCATGGTGGATGGCTCACTCCAGATATATTGCAGTCTGCTTTTTGCCTCTTGTGCCCTGTGAGCTCTGCCTGCTTCTCCTCCTTCTCATCCCTATCTGCTGCTCCGTCTCTCTCTCTCTGAACTCCCCTCATCTTCCTCTCTTGTGGGCACCCACATGACGTCCATCGACACATCATCATCGTCACCTTCACCACCACTGACATTTGAGATCTCGGAGTAGGCAGCAACAGCATGGACCTCCTTTTTTTGGGCTGATCTGGGTACTGTCATCAGACCGCTGGGTGGTTGCTACCTCCTCTTCCTCATTTGTTGTCAGGAATGGCTGAGCATTGGTAAGGTCTGGGAATGAATGGGAAAATAATTCCTCTGACTCGAGTGGAGGGGCTATGGTGGTGGTAGTGTATTTGGGGGTGCACACAGCAGAGAGTGAGGAGGGTGCAAATAAAGAGGATCAGGAGGGTGCAGAAGCGGAAGGGTGAGTGAGCCAATCAACCAAATCTGATGCGCCCTTTGAAGTAATCGCACGCGCCTTCCAACTTCCCACTTAGGCTCCGGCCTGCTGCACCTGCCCGACCCCTACCACCACTGCGGAACGTCCTGCCTCTTCTTCTGACTGTCATTTTCAAAATAACCCTGTGCCTAAGTCCCTAGAGAAGAGCACTATTTGTGGAAGCAGGTATATCGCAGGCCTCAATCAATATTCCCGTAATCAGTATTTTGTGGAAACAGGTATATCGCAGCCCTAAATTAATATTTTGTGTAAGCAGGTATATCACAACCCTTAATCAGTATTTTATGGAAGCAGGTCTATTGCAGGCTTTAATCAATATTTGGTGGAAGCAGGTATATCAAACCCCTTAATCTGTACTTTGTGGAAGCAGGTATATCGCACCCTTCAATCAATATTTGGTGGAAACAGGTATATCGAACCCCTTAATCAGTATATTGTGGAAGCAGGTATATCAAACCCCTTAATCAGTACTTTGTGGAAGCAGGAATACTGCACCCCTCAATCAGTATTTTGTGGAAGCAGGTATATCAAACCCCTTAATCTGTATTTTGTAGAAGCAGGTATATCGCAGTCCTCAATCAATATTTGGTGGAAGCAGGAATATCAAACCCCTAATCAGTATTTTGTGGAAGCAGGAATATCGCAGGCCTCAATAATATTTGGTGGAAGCAGGTATATAAAACCCCTTAATCAGTATTTTATGGAAGTAGGTATATTGCAGGCCTTAATCAATATTTGGTTGAAGCAGGTATATCAAACCCCTTAATCTGTACTCTGTGGAAGCAGGTATATTGCACCCCTCAACCAATATTTGGTGGAAATAGTTATATCGAACCTCTTAATCAGTATTTGTGGAAGCATGTATATCGTAACCCTCAATCAATATTTGATGGAAACAGGTATATCGAACCCCTTACTCAGTATTTTATGGAAGCAGGTATATCGCAGCCCTAAATAAGTATTTTGTGGAAGCAGGTATATTGAACCCCTTAATCAGTATTTTGTGGAAGCAGGTATATCGCACACCTCAATCAATATTTGGTGGCAAAAGTATATCGAACCCCTCAATAAGTATTTTGTGGAAGCAGGTATAACGCAGCCTTTAATCAGTATTTTGTGGAAGCAGGTATATCAAACCACTATACAGTATTTTGTGGAAGCAGTTATATTGTAGCACTCAATCAGTATTTTGTGGAAAAAGGTATATCAAACTCCTTAATCAGTATTGTGTGGAAGAAGGTGTCTCGCAGGCCTCAATCAATATTTAGTGGAAACAGGTATATCGAACCCCTAAATCAGTTTTTTGTGGAAGCAGGTATATCAAACCCCTTAATCAGTACTTTGTGGAAGCAGGAATACTGCACCCTTCAATCAGTATTTTGTGGAAGCAGGTATATCAAACCCCTTAATCAGTATTTTGTAGAAGCAGGTATATCGCAGGCCTCAATCAATATTTGGTGGAAGCAGGTATATAAAACCCCTTAATCAGTACTCTGTGGAAGCAGGTATATTGCACCCCTCAATCAATATTTGGTGGAAATAGTTATATCGAACCCCTTAATCAGTATTTGTGGAAGCAGGTATATCGTATCCCTCAATCAGTATTTTATGGAAACAGGTATTTCAAACCACTTAATTAATATTTTGTGGAAGCAGGTAATAGCAGGCCTCAATCAATTTTTGGTAGAAGCAGGTATATCAAACCCCCTAATCAGCATTTTGTGGAAGCAGGTATATCGCACACCTCAATCAATATTTGGTGGCAAAGGTATATCGAACCCCTTAATCAGTATTTTGTGGAAGCAGGTATAACGCAGCCTTTAATCAGTATTTTGTGGAAGCAGGTATATCAAACCACTATAAAGTATTTTGTGAAAGCAGTTATATTGTAGCCCTCAATCAGTGTTTTGTGGAAAAAGGTATATCAAACCCCTTAATCAGTATTGTGTGGAAGAAGGTGTCTCACAGGCCTCAATCAATATTTAGTGGAAACAGGTATATCAAACCCCAAAATCAGTTTTTTGTGGAAGCAGGTATATCAAACCCCTTAATCAGTACTTTGTGGAAGCAGGAATATTGCACCCCTCAATCAGTATTTTGTGGAAGTAGGTATATCAAACCCCTTGATCAGTATTTTGTAGAAGCAGGTATATCGCAGCCCTCAATCAATATTTGGTGGAAGCAGGTATATCGAACCCCTTAATCTGTATTTTGTGGAAGCAGGAATATCGCAGCCCTCAATCAGTATTTTGTGGAAGCAGGGATATCAAACCCCTTAATCAGTATTTTGTGGAAGCAGGTATATCTCAGCCCTCAATTAGTACTTTGTGGAAGCAGGTATATCAAACCTCTTAATCAGTATTTTGTGGAAGCAGGTATATCGCAGGCCTCAATCAATATTTTGTGGAAACAGGTATATCACAGCCCTCAATCAGTATTTTGTGGAAGCAGGTATATCAAACCTCTTAATCAGTATTTTGTGGAAGCAGTTATATTGTAGCCCTCAATCAGTGTTTTGTGGAAAAAGGTATATCAAACCCCTTAATCAGTATTGTGTGGAAGAAGGTGTCTCGCAGGCCTCAATCAATATTTAGTGGAAACAGGTATATCGAACCCCTAAATCAGTTTTTTGTGGAAGCAGGTATATTAAACCCCTTAATCAGTACTTTGTGGAAGCAGGTATATTGCAGCCCTCAATCAATATTTGGTGGAAGCAGGTATATCAAACCCCTTAATCAGTATTTTGTGGAAGCAGGAATATCGCAGCCCTCAATCAGTATTTTGTGGAAGCAGGGATATCAAACCCCTTAATCAGTATTTTGTGGAAGCAGGTATATCTCAGCCCTCAATTAGTACGTTGTGGAAGCAGGTATATCAAACATCTTGATCAGTATTTTGTGGATGCAGGTATATCGCAGGCCTCAATCAATATTTTGTGGAAACAGGTATATCACAGCCCTCAATCAGTATTTTGTGGAAGCAGGTATATCAAACCTCTTAATCAGTATTTGGTGGAAGCAGGTATATATCATCCCTCAATTAGTATTTTGTGGAAGCAGGTATATCAAACCCCTTAATCAGTATTTTGTGGATGCAGGTATATCGCAGGCCTCAATTAATATTTGGTGGAAGCAGGTATATCGAACCCTTTAATTTGTATTTTGTGGAATCAGGTATATCGCAGGCCTTAATCAATATTTGGTGGAAACAGGTATATCGAACCTCTTAATCAGTATATTGTGGAAGCAGGTATATCACAACCCTAAATAAGTATTTTGTGGAAGCAGGTATATCGAACCCCTTAATCAGTATTTTGTGGAAGTAGGTATATCACAGGCCTCAATCAATATTTGGTGGAAACAGGTATATTGAACCCCTTAATCAGTATTTTGTAAAAGCAGGTATAATGTAGGCCTCAAGCAATATTTGTTGGAAGCAGGTATATCAAACCCCTTAATCACTATTTTGTGGAAACAGTTATATTGTAGCCTTCAATCAGTATTTTGTGGAAAAAGGGATATCAAACCCCTTAATCAGTATTGTGTGGAATCAGTTATCTCGCAGGCCTCAATCAATATTTGGTGGAAACAGATATATCGAACCGCTTAATCAGTATTTTTTGGAAGCAGGTGTCTCGCAGGCCTCAATCAATATTTGGTGGGAACAGGTATATCGAACCCCTTAATCAGTATTTTGAGGGAACAGGTATATTGCAGGCCTCAATCAATATTTGGTAAAAGCAGGTATATCAAACCCCTTAATCAGTATTTTGTGTGAGCAGGTATCTCGCAGGCCTCAATAAATATTTGGTGGAAACAGGTATATCGAACCCCTTAATCAGTATTTTGCAGCAGCAGGTATATCGCAGCCCACGATCAGTATTTTGTGGAAGCAGTTATATAAAACTCCTTAATCAGTATTTTGTTGAAGCAGGTATATCGCAGGCCTCAATCAATATTTGGTGGAAACAGGTATATCGAACCCCTTAATCAGTATTTTGTAGAAACAGGTATATCACAGCCCTCAATCAGTATTTTGTGGAAGCAGGTATCTCGCAGGCCTCAATCAATATTTGGTGGAAGCAGGTATATCTCAGCCCTCAATTAGTACTTTGTGGAAGCAGGTATATCAAACCCCTTAATCAGTATTTTGTGGATGCAGGTATATGTGGATGCAGGAAATCTACAAGATTAGGCAGAGAGAGGCCAAGCAAGTTATAAGAACTTCTAAAGCGCAGGCAGAAGAAAAACTAGCTCAGTCTATGAAAAAAGGGGATAAGACATTCTTCAGATATATAAATGAAAAAAGGAAATTAAAACAAGGAATAACTAAATTAAAAACAAAGGACGGAAGGTATGTAGAAGAGAATAAAGGGCTAGCCGACTGCCTTAATGAATACTTCTGTTCAGTTTTTACAAAAGAAAAAGGAGAAGGACCTCCACTAGAAAGAATGACTATTAAATCGTTTGATGCATGTATCTTTACAGAGGAAGATGTTCTAAGTTTGCTGTCTAAGGTGAAGACAGATAAGTCACAGGGGCCTGATGAGATACACCCAAAATTATTAAAAGAGCTTAGTGGTGAGCTGGCAAAACCGTTAACAGATTTATTTAACCAATCATTAGTAACAGGAGTCGTCCCGGAAGATTGGAAATTGGCAAATGTCGTGCCCATTCACAAGAAAGGTAGTAGGGAGGAATCGAGCAACTATAGACCAGTGAGTCTGACATCAATAGTAGGCAAATTAATGGAAACCCTATTAAAGGATAGGATTGTGGAACATCTAAAATCCCATGGATTGCAAGATGAAAAACAACATGGGTTTACTTCAGGGAGATCATGTCAAACAAATCTTATAGATTTTTTTGACTGGGTGAATAAAATAATAGACGGTGGAGGTGCAGTAGACATCGCATATCTAGATTTTAGTAAGGCTTTTGACACTGTCCCACATAGAAGACTTATCAATAAACTGCAGTCATTGAGCATGGACTCCCATATTGTTGAGTGGATTAGGCGGTGGCTGAGTGACAGACAACAGAGGGTTGTAGTCAATGGAGAACATTCAAAACAAGGTAATGTTACCAGTGGGGTTCCACAGGGATCTGTACTGGGACCGATTTTGTTTAATATCTTCATAAGTGATATTGCAAAAGGCCTCGCTGGTAAGGTTTGTCTTTTTGCTGATGACACAAAGATATGTAACAGGGTTGATGTTCCTGGAGGGAAACGCCAAATGGAAAAGGATTTAGGAAAACTAGAAGAATGGTCAGAACTCTGGAAACTGAAATTTAATGTGGATAAGTGCAAGATAATGCACCTGGGGCGTAAAAACCCAAGGGCAGAATATAGAATATTTGACACAGTCCTGACCTCAGTATCTGAGGAAAGGGATTTAGGAGTAATTATTTCAGAAGACTTAAAGGTGGGAAGACAATGTAATAGAGCAGCACGAAATGCCAGCAGAATGCTTGGATGTATAGGGAGAGGTATAAGCAGTAGAAAGAGTGAAGTGCTTATGCCGCTGTACAGAACACTGGTGAGACCTCACTTGGAGTATTGTGCGCAGTACTGGAGGCCATATCTCCAGAAGGATATAGATACTCTAGAGAGAGTTCAGAGAAGAGCTACTAAACTAGTACATGGATTGCAGGATAAAACTTACCAGGAAAGGTTAAAGGACCTTAATATGTATAGCTTGGAAGAAAGAAGAGACAGAGGGGATATGATAGAAACTTTTAAATACATAAAGGGAATCAACTCGGTAAAGGAAGAGAGCATATTTAAAAGAAGAAAAACTACCACAAGAGGACACAGTTTTAAATTAGAGGGGCAAAGGTTTAAAAGTAATATAAGGAAGTATTACTTTACTGAGAGAGTAGTGGATGCATGGAATAGCCTTCCTGCAGAAGTGGTAGCTGCAAATACAGTGAAGGGGTTTAAGCATGCATGGGATAGGCATAAGGCCATCCTTCATATAAGATAGGGCCGGGGGCTATTCATAGTATTCAGTATATTGGGCAGACTAGATGGGCCAAATGGTTCTTATCTGCCGACACATTCTATGTTTCTATGTTTCTATATCGCAGGCCTCAATCAATATTTTGTGGAAACAGGTATATCACAGCCCTCAATCAATATTATGTGGAAGCAGGTATCTCGCAGGCCTCAATCAATATTTGGTGGAAACAGGTATATTGAACCCATTAATTAGTATTTTGAGGAAGCAGGTATATCGAACCCCTTAATCAGTATTTTATGGAAACTGGTATATCGCAGCCCTCAATCAGTATTTTGTGGAAGTAGGTATATCAAACCTCTTAATCAGTATTTTGTGGAAGCAGGTATATCGCAGGCCTCAATCAATATTTTTTGGAAGCAGGTATATCTCACCCCTCAATTAGTATTTTGTGGAAGCAGGTATATCAAACCCCTTAATCAGTATTTTGTGGACGCAGGTACATCACAGTCCTAAATAAGTATTTTATGGAAGCAGGTATATCGAACCCCTTAATCAGTATTTTGTGGAGGTAGGTATATCACAGGCCTCAATCAATATTTGGTGGAAACAGGTATATCGAACCCCTTAATCAGTATTTTGTGCAAGGAGGTATAATGTAGGCCTCAAACAATATTTGGTGGAAGCAGGTATATCAAACCCCTTAATCAGTATTTTGTGGAAGCAGGTATTTCGCACTTCTCAATCAATATTTGGTGGAATCAGGTATATCTAACACCTTATTCAGTATTGTGTGGAAGCAGGTATATCGCACCTTTCAATCAATATTTGTTGAAAATAGGTATATCGAACCCTTTAATCAGTATTTTGTGGAAGCAGGAATATAGCAGCCCTCAATTAGTATTTTGTGGAAGCAGGTATATCAAACCCCTTAATCAGTATATTGTGGAAGTAGGTATATCTCAGCCCTCAATTAGTATTTTGTGGAAGCAGGTATATCAAACCCCTTAATCAGTATTTTGTGCAAGGAGGTATATCGCAGGCCTCAATCAATATTTGGTGGAAACAGGTATATCAAACACCTTAATCAGTATTTTGTGAAAGCAGGTATAATGTAGGCCCCAAACAATATTTGTTGGAAGCAGGTATATCAAACCTCTTAATCACTATTTTGTGGAAGCAGTTATATCTTAGCCCTCAATCAATATTTGGTGGAAACAGATATATCGAACCCCTTAATCAGTATAGTGTGGAAGCAGCAGGCCTCAATCAATATTTGGTGGGAATAGGTATATCGAACCCCTTTATCAGTATTTTGAGGGAACAGGTATATTGCAGGCCTCAATCAATATTTGGTAGAAGCAGGTATATCAAACCCCTTAATCAGTATTTTGTGTAAGCAGGTATTTTGCAGGTCTCAATCAATATTTGGTGGAAACAGGTATATCGAACCCCTTAATCAGTATTTTGCAGCAGCAGGTATATCGCAGCCCACGATCAGTATTTTGTGGAATCAGTTATATAAAACTCCTTAATCAGTATTTTGTTGAAGCAGGTATATCGCAGGCCTCAATCAATATTTGGTGGAAACAGGTATATCGAACCCCTTATTCAGTATATTGTGGAAACAGGTATATCGCAGCCCTCAATCAGTATTTTGTGGAAGCAGGTATATCAAACCTCTTAATCAGTATTTTGTGGAAGCAGGTATATCGCAGGCCTCAAACAATATTTGGTGGAAGCAGGTATATCAAACCCCTTAATCAGTATTTTGTGGAAGCAGGTATTTCGCACTTCTCAATCAATATTTGGTGGAATCAGGTATATCTAACACCTTATTCAGTATTGTGTGGAAGCAGGTATATCGCACCTTTCAATCAATATTTGTTGAAAATAGGTATATCGAACCCTTTAATCAGTATTTTGTGGAAGCAGGAATATAGCAGCCCTCAATTAGTATTTTGTGGAAGCAGGTATATCAAACCCCTTAATCAGTATATTGTGGAAGTAGGTATATCTCAGCCCTCAATTAGTATTTTGTGGAAGCAGGTATATCAAACCCCTTAATCAGTATTTTGTGCAAGGAGGTATATCGCAGGCCTCAATCAATATTTGGTGGAAACAGGTATATCAAACACCTTAATCAGTATTTTGTGAAAGCAGGTATAATGTAGGCCCCAAACAATATTTGTTGGAAGCAGGTATATCAAACCTCTTAATCACTATTTTGTGGAAGCAGTTATATCTTAGCCCTCAATCAATATTTGGTGGAAACAGATATATCGAACCCCTTAATCAGTATAGTGTGGAAGCAGCAGGCCTCAATCAATATTTGGTGGGAATAGGTATATCGAACCCCTTTATCAGTATTTTGAGGGAACAGGTATATTGCAGGCCTCAATCAATATTTGGTAGAAGCAGGTATATCAAACCCCTTAATCAGTATTTTGTGTAAGCAGGTATTTTGCAGGTCTCAATCAATATTTGGTGGAAACAGGTATATCGAACCCCTTAATCAGTATTTTGCAGCAGCAGGTATATCGCAGCCCACGATCAGTATTTTGTGGAATCAGTTATATAAAACTCCTTAATCAGTATTTTGTTGAAGCAGGTATATCGCAGGCCTCAATCAATATTTGGTGGAAACAGGTATATCGAACCCCTTATTCAGTATATTGTGGAAACAGGTATATCGCAGCCCTCAATCAGTATTTTGTGGAAGCAGGTATATCAAACCTCTTAATCAGTATTTTGTGGAAGCAGGTATATCGCAGGCCTCAAACAATATTTGGTGGAAGCAGGTATATCAAACCCCTTAATCAGTATTTTGTGGAAGCAGGTATTTCGCACTTCTCAATCAATATTTGGTGGAATCAGGTATATCTAACACCTTATTCAGTATTGTGTGGAAGCAGGTATATCGCACCTTTCAATCAATATTTGTTGAAAATAGGTATATCGAACCCTTTAATCAGTATTTTGTGGAAGCAGGAATATAGCAGCCCTCAATTAGTATTTTGTGTTAGCAGGTATATCAAACCCCTTAATCAGTATATTGTGGAAGTAGGTATATCTCAGCCCTCAATTAGTATTTTGTGGAAGCAGGTATATCAAACCCCTTAATCAGTATTTTGTGGAATCAGGTACATCGCAGGCCTCAATCAATATTTGGTGGAAACAGTTATATCGAACCTCTTAATCAGTATTTTGTGCAAGCAGGTATATCGCAGGCCTCAATCAATATTTGGTGGAAACAGGTATATCAAACCCCTTAAACAGTATTTTGTGGAAGCAGGTATAAAGTAGGCCTCAATGAATATTTGTTGGAAGCAGGTATATCAAACCTCTTAATCACTATTTTGTGGAAGCAGGTATATCACAACCCTCAATCAATATTTGGTGGAAGCAGGTATATCAAACCCCTTAATCAGTATTTTGTGGAAGCAGACATATCACACCCATCAATATTTTTTTTTGCCTCAACAGTTATATCACACCAACTTGTTTATTTTGGGCAACAGGTATATTGCAGCCCTCAATCAGTATTTTATGGAAGAAGGTATATCACACGCCTCAATCAAATACAAATGCACTATACAGTATACTTTCTATATTAGAAGGTATACTATAGGTATATCACACCCCTCAATCAGTTTTTTTGGGGCAACAAGGATATCACACCAGTTGCAATTACTTGTTCCAATAGTGTTTGTCCCTCTATATAGCTACGGTATCGCAGCAGAACCGCACACAACTGCTGCACAATACAAATGCACTATACAGTATACTTTTTATGTTAGAAAGTATACTATAGGTATATCACACCCCTCAATCAGTTTTTTTGGGGCAACAGGGATATCCCACCAGTTGCAATTAGTTGTTCCAATAGTGTTTGTCCCTTTATATAGCTGTGGTATCGCAGCAGAACCGCACACAACTGCTGCACAATACAAATGCACTATAATATACTTTCTATGTTAGAAAGTATAAGTATATGGCACCCCTCAGTATATCACACCTGTCGATAGCACACCTATTCCAGTCCATGTGCTGAAATGTCAAAATTGGCTGTCCTGTTCCACCTGATGGATGTGCCATGGGTCAAAATTTGGCGCAATACAAAAGAATATGGCACCGGCGGACATCGCCATTTGTTCGCATGTTCGACAAAGCGCAAACGTGCAAAGTTCGTCGCAAAACGACAGCCGGGCGAACCGCAAGGCCATCTCTAATGGCAACCTGTTAAAAGTGTGCAGAACTTAGTATGATGTTGGGGGCCTCCCTGTGGTTGCATAGTCAAAGAGAAATGTTGCACTGCTATTTATAGATGCTTAATAGTGTTGATTGAGTATGCTCGGCTGAACACCTGTTCGGCTCGAGAACCTCGATGCTCGGCACATGGCGGTATTCGGCCGAATACGCAGCCCAAAAAAATGCTGTTCAGTACTGCCTCACTGTAATGCCGTAGCCATGTTGGCTGATGGCATTACAGTGATTATATAGCTATATAGCACCCGATGACGCATGTTTGGCTCATTCTTATTCAGGGAGAGCTGTGCTGATGAAGGGACAGACAGTGTAGGGAGTGATTTAAGAATATTATTACCACCAAAACTTGTCAGAGACCCAAAAGTCCTTTTAAGGACTATTGTGTGTGGCAGCGGCAATCTATATTTTTAGCGCAACCTGCGTTAAATAGCTAAAACTTTACAGACCCAAAGGTACTTCTAAGGACTATTGTGTGTGGCAGCAATATCTATTTTTAGCGCATCTTGTGCTAAATAGCGTACAATAGTTAAGCCGCTGCAGATAGCGACATTAGCTGCGCCACATCTCCAGTGTAAAGTGTGCGCATCCAAAAAATATCTGACATCTAGTGTACTTTTTCTATAGACGTTGTCTGCTGCGGACAGTGACATTAGCTGCGCCACATCTCCTGTGCAAAGTGTGCGCATCCAAAAAATATCTGCGACATACAGTGTACTTTTTTAAATAGACATTGTCCGCTGCGGCCAGTGACATTAGCTGCGCCACAACTCCTGTGTAAAGTGTGCGCATCCAAAAAATATCTGTGACATCCAGTGTACTTTTTTAATAGACGGTGTCCACTGCGGACAATGACATTAGCTGTGCCACATCTGCAGTGTAACGTGTGAGTTGAAAAAATTTATCTGTGACATATAGTGTACTTTTTCCATAGACGGTGTCTGTTTCCTCATCCCAAATGCCTGTGACATTCCCTGTTATTTTTCATTAGCCGCTGGTGACAGCTTTGACATTATCTGCGGCATATCTCCTGTGTGACGTTTCCACATCCCAAATACCTTTTTAAATTTGTTTGCGCATTCACTTTCAAATCCTACACTACTGTACGTGTGACAGACTTTCAATCATATATAACATTTAATATGAAGAAGGCGAGCAGTAAGGGACGGGGCAGTGGCCGTGATTATAATGGTGCAGGCAGAGGCCATGGCCATGGGCGTGGTGAAACTGTGCCTGCTGCCAGAGCACAAGAAAAACAATCATCCACGATATCTAGCTTCATGTCCCAGTTTGCAGGGCGGCGCAGGACACCACTCTTGAAGTCAGACCAGTGCGACCAGGTGGTCGGTTGGATTGCAGCAGAAAATGCTTCCAGTTGGTTAAGTACCACCCTGTCTTCCACCAAGTCCAGTCTCAGTAGCCAAGAGTCAGCTCAACCCAATCCTCACCCTGATTCTCCTTCCTCCCACCATGGAGAATCTGGACAAACAAGTGATCCCACACTCGGATATTCCGAGGAGCTCTTTTCAGCGACATTATTTGATTTGGCCCTCTCGCCAAGCACACTTGAAGAGAGACAGATCTTCTTCCCTGATTCACAAACTCTTGAGCATCCACAATCACAAGAAGATGATGGTGGGGAACTGCAATTACTGTTTAATGAGGTGGATGATGATGAGACACAGTTGCCAATAACTCAACGGCAATTACTGTCTCAACATGTTGAGGAAGAGGATGAGACACAGTTGTCAATCACTGAGGTAGTGGTTAGGTCAACAAGTCAGGAGGATGAGCAGAGTGAGGAAGTGGAAGAGGAGGTGGTGGACGATGAAGTCACTGACCCAACCTGGGAAGGTGGAAAGCCGAGCGAGGACAGCAGTACAGAGGGGGAGGGATCTGCTGCACTGCAACAGACTGGAAGAGGCAGTGGGGTGGCAAAAGAGAGAATGCGGGCCACTCCAAACATGCCTGCAACTGTTCCCCGGAGCACACCCTTGCGGAAATCTCCCTTGCTAAGGGGTATGTGTTTCGCAGTCTGGCTATTTTTTTGAGGTAAGTGCAGAAGACAAAAGAATTGTAATTTGCAACGTGTGCCATACAAAAATGAGCAAGGGCGTGAACACTAGCAACCTCACCACCAGCAGAATGATCTGCCACATGGCATCAAAGCACCATAATAGGTGGGCCGAACGCCTGGGTCCACATTCTGTGTCTGCGGGTCACACCACTGCCTCCTCTTCACCTGTGTTACATGCTGGCCAATTCCCTGTTGAAGGCACAGGCCTGGATGCCTGCCGCCCTGCACCCGGACCTTTGCAAGCACCATCAGCGACCACATCCACTTCTGTGTCCCATAGCAGCGTACAAATGTCCTTACCCCAGGAATTTGAACGCAAGCACAAATACCCAGACACCCACCCACAGGCCATAGCACTAAATGCGCAGCTTTCCAAATTACTGGCCCTGGAAATGTTGCCATTTAGGCTTGTGGATACTGAGGCCTTGCCGCAGCCTCATGTCGGCGGTCGCCCCACATTACGCAGTCCCCAGCCACCACTATTTTTCAAGGTGTGCCGTACCCGCCTTACACCAACATGTGTCCCGTAACATCACACGTGCACTGACCAACGCAGTTACTGGGAAGCTCCACTTAATCAAGTACACATGGACAAGTGCATTTGGCCAGGGACACTACATTTCCCTGACGGCGTACTGGGTGAATGTTGTGGAGGCCTGGAGCGAGTCGTACCCTGGGATGGCACAGGTGCTACCGACGCCAAGGATTGCAAGCCCTACGCCTATCAGGGTTTCCTCCAGCACCTACGTTAGTGGCTCCAACCCACTTCTCCTCCTCCGCTTACTCCTCCACTTCCACCTCCGAATTATCCGCGTGCAGTCAGTCATCAGTCGGTAGCTGGAAGCAGTGTAGCACTGTAGTGGGGAAGAGGCAACAGGCTGTGCTGAAGCTGATATGCTTAGGGGACAAACAGCACACCGCCGCAGAGCTGTGGCAGGGGATAAGAGACCAGACTGAGCTGTGGCTCTCGCCATTCAACCTAGAACCAGGCAAGGTTGTGTCTGATAATGGCTGTAACTTGGTGGCGGCTTTGGAGCTGGGTAACCTTAGACACATCCCATGCCTTGCCCATGTATTCAACCTTGTGGTTCAGCGGTTTCTAAAAACATACCCCAATTTGCCTGATGAAGGTGCCCCACGTGTATGCACATTTCCGCAAGTCATCGACAGCGTCAGCCGGTCTGTCAAAGTGAGGAGTGGGCATGGATGGCTGTCCTCTGTGAGGTTTTAAGAAACTTTGAGGAATCAACACAGATGGTGAGCGGCAATACTGCTATTATCAGAGTAATCATCCCACTTCTGTGTCTACTCAAACGCTTGCTTCTCACAATTAATGACGAGTTTGCATGTGGAAGAGGTGGAAATGGGGGAAGACATTACACAGGGTGATAGCCAGATCACCCTCAGTTCGTCTTCTCAGCACGAATTGGACGATGAAAAGGAGGAGGAGGAGCAGGAGGCGGTTGCCTCGGCTACAGAGGGTAGTACCCATGGAAGTTTAATTCAGCGTGGGTGTGCAGAAGAGGAGGAAGAGGATGAGGAGATTGAGAGTGATCCTCCTGATGACGACAGCGAAGTCTTGCCTGTTGGGACTCTGGCACACATGGCTGACTTCATGTTAGGCTGCCTTTCCCATGACCTGCACGTTATAAGCATTTTAGACAACACGGATGAGTCCGTAGTTCCTTGGCCAACCGAGAAGGGGAGACAAGGGGAACACACAGCAGTTCCAACAAAGGCAGGGCAACATTCTCCAAAGCCTGGGACAGTTTCATGACACCCTGCCAGCACCCTCACCCTGATGTGCGGTCTACTGTCACAAGGAGGGAAACATTTTAGAAGATGGTGAAGGAGTACATAGCAGACCGTGTCAGCGTCCTTAATGATCCATCAGTTCCTAACAACTACTGGGTATCCAAGCTGGACACGTGGCACGAACTGGCACTCTACGCCTTGGAGGTGCTGGCCTGTCCTGCCGCCAGCGTTTTGTCTGAGCGGGTATTTAGTGCTGCTGGTGGTATTATAACAGATAAGCGTATCCGCCTGTCAACTGAAAATGCTGACAGATTGACTCTTAAAAAAATGAACAAGGCCTGGATTGACCATGACTTCTCGACTCCACTAGAGGAAAGCTGATGAACATAAAGGCACTTTAAATGTGTTGTCTATAATGTACTGAATGCACTGTAATCCCAAGCACCCCTTCCACCACAAACAAGGGTTTATGGTTGAATCTTCCTTTTCTCATCATCCTCCTCCTCCTCCTCTTCCATCATATCAACATGCTTATTCGTCGCATATATGCCCTTCGCATATAATTTTTTAGAGGGTCAGCTCACCAGCAGGCCCTCACATACAATGTTTTACAGGGTCAGCTCAGCTGCAGGCCCTCGCATATAATTTTTTAGAGAATCAGCTCACCAGCAGGCCCTCACCTACAATGTTTTGCAGGGTCAGCTCAGCTGCAGGCCCTCGCATATAATCTTTTAGAGGGTCAGCTCACCAGCAGGCCCGTGCCTACAATGTTTTACAGGGTCAGCACACAAGCAGGCCCTCGCATATAATTTCTTAGAGGATCAGATCACCAGCAGGCCCTCACCTACAATGTTTTACAGGGTCAGCTCAGCTGCAGGCCCTCGCATATAATGTTTTTTATAGGGTCAGCTCACCAGCAGGCCCTCACCTACAATGTTTTACAGAGTCAGCTCACCAAGCAGGCCCTCGCATATAATGTTTTACAGGGTCAGCTCACCAGCAGCCCCTCGCATATAATTTTTTAGAGGGCCAGCTCACCAGTAGGCCTGCACCTAAAATCTTTTACAGTGACAGCTCACCAGCAGGGCCTCGCATATAATTTTTTAGAGGGTCAGCTCACCAGCAGGCCTGCACCTAAAATCTTTTACAGGGTCAGCTCACCAGCAGGCCCTCGCATATAATGATTTACAGGTTCAGCTCACCAGCAGGCCCACACCTAAAATAATTTACAGAGTCAGCTCACCAGCAGGTCCTCACCTACAATCTTTTACAGGGTCAGCTCAGCTGCAGGCCCTCGCATATAATGTTTTTCATAGGGTCAGCTCACGAGCAGGCCCTCACCTACAATGTTTTACAGAGTCAGCTCACCAGTAGGCCCTCGTATATAATGTTTTACAGGGTCAGCTCACCAGCAGGCCCTTGCATATAATTATTTAGAGGGTCAGCTCACCAGTAGGCCCGCATCTAAAATCTTTTACAGGGACAGCTCACCATCAGGGCCTCAAATATAATTTTTTAGAGCGTCAGCTCACCAGCAGGCCTGCCCCTAAAATCTTTTACAGGGTGAGCTCACCAGAAGGCCCTCATATATAATTTTTTATAGGGTCAGCTCACCAGCAGGCCCTCACCTACAATGTTTTACAGAGTCAGCTCACCAAGCAGGCCCTCGCATATAATGTTTTACAGGGTCAGCTCACCAGCAGGCCCTCGCATATAATTTTTTAGAGGGCCAGCTCACCAGTAGGCCTGCACCTAAAATCTTTTACAGGGACAGCTCACCAGCAGGGCCTCGCATATAATTTTTTAGAGGGTCAGCTCACCAGCAGGCCTGCACCTAAAATCTTTTACAGGGTCAGCTCACCAGCAGGCCCTCACATATAATGATTTACAGGTTCAGCTCACCAGCAGGCCCACACCTAAAATCTTTTACAGGGTCAGCTCACCTGCAGGTCCATGCATGTAATGTTGTACAGGTTCAGCTCACCTGCAGGGCTTCGCATAAAATTTTTAAGAGGGTCAGCTCACCAGCAGGCCCTCACCTACAAGTTCAGTCTCACTATCCAAGAGTCTGGTCAACACAATCCTCACCGCCGGGGGTCATGTAATAAGTTATCACGGAGGAGTCTCGTTCGTTATCGGAATTAACCAGACCAATTGCTCCACCAATTAAGAACGTCCATCCAACACCACCCACAAAATCTAGAAAGAGCTATCAATCTGTCAATACTTTCCGTGTCTGGGCTGGCTAAGGTTTCCCGTGTTGAGTCAAATTAAGCCGCAGGCTCCACTCTTGGTGGTGCCCCTCCGTCAATTCCTTTAAGTTTCAGCTTTGCAACCATACTTCACCCGGAACCCAAAGACTTTGGTTTCCCGGACGCTCCTTGGCGGGTCATGGGAATAACGCCGCCAGATCGCCGGTCGTCATAGTTTATGGTCGGAACTACGACGGTATCTGATCGTCTTCGAAGCTCCGACTTTCGTTTTTGATTAATGAAAACATTCTTGGGAAATGATTTTGCTTTGGTTCGTCTTGTGCTGGTCCAAGAATTTCACCTCTAGCGCGCGCAATACGGATGCCCCCGGTCGTCCCTCTTAATCATGGCCCCAGTTCCGAAAACCAACAAAGTAGAACTGGAGTCCTATTCCATTATTCCTAGCTGAAGTATTCCTAGCTGAAGTATTCAGGCGACCCGGCCTGCTTTGAACAAGCAAATGGTCAGCTCAGCAGGCCCTTGCATATAATTTTTTAGAGGGTCAGATCACCTGCAGGCCCTCGCATATAATTTTTTAGAGGGTCAGCTCACCAGCAGGCCTTCACCTACAATCTTTTACAGGGTCCGCTCACCTGCTGGCCCTCACCTACAATCTTTTAGAGGGTCAGCTCACCTGCAGGCCCTCACCTAATTATATCTAATAGGTAATTTGCGCGCATGCTGCCTTTCTTGGAAGTGGTAGCCGTAGCTGTTTCTCAGGCTCCCTCTCCGGAATCAAACCCTGATTCCCCGTTACCCGTGGTCACCGTGGTTGGCGCTGAAAATAACATTGAAAGTTGATAGGGCAGACATCCGAATGGATAGTCGCCTTCACGGGGATCTGCGATCGGGCCCAGGTTATGTAGAGTCACCAAAGCGGCAGCAGGCCCTCGCCCATAATGTTTTAGATGGTCAGATCAGTATGCCCTTGCTCAAAATGTTTTTGATGGTCACCAACAGGCCATCAATCATAATTTTTCAAGGCTGTGTATGATGCCCTCCTTTATGTGTAACAAAGGGTGTATTGTAGTGCCGGTTCCTTGTAATTTTTGGCAGCCTTTTCACTTAGTGCATAGGCTTTATTAGTGTAGGAGTCCCACTACCTGAACAATTGTACCACAATGTGAATGAGGCCCTCCTTTATGTGATAAACAGGTTGTATCAAAGTGCCTCTTCCTTATAATTTTTGGCAGAACTTGCACTTTATATACAAGTAAATATACAGGAAAGAATGTTTCCTAACAATTTTTCCTCTAAAATAGATTTCATCTATGGTTTTGTGCGTATTATTGTCAGTCTGAAAAAGTGATGTACTACTCGAACAACATCGTTCCCAGCAGCGACTTGGGAGTCCAAGATGCATTCAGACATCCTCCCCATGCTGTTCCCAAACCATTTCGGTGGTGTTTCCATCAATTTTTGACCCTTTCCTACGAACCAGGCACCCTCCCCTCTTCAGAGCAGTGGGTTCCTGGTTTAATGCTCGGGTTCTCCCATTGACTTCCATTGTGCTTAGGTGCTCGGTAGAGCACCCGAGCATCCCGATGTGTTCGGCCCTTACTTTGCACCTCACAATTTCTCACCATCAAGGGCACCCTGAACCACCATCAGGTAGGAGAACCAGCATGTGCTCTGAAGGGAAGAAATTGCGACCTACCCATCATTCCATAGCCCAGGGGAGTGTCAGAGTAAGAACTATCATCTCCTCTACCCCTCTCTTTGGTTCAGCCACAATATCGACTTATAATTAAACTAGGTCTGCCATATTTCAGCACTTTTATCACTGTAGATTATGGTATTCCTGATGGAAAATAAGGAAAAGCCATAGGTCTTTTTCGCTAGTCTTTGCACTGGAACAATCTATTTACTGTTCTAGTAGTATAAAATATGTATGAAATTTGTGAGAAATCCATCTTGAGACCAAGCTGCATGCTCACTGAAGGATCAGATTACATCATTTTATACACTGAACAAAAATATAAACGCAACACTTTCAGTTTTGCTCCCATTTTGCATGAGCTGAACTCAAAGATCTGAAACATTTTCTATATACACAAAAGACCCAGTACTCTCAAATATTGTTCACAAATCTGTCTAAATCTGTGTTAATGAGCACTTCTCCTTTGCTGTGATAATCCATACCACCTCACAGGTGTGGCATATCAAGGTGCTGATTAGACAGCATGAATATTGCACAGGTGTGCCTTAGACTGCCGACAATAAAAGGCCACTCTGAATTGTGCACAGTTTTGCCGTACTGGGGGGGGGGGGGGGGGGGAAGGGGCAGGGGTGTTAGAAAACCAGTCAGTATCTGGCGTGGCCACCATTTGCCACCATTTGCCTCAGGTTGATGATTGTGGCCTGTGGAATGTTGGTCCACTCCTCTTTGATAGCTGTGCGAAGCTGCAAAATATTGGCAGGAACTGGAACATGCTGTCGTATACGCCGATTCAGAGTATCCCAAACATGCTCTATGGGTGACATGTCTGGTGAGTATGCTGGCCATGCAAGAACTGGGATGTTTTCAGCTTCCAGGAATTGTGTACAGATCCTTGCAATATGGGGCCGTGCATTATCATGCTGCAACATGAGGTGATGGTCGTGGATGAATGGCACAACAATGGGCCTCAGGATCTCGTCACGGTACCTGTGTGCATTCAAAATGCCATCAATAAAATACACCTGTGTTCGTTGCCCATAACATACGCCTGCCCATACCATAACCCCACCGCCACTATGGGCCACTTGATCCACAACGTTGACATCAGCAAACCGATCACCCACACGACGCCACACACGCTGTCTTCCATCTGCCCTGAACAGTGAAAACCAGGACTCATCTGTGAACAGAACGCCTCTCCAACGTACCAGATGCCATCGAATGTGAGCATTTGCCCACTCAAGTCGGTTACGATGATGAACTGCAGTCAGGTCTAGACCCCATTGAGGACGACGAGCATGCAGATGAGCTTCCCTGAGACGGTTTCTGACAGTTTGTGCAGAAATTCTTTGGTTATGCAAACCGATTGTTGCTGCAGCTGTCCGGGTGGCTGGTCTCAGACGATCATGGAGGTGAACATGCTAGATGTGGAGGTCCTGCACTGGTGTGGTTACACGTGTTCTGCGGTTGTGAGGCCAGTTGGATGTTCTGCCAAATTCTCTGAAACGCCTTTGGAGATGGCTTATGGTAGAGAGATGAAGATTCATTGCAAGGGCAACAGCTCTGGTAGACATTCCTGCAGTCAGCATGCCAATTGCATGCTCCCTCAAACGTTGCAACATCTGTGGCATTGTGCTGTGTGATCAAACTGCACATTTCAGAGTGGCCTTTTATTGTGGGCAGTCTAAGGCACAGCTGTGCAATATTCATGATGTCTAATTAGCACCTTGATATGCCACACCTGTGAGGTGGGATGGATTATCTCAGCAAAGGAGAAGTGCTCACTAACACAGATTTAGACAGATTTGTGAACAATATTTGAGAGTAATGGGTCTTTTGTGTATGTAGAAAATGTAGAAAATGTTTCAGATCTTTGAGTTCAGCTCATGCAAAATCGAAACTGTTGCATTTATATTTTTGTTCAGTGTAGAAATAAAAGGAGAGAGGAAGGAGAGAAAGAGGAAACAAGAGCAAAGAGAAAAAAAATGCAGATTCAGCAGCTAATAGTAGATGTTATATCTAATCTCAAGTGCTTTATTCACTTCTAATCTTCTCAGTACACTTCTATAATGTCTTTTATATACTGTAATGTTTTTGAGTGATTCTGAGTGGGTGACAGGAGGCAAAATCTGATGTCTCCTTGCATAGTCTCTGGGTAGATATCTGTAAAGATGGTCTCCACCCACTAGCTCAGGGTCAACTGTGAATTACAGATGCAGCATGCTTAGGAGAAAACTACAAAAAAATTGCCATAAACAAGTTATATAATTGTTCGATATAGCAACACTTATACACATATGATATATTTGGTAACATTTTCTGGTTTAAGTACTGGTTCACCCTACCATTTTCCTTAATATAGACTTTAGACTGGATCCTCAGCACTTGTTTACTAATGTTGCAATGATTGTGGAGGAATGATTGTGAAGCTTAGCACAACCACATAAAAGAGGGATGAAGCCAAATAAAAATGTGTCTCTCCTCTCCATAAACTCTATAGCAGTCACCTCTATTAAAGAAGTTCACAAAATATAAACATTATACAGATCAGAAAGAATAAAAGTTCTGAACAACCAATAATATAATAATAATAATAATAATGACTTAATTTGTTAATAAACTTCATCACTTTATAGTCAATTACTTATAGTTTGGGCCATTTCTACAGTTCGCTTTATTTTAATAATTGAAACATGTACAGCTTACAATATAAACGAGCATTATATAACAATAGTAACCAATGGAGAACCTCATGGACTTTCCCATTCTAAAGTCTAAGGAATATCTAAAAAATATAAGAACCTGAGATGGCTGCATGGGGTAGTCTTCTTGCTATTTAAGGGACCTAGATCAACAGTTTGTAAAGACTTTGCTGTTTGTTGTTCTCTTCAATTATATTATTATTCTCTATAGAATGGTTTGTTCTGTAAAAAGCAATGGAGGGAACCCACAGAGGTAAATGGGTCCTACTCATAATGCACATTCTTTTGTTTTTGGTCAGATTCTGTAAAAACCCAACAAAGAAAAATTGTGACTGGCTTTGCTGCCCTATTGCAGAGGTTTCCTTTCCTAGAATAATTGGGGAAAAAGGCCTAACATTCTGTAGCACCTGATAGAGCACCGTATGGCACACACAGTCCACACATCTATATACAGTAGTACAGAACCACAGCGGACTCTCTGTGCCACCATAAAGACTACTGCACACCTGTAGGGGTCACAGTAGTCATAGATGTTACCAGGCCTTTAAGTCAGGGAATCCTACTGCCCTCCTCCCACCACACATGTGCTGACTGTTGTGTTGCTGTGAAGTTATGGGTGGGCCACCACTGTAAACAAGGATGAGGAATAATCAGGAGACCTAGTAAACATCATCTGTCCAACTAGCCCCCCAGAACTCTGCCGATTACTGTTCTGCCTCCCAGCCAGAGCTGTACTTTATAGATGGAGGAAGAGCAAGGCTAAAGGACTAGAACCTGTGAGCCTGAGCCTCCTCCTCCTCCTTGACATATTGACCTATGTGTCCCCCCCCCCCCACAATACAAAGAACAAGGAAAAATAAACAATCAGTCCTTTCATAAAAGAAAAGACCCTGAAAATCTGTGCTATTAATTATGTCACACCATCAATGGAATGGCAACAAAAGCCAGGTAGTGACAAAGGTCTGGGATACATATGCAGCAACAAAACCAATTTGTTTTTAAATGCATCAGGGCTGGAGCGGTGGAGGGATTTTGGTAGGAAACCCAAATGGAAATTTTACATCATGGCTCAGGAGCTTTTAGCTACACCCTTACTGCATATCGGTTTGCTGTGTGCTGGAGGTCATAGCATGACCTGCTGATGCTTAGGAGACATCATTTTCACAATGGTTTAGCTTTCATAATTTAATGGTCAGTTTCTGTCCATGACACATTAATATTTCATTCATGTAGCCCTACTTCCAAAGATACCCAGGCCTATAACAATGACAAATGATAACAAAACAATCATTAGGCGCAATACGCCATTAGGAATGCAGAGCTCTGATCCTGAGAGCTCCCCATCCCGGCAAATAAACAATTAAAACTCCAGCAGAACTTCATACTTTACACACAAAAGTTCATATCCACGGAGCCATAGTTAATCTCTTTCGTTATACTTATTACATTTCTCATTTAGGTTTCCTCATTTGTATTATTATAGGGCTTTCATTTAGCTACCCACGCCTTGTTCTTAATTGCTCTTCATTAGCAACATACATGGGGGCCTTCCTGCATAATTAAAAAATGTGATCATTAGTATATGGGAAGACAAAAGCTCCTTTCAGACTATCATTAGTTACTTTGCCTCCACGGAAGTTCTTATTAAAAAAAAAAAAAACTTCCCACCTGGTTTAGTTACCATAATGAGGTTCTGACACTATATTTTTCATAATGGCATTTTGTCTAAGAGTCTAATATAATAATAGACTTTGTTTTACTTTTTTAAGAACACAATTGTAGACATGGGAGGAGATATCTACATCTGTTTCATTATGGGAATTTCCAAATCACATTTTCAATCACAGATAATACCAATGGCAGCTATGCCTTTTACATGTACAGGAGTTATGATATGATAATACATGTTTACTTTCCTCAATTTTCTGCAAAATGATTTCTAAACTACAATGAGTCTAAAAGCAATCACAATAAAATAAAATTCAGCTGTTAAAAGGATTTGGAGAACATTCCCGCTAAAATAAAGTCGTCAAGGCTGTATAAGACACATAATATTAAAACAAATATTTTTCATATGTTAGCAAATGGTGAAGTGGTGAAATGCTTTCCTCACCTTTACTTGGTTGTGAGAACAGACCCATTTGCAATTTATTAGTTTTTTCTCCCAATGGAACTCAAAAAGTTCATCCCATACAACCACTATTTATGTTTGAGATCAGCATTTAATTTTTACCTTTTTTTTATGGCTTTATGTACAATTTAGTAAAATAAGTGTATGAACAAACGCAGCAGATTGCTTAAAAACAGGCAAACCTGAAAAAAAAAAAAACCTCTATATAGATAATTAAGTATATTTTAGGTCACCATAACAATAATAGGCCTGGAATTTCTGCTCTTATTATCCCCAGGTAGCTCTGAAGTTTGTAGGATTTAATAGCCGTACACATTCAATAGCTGTCGGTCAAATGATCGTTCGCTATCTCTCCTAACTCCTTCCTGGCTCTCCCATACACATACATGTTCAGTTTGGATGAACATGTATGTGTATTCAATGGAAAGTAGAGATAAAGCTTTCCCCTTTCATCCCCTGGCAGCACAGCATGGGTTAATAGGTTGTCATCTTCTTTCTAGGACCGCCCACCTAGCCAAAAAACAAGTAAATCAATTAATTAATTAGTCTAATAGCTTGCCCTATAAGGGTCACCTCCCACAATGCACTGGCATGTTTTTTTATTGTCCTCTTCCTGAGGATGTGCCCACCTAAGAAAACGGCGGCCGCTCATACCTTGACAAGGTTTTCAGGCCCAGGAGTGGGAATAGCCATGTGTGTGTCCCTGGCTTAACTCCCATCCGTTCCAGCGCCATCCCTGAAGTCTCTGTGTCTTCAGCAGCGGGGCATTCATCTTCAGCAGAGCCCGATCCTCCTACCGGAAGTTAAGTGCCGAACTTCCAGTCTCCCGTGTGGAATGCAGCGTGACACGCAGGCGCTGCTGGATGACGTCACAGGCGCGCCTTCTGGCCCCGTTTGAGCGCCAAAGTTAAGTATTTAGGAGTGGATCTAGCTGGAGCTCGGTGCCCATTATACCAGGCTGCAGAGCTCCAGCATTTAGAGGTATCATTAGGGATCTTCAATTGCACTGATATGAGAGTGTCTTTTTTCTCTGGTTCCACTTGACTTATTGTACCTCCCTTTATTGCAGATGTCCAGCACATCAAGCAGGGGGGAAAAGAGATCCAGGAAGAGCAGACATAGGATGTGTCAGGCTTGTGAGCAACCTCTTCCAGATGATTTTCCTCAGGATCTATGTGTCAGGTGTCACCGTGATACGCAAGATTCCTCTCCCTCAAAGAAGAAACAGAGATCTTCCCTCTGTATCTCATGTCTTCACCAGTTACCTGCGGACCATTCTTCCAATATTTGTGAGGATTGTACTCATCCAGATAATCCGTCAGATGTTGAGACAGATAAACTTACGTCTCTATTCAAAACGTTCCTCAAGCAGTCTAAGAAGAAGGGGTCAAAAAAGCTGTGCTTATCCCCATCATCTTCTGAGGAGTCTCTTCGTTCGGAAGGCGAGGTTTCTTCCGATTCTGATTCGCCCTTCATAGAAGATAATTTCTTATTTAATAAAAAAGATGCAAATCGTTTAATAAAAGAAGTCAAAAATATTATGGAGGCCAGTAAAGAAAAATCTGGTACTCGTGAGCAAGAAGACCTCTTTTACTTTCCTAAAAAGAAGGCACCTGTGTTTCCCAGCCACCCTGTCCTAGATGCAATAATGCATAAGGAATGGGAACAGCCGGTGGGAAGAATAAATCTAGGATCCAGATTCAAGAATATCTATAAGACGGATCCTGCAGAATCCACAAGTTGGGAGTCTCCCGTCAGCGGTAACCAGATTAGCTAGAAGATCTTTCTTCCCTGCGGATGATTCAGCATTATTAAAAGACCCAATGGAGAAGAAGGCGGATGGTCTACTCAAGAGACTACATACTTACCTCGCATCTATGAACAAAGCAGCTATGGCCACGGTACCGGTAGCCCGTGCTCTGAGGGTATGGCTTAGCCAATTAGGCAGAGATATTGAAGATGGCGTTTCCAGGGAGGATCTACTTCGGCAGCTACCGACTTTGAAACTGGCGGCAGAATTTCTTTGTGATTTTCCGGTAGATTCCTTAAAGCTTATTGCTAAGAATATGGCTCTCACTAATTCGTTAGAAGAGCTATATGGCTGAAACTCTGGTCTGGAGACCCCTCATCAAAAAGTAACCAGTGTTTCCTTCCCTTTGAGCCAGGCAAATTATTTGGCTCTCATCTGGATAAACTCCTTGAAGCCAATATGGAAGATAAGGTATTAAATTTTCCACAGCCTAAACGCAGAGATAAATCTAGATTTTTTCGTCCCTACAGAGGACAAGATTCCAGGAGATCTACCTTTAGAGGTCATCCCAGTCGTGGAAGGTCTGACAGTAGGACCTGGATTCCTGCAGAAAAATCTAGAAAGAAGACCGACGATAAGAGGCCTACCAAGCCTAAATTCTGACGCCAGAAGTCTGGTAGTGGGAGGACGCCTGGCACTCTTCTACCCCAGTTGGCGGCAGATTACCTCAGATTGCTGGGCACTGAATGTTGTTCGCGAAGGCTATACACTAGAATTCAACCATCTCCCAAGAGACAGGTTTCTTCTCAAAGATGGAAAAGACCTAAAAATCGTCCAGCTTTAGAAGAGTTAGTGGAAAAAGGAGCTCTAGAACCAGTTACGGATCATCAAAAGTATTCAGGCGTCTACTCCAGAGTTTTTCGTGTTCTCAAACCCGACGGAAAAAGACGTTTAATTATAGATCTCCGCTATGTAAACCGCTGCATGGAAAAAATCCATTTCAAAATGGAAACAATAAGGTCCATTTCTGCGGTTCTCAGAAGGAATCAGTTTATGTCATCTCTGGACTTGAAAGACGCATACCTCCACATTCCGATCCAGTCACAATCAAGAAGATACTTGAGAGTCGCCATCAGGATGGGGAAGAGGATGTTGCATTTCCAATTCAAGGCCCTCCCGTTCGGCTTGTGTTCTGCCTCAAGGATTTTCACAAAGATTGCTGTCATTGTTGTTGTGAAACTTCGACTTCAAGGGATTCAAATCTTCCCCTATTTGGACGACTGGCTTGTCGTTGCAGAGTCAGAAGGTCTACTTCAGCATCATCTGGAAGAAACCATAAAGCTGCTCCATTCTGTAGGTTTCCTGTTAAACTGGGGAAAGTCGGATCTGATTCCTTCCACTTCCAAGGTTTTTCTCGGTTTCCTGATAGACACAGTTTCCATGAAGTTATACCTTCCTCTACCAAAGATGAAAGCATTAATGAAGGAAGTAAAGACACTAATATCTCTGCATTCACCTTCCGTTCACAGAGTTATGAAAACACTGGGACATCTGACAGCTGTCGCGGATGCGGTGCCTTGGGCGAATATCCACACCAGAGATCTTCAGCAGAGTTTGCTTCATGCTTGGCGTCGCAGCCGTTACCAATTGGGGGCAAAGGTGAAGTTGTCTTCCTCCACAGTACAGAACCTCAAGTGGTGGCTTCACACCAGCAATCTGGTCAAAGGGAAGAATTTCCAGTTTCTCTCCCCAGTAATCATCACGACGGATGCGTCCGGTCAAGGCTGGGGAGCGCACCTGCGGAACAAATGGGTGCAAGGCCGGTGGTCCCCCAGAGAAAGGATACAATCTAGTTACGGTATTTTATTTGAACAAACAAGGGGGAACGAGGAGCAGTCACCTGCTACAATTATGCAAGAAGATTTTCAAATGGGCAGAATCACATCTTTTGGAGTTAAGAGCTCTGCATATCAGAGGTTGCTCCAATACTCAAGCGGATCTTATGAGCAGGAAGATAGTCAATCAAGCAGAGTGGGAACTAAATCCTATTGTCTTCCAAAGCATTGTAGCCAAATGGGGATGTCCGTCCTGGGAACTGATGGCATCTGCGACAAACAAGAAGTTAAGCAAGTTCTGTTCTCTAAAGATCTCCGACAACCCCGCAGTGGTAGATGGCTTCTCAATGAGTTGGAGGAACCTGTCCGCCTACATTTTTCCCCCAGTGCCTCTCATTCCGAAGATGTTACGGAAAATAATAGAAGAGAAGCCTCTAGTAATAATAATAATAAACCCCTTCTGGCAAAGGAGGTCATGGTTCCCTCTCCTCCTTCATCTGTCCAGAGGAGAATTCTGGAAACTCCCTCTACGTTCAGATCTTCTTCTTCAGAACGGCCTATATCACCAGAGTCTAGACTGTCTACGTCTTACGGCCTGGAGGTTGAAAGATCTGAATTAGAGGGAAAAGGTCTCTCGCAGTCTGTTATTAATACCCTACTTGCCTCTCGCAAAGACTCGACTAACAAGAAATATGCTAAGATATTGAGAAAATTTGTTTCCTGGAGGTCCGAGTCTGGGCAGGATGATCTTGATGTCTCTTTAGTTCTTCAATTTCTTCAAGATGGTTTTCAGAAGGGGCTCAAGCCCAATACTTTGAGAGCCCATATGACTGCCATTAACTCCATGATGGACAATAGATTCCTTCATCATCCGCTGATCTTCAGGTTCTTCAAGGCAGTTAGAAGATTACAGCCAGTGCATAGGGATCCTACACCTATTTGGGACCTTTCCATAGTTTTAAAGAGACTTACTTCAGCACCTTTCGAGCCTTTACAGGATGTAGACCTCAAATGGCTTTCTTATAAGGCTTTATTTCTCATGGCTATCACATCCGCAAAAAGACTGGGAGAACTGCAAACCTTGTCATCCAGGTTTCCCTACGTACGCTTCCTGCCGGATGGAGTATTATTGCGTACAGTTCCAGCTTTTCTCCCTAAAGTTCCTTTTTCAGCTAATAAAAACAGAGAATCGTTTCTTCCGGTATTTTTTCCTGATCCAGTTAACGAGCAACAGAACCTTCTGAATACTCTAGATGGTAAAAGAACATTACAAATCTACCTTTAGAGAACTAAAGATTTCAGAAAAACCGAAAATCTTTTTGTTCTCTTTGCTGGTCCAAGAAAGGGACTTCTGCCTTCCAGGGACTCTCTTGCAAGGTGGATAAAATCTACGATTATGGAAACCTATTCTCTTGAAGCCGTGCCTTCACCCCTATTCCAGTCAAGGCTCATTCCACCAGAGCTGCAGCAACCTCCTGGGCAGAGATGGCGCAAGTTCCTATTGAAGATATTTGCAATGCCGCATCATGGTCCTCGTCTCTGACGTTTGCAAAGCACTATCGTCTGGACATCAATGCTAGGAGCTCAGATTTTGGTACTGGAGTTTTGTCAGCAGCTTTGGATGAAAGTCCCTCCCTATGAGATCTATAAAAATCCCATGCTGTGCTGCCGGAGGACAAAAGGGGAAAGGAAAAATTCGTACCTGGGATTTTACTTTGGTTGAGTCCGGAGGCAGCACAAGTATACCCTCCCTAATAAATTACTTATTTTGCATATATTTTGTCTGAGTCTATTTCTTTAAACACGCCAGTGCATTGTGGGGGGTGACCCTTATAGGGCAAGCTATTAGACTAATTAATTAATTGATTTACTTGTTTTTTGGCTAGGTGGGCGGTCCTAGAAAGAAAATGACAACCTATTAACCCATGCTGTGCTGCCTCCGGACTTAAGGAAAGTAAAATCCCAGGTACAAATTTTTCCTATCTCCCAGGAGAACAAAAGAATGAGGTGAAAATGTTCACTGTCTGATCCTTCTCTCCCCTGACATCATCTCATGTAGGATGAGAGGCGGGAGCTCCCCACACACATTAGACTTTTGGTTGAATCAGCCATTCTTGGTGGATTCTGCCTTCAATACACTAATGTGTTTGGGGGCCTTAAAGGGGTTTTCAGAATTTTTCTACTGATGACCTTTCTTCTGGATAAGTCATCAGTATCTGACCAGTGGTGATCCGACACCCAGGAACCACACCGATCAGCCTTTTGAGGAGACACTGGCACTCACAATAGCACTATGGCCTTCTCGCAGCTTTGCCTAGGCCATTTGACCTCACTTTCATCAGTCACATGGTATAGGGGCAGCTCAGCCCCATTGAACCAAACACAGACACTAGCAAATGGATGGCAAAGTGCTTGTGGAGCAGGGAGAATGCTGCAGCACTGCTGCAAGTGCCGCTGCCTTCTCAAAGACCTGATTGGTCTGGGTCATGAGTTTTGGACCCCCACCGATCATATACTAATGACCTATTTGGCGCATAGGTCATCATTAGAAAAGTCTCAGAAAACCCTTTTAAGGTAAGTTCTGATTGAACATTTGTTGGTTTACTTTTTGTCTGCTTAGGATAGTTGTATAACAGTGTGCCATTTATGTGAATTTTCATGTTCATTATGACATACCCAGGGAGGCCAGATCTAGCTCTTAGCTCCTTTTTTTCCCAACTTGTCTTCTCTAGCACTGATCTCCTTGTAGGTACTAGGGTGGGGGTTTCTGCACTACTCACTTGAACGGTTCAGGAGAGTAATTTGTATCATTAGTTCTGGGCATTCAGGCTGAAAAATATTAGAATGTAACAAGGTTTTGAAGGTGACAATAAGGAGTGGTGTTAGAATGAGGCATAAATCTGAAATCAGAAAATGACATATTTTTTTTTTTGGTAAACCTGTTTTTAAAGAATTGTTGGTAATGTTATTTTTAACTTACCATGCTACTATCTACTATATAAATCTTAAAATCCTGCAGTTTTCCCAATGTCCACTAAGACCTGTGCAGATCACTTTTCAGCAGCCATCTCATTATTATCACAGGCAAGGCTAAAATGACAGATATCACCTCTATATAGATGACAGGATCCACCATTCACAAGAGGTGACGTCACAGCTTATCTACTCTTTCCTTGTACAGTGTCCTCTGCTCAGGTCACAGAGCATGCCTAGAAAACTCTCCTATAGAAGTCCCTTCCAGTCTATTGTGTCCATAATGGTTTCTCTAAGGTACATATCAGGCAACATGGCTGTACCCAAAATTATGTTCAGGAAATATAATTAAACAATCTACAATTGGAAAATAAAAACAGATCAGAAAAAGGACATGTGTCCTGGTTTTAGCTGACGGATAACATTCTTTTTACATGACTTTTAGTCATTATTGTGACTACCAAAGGCCAGGTTATTGGGGAGCTAAGATGTATCTTTTTGGTGGATGTTTATCTTGAGATGATTCTATATGCAGTAAATTTGTATTCTGACCATCTACAAGTATTTACCAAAGCCACGGTGATGTCCATGATGTAGGGAGATGACATAAAATAGGTTCGGAACTACTAAGCTCCCCCTTTGATGACAATTTTTTTTAATGCCTGAGGTATGTGCTTTCTACATCCGTGCATCAAAATCGTGCAGCGTGTCACATAAAAACGTGCACTAGATCACAGTCCATCACAGGCCCTCTCCATAAGAGTGGCGTCCCCCATGAACCATACCTGGTCTCTCTGGACAAGAAGGCTCCTGCAAGGGACCAGTACCAGGACCAACCCACAGCTGAAGCTGGAGAAGTGCCAATCTTGCTCTGGCTTCCACCTGGCTGCCACCACATGTGTTGTCCAAGAGCCAAAAGTCTAGGTCTGGCCTCACCCTGAAGAGAGAGGCCAAGGGGTTTTGCAGGTGGTGAGGAACTAATATGGCCACACCCCCACCCCAGACTATAGGAAGGGTAAGGGCTGAAACCTGAAGATCCTAGTGACAAACAAACATGAAAAGTGAACACACAGTGAAACGAAAAATAAATAGTGAATGTGTGCTGATTATAGCCCAGTCATTCTTACAGAATTATAAAAATTCCTCCTCCTTACACCAGGTCGGAAGGCAGGGAAAAGAATAGATGTTTGTGCACTTAAAATGTGTGAAAGTGAAGTGTGAGCAAATGTGCTATTACTCAGTTGGCTCCCATCAGCAGTGAGTTCACCCTCCTCAGGGTCACCACACATCTGCACCTCAGGCTTTCAAGCACATCTCAGCCTGTGGCTTCAATTCAGTGGTCCCTTGGTCACCTACCATAAGGCCCTAATGGCTAAAGGTGTACACCCTAGGGATGACCATGTGGTTCTCTGTTCTACATCCTGGTGGCAGCTCTGTACCACCAGGACCTGATAAGAACAGATCCTACACTTGATCTTAGCCAAAAGGCAGAGAAGAGCAACTGCTGCATTACAATGTCTCGGTGTTAAGCACTTTCAGCTATGGGATCCTGGACTAATGTTGAAACCAGGTCAGATCTCTACTGGGTCCCATTATAGTGAATGGTTTCATGCAGGGAAGAGGAGTATCTGGCTGTGCTGTGCCTATTCTGGAAGAGCCTGCCAGATGATTTTATAGCTAGTTTTAAACTAGCCTAAAGTGGGTGAGGCAGCACATAATTTTTATTTAAATTTCTTTTTATTAAAAAATGTAAATTGATCAGAAAGGTTTGTGACAGGATTTAAACTCACAGCTTCTGCATCATAGCCCAGAACTTTAACCAGTACACTATATAGCTGCATAGCCAGTAAAAAAAAAATCTGAGACTTCTACTGTATAGGTCTCAGTAGAAGTCTCATATTATTATAATTTTTTTTTTTTATAACGGGCTATGCAGCTATTATAGCTGAGTGGTTAAGTGCCTTGGCTCTAATGCAGAAGATCATGAGTTTGAATCCCGGCAGAAACTTTTCTAAAATATAGGCTAAATTAGATGTAAATATACTGGGCTGTCCCCAAGCACTGACTTCATATATGGACATAGCTATATGTGGAGTCAGAGCAGAGACTCCTAAGCCGCAGACTCACACTGAGAGATTCCCTCACTGTACAGCGATCTTCTGCATAGAAATAGAGGCTAAATTAGATGTAATGTATAAAAATAGAAAAAAGTACCGCGGCACTCACCATCAATCTTGAGTTGCAGTTTATTTCATAGTAACAAAAAGGTGGTGGACATTGAACAATGCACAGGTGTGTGAATCGGCCACTGACTCAAGCATCGTGCTCGAGCACACGCGGTGTTCGGCCGAACTCCACAATGTGCCAAGCATAGTGATGTTCGAGCCGAACTGGTGTTCGGCCGAGCATGCCCGCTCAACACTAGTGCCTGGTTTCACAAGGTCACATGACTTTGAAGGAAATAGGTGTGACAGCAGGAAGAGGGCATGGTGTAAGATGCACCAACGTGCAACAAAATTGTAGTGCAAAGTAAGCCAATCAATGGGTGGTGTAAAGTTAGACAAAAGTGTCCGAAGATGCACCAGATTTTCAATTCAGCCATTGTGATAGATTTGGCACATCTGTAGACTATCTACAGTAGCATAAGGGTCCAGTTACATAGGTTGATGCCTGGCCAATAATAAGTGCTTACTGGCGCTTTTTTAAAGGGTCTTTCACATGGTCCAATGCACAGTGAATGGGGGACGAATTATCATTATTATGATCACCCCTGTTTACATAAGACAATGTACTGCTAACGAATGAGGAATCCAGTTGCTACATGAAAGATTTGATCATCTGACTAAAGAGCGTTCACTCATTTAAGTGGTAACTTCCAGCGCATCTGCACAGTCCAGTTATTGTTTGTTCCCAATAATTGGCCCCATCCTCAGCCTGTATAAAAGAGCCCTTAGTTTACACTGTCTGTAGACTATCTAGTATAAGAGTCAAGTTACGGGTTGATGCCTGGCCAATAACGAGTGGAGTCTGTTTAAAGGCTCTTTCACGTGGCCCGATGCACAGTTATTACGATCATTCATTCAGTGCATCCCTTGTTTACACAGGGTGATGTGCTGCTCACAAATGAGAATTTCTGGTGCCACATAAGATTCGATCATCTGAAAATAAGCATTTACTTGTTTGCACATTTACACAACCAAGTTATCGGGAAGGAACGTTTGTTCCCGATAATTGGACGGATCCTCAACCTGTATAAAAGATCCCTTAGCTTACACTGTCTAAATAATCAGTAGGATCAGTAGGGGCTTGTTCACATCTGCATTTGAGGCTCCGTTCTGTTATAAAGACTGGATAACAAAAAGTCCTGCATGCATGACTTTTATGTCTGGGGAAAAAAATGGAAACTGAATGGACTCCATTGTAGTCAATTGAGTCTGTTCACCTCCGTTCTGGTCAGTTATATGCCCTATCCGGCATTTCCGTTATTTCCTTCTTTCTGCGGAAAAGCGAAAGAAATAGCGGTGATGTAAACCCATCCAAAATCTTCCCTAATGAGTTTTGAAGAACATCAACCAGCGCTATAGAATTAACAAAGTTTGTTTTTTTCATCCGCAACTGAACATCTGAATAAATAGGTAATCAGATACTATTCAAGAACATAAGAATGCATTAGCTAACATTCAAAAGCGGAAATACAACCTTCCTCATTATATCTATCCACATATTATTAAGCTCCGTACAATGGGATCTGCTAAGAGACATCTGTAGGTTCTCGAGCTGAACAAGGGATTGCTTGTATAGTCCTTGAAACCATTAATATTATTGACAGATTTCTTAAAAACAAAAACTGCGTCATCGTTCCCCCTCCGATGCGTGTTCTTATCTGCTACACTTAGCTGTTATTGTGAAGGTTTTCTGGGAGAATAATGAGTCACTAGTTACTGAGAACAAGGGCGAGCAGCCCATCAGTGGCAGATCATCTGCAAACAATTAGGTCCTGCTACTCATTCTGCTCTGTTATAAAAGGCCAAAGGAGCCTGCGATCATTTATCTATCCAATTACCATAAAATGTATTAGCAATTCATTTATTAATGATTCATTAGTTAACTGCACATAATGAGCAAACAATAAGCAAGCGGCAGGATTGCGAGGGATTTTAAAGTGAAAAGGTTAGGCGCATTATCTGCAAGGAGCTGGCCACGAGGAAGTTAACACAGGACATAATTATGAAATCTGCAGTCTTGTGCCAGGCGCCACAAAACTCACCCTAATAGAAGTGAAATTAATATTTTTTCACATTTTAAATTTTTTTTTTTGCAGAACAATAGCTGCTGAATTTCTGCTGCACAATCTCCCTTCAGTAAGTTATATGGCACAATTAAGTTAATAAAATTCCAGACAGCAAGACTGTGTTCTTTGTTTGCTGTTCAGGGCCCTTCTAGAAAAACAATAAATCGCATTCATGTCAGCCGAGGCCCATCCCTTTGCTAATTACCTTGTGGTGCTGAAATGACTTCTGTGAAACTGGGAGCACGTAGGAACATACAACCATACAAGGGAGTCTTTTCAGTCTTGTGCAGTAAATGTGTGATAGGCCCCAGGCACACAGATGTTAAACCAGCGAATTCCCCTACAGATTACACTAATGGAAACCCTGTCAGGGAAAGTCAAATGCAGGATCTGTGGTCAAAATCTAATTAAATTTTCTGTACTTAAAAAGAATATGAAAGCCTGCGGGTAATGAAGAGTGTATATAAAAAAGCCTTTGCTTGTTTGTAAAACTGTTTAATTGAATAGTAACTACTATTGAGCTATAAGTCACAATGCAACACCTGTTATTGGAATGAGTATTCTGAATTACAGTCTGCGCGGCGGTGCCAGGGTTCAATCCAAATTAGTGCAAGCAGCCGTTACAGGAGCTATTGCTTAGGGAGCCTATATCCCGCTGTTCTTAATGAGTGTAGGCTGGGTATATATTTGTGGCTCTATGAAATTATCCGCAACCTGGATGCCTTGAGCTCTGATACAAAGGCTGCAGCAGATTCATTCCATAACATTAAGGAAATGAAAATGACTTGGAAGCTGTTTTGCTGTATGTATAACCTTATGGCCACGAGAACACTATCTGTATTATTACTGACGCAGACCAACTTCTATGGACTATGGAAAATCTGCATCTCAAGATAATATATAAATGTGGGGTTATAGCTGCAAATCGAAACATACAAGCACTAGTATCACTACTACTACTACTATTACTAGTACTACTGCTATTACTACTAAAACTACTGCTACTATTACTACTACTACTGCTACTAGTACTACTACTACTACTGCTACTATTACTACTACTACTACCACTACTATTACTAATACTACCACTATTATTACTACTACTACCTCTACTATTACTAATGTGACTACTACTATTACTACTACTATTAGTAGTGCCACTGCTACTATTACTACTACTACTACTACTACTACTATCACTAGTGCTACTACCATCACTACTACTACTATCACAACTATTACTACCACCACCACTACTTCTACTACCACTACTACTATCACTACTATTACTACTACTATTCCTAATACTACTACTACTAGTTTATATCTATAGCGCTAACCAATTCTGCAGCCCTTTATAACTAGGGTAACAACAAGCAAATAAAGCTACTTTAACATTTGCAGCATGGATTTCTGCAGACTGTTCCAGCAGAGAACAGCATGTTATAATTCCCTGGATGCAAGCGGAATGCCCGCTGAACTGATTAACTATAGTGTGTTCTGATGAAAATCGGGCAGCAATGCGGCAAATATGCCGAGAATAGGCCAGACAGAAACTGCTGCTGTTGGTGTCCAGTGGAATCCCGGGATTCTCTGGCGGCCGGATCACATTTTTCTTCTTAATCTTTCTGCAATGCCCAACTTCGGAGTGCAAAAAAAGAGGGTTAGTCAGCACCTCCCAGTGCGCAGGTGCACGCCGCCATGGCAAAGACCTAGAGGAAAAAAAGGAGACAATGCGGCAGCACTCTGCAAATCAGACAAAGTACAACAATGCTTACAAAAATTATGGTGCTAATACTACGCTTAAAAAGCGAGATGCTTGGTCAATGCATTTTGTACAAAACCATCTAAGCCCGTATGCCAAACGTCAAGGCGATCTCTGTTACACGGGTCCTAACACTAAATACTACCTGTTATGCGCCATAATGACCGCCATAAAATTCAGGGAGTGTTGGACCCACATGCATGCTGGATCCACTCTGCCTTTTTCCGTTTTTTGTGCCAAAATGGCCTCCATTACAAGGGATGCAGGTACCAACATGCATGCTGAGCCCACTCTATACCCTTCCTGGTGCTAAACAGCTTCCAATGAATGTAGTGAGAGCAGGCCACAGCTTTATACTGAGAATAATTAAAATCAGCCTATGGGGCAGACAGGCTAATCAGGAGTGCACGACTCGCTGGAGTGCCACATCTCCAGCATTGTAAATCTGCAAAAAAAGAGGGTTAGTCAGCACCTCCCAGTGCGCAGGTGCACGCCGCCATGGCAAAGACCTAGAGGAAAAAAAGGAGACAATGCGGCAGCACTCTGCAAATCAGACAAAGTACAACAATGCTTACAAAAATTATGGTGCTAATACTACGCTTAAAAAGCGAGATGCTTGGTCAATGCATTTTGTACAAAACCATCTAAGCCCGTATGCCAAACGTCAAGGCGATCTCTGTTACACGGGTCCTAACACTAAATACTACCTGTTATGCGCCATAATGACCGCCATAAAATTCAGGGAGTGTTGGACCCACATGCATGCTGGATCCACTCTGCCTTTTTCCGTTTTTTGTGCCAAAATGGCCTCCATTACAAGGGATGCAGGTACCAACATGCATGCTGAGCCCACTCTATACCCTTCCTGGTGCTAAACAGCTTCCAATGAATGTAGTGAGAGCAGGCCACAGCTTTATACTGAGAATAATTAAAATCAGCCTATGGGGCAGACAGGCTAATCAGGAGTGCACGACTCGCTGGAGTGCCACATCTCCAGCATTGTAAATCTGCAAAAAAAGAGGGTTAGTCAGCACCTCCCAGTGCGCAGGTGCACGCCGCCATGGCAAAGACCTAGAGGAAAAAAAGGAGACAATGCGGCAGCACTCTGCAAATCAGACAAAGTACAACAATGCTTACAAAAATTATGGTGCTAATACTACGCTTAAAAAGCGAGATGCTTGGTCAATGCATTTTGTACAAAACCATCTAAGCCCGTATGCCAAACGTCAAGGCGATCTCTGTTACACGGGTCCTAACACTAAATACTACCTGTTATGCGCCATAATGACCGCCATAAAATTCAGGGAGTGTTGGACCCACATGCATGCTGGATCCACTCTGCCTTTTTCCGTTTTTTGTGCCAAAATGGCCTCCATTACAAGGGATGCAGGTACCAACATGCATGCTGAGCCCACTCTATACCCTTCCTGGTGCTAAACAGCTTCCAATGAATGTAGTGAGAGCAGGCCACAGCTTTATACTGAGAATAATTAAAATCAGCCTATGGGGCAGACAGGCTAATCAGGAGTGCACGACTCGCTGGAGTGCCACATCTCCAGCATTGTAAATCTGCAAAAAAAGAGGGTTAGTCAGCACCTCCCAGTGCGCAGGTGCACGCCGCCATGGCAAAGACCTAGAGGAAAAAAAGGAGACAATGCGGCAGCACTCTGCAAATCAGACAAAGTACAACAATGCTTACAAAAATTATGGTGCTAATACTACGCTTAAAAAGCGAGATGCTTGGTCAATGCATTTTGTACAAAACCATCTAAGCCCGTATGCCAAACGTCAAGGCGATCTCTGTTACACGGGTCCTAACACTAAATACTACCTGTTATGCGCCATAATGACCGCCATAAAATTCAGGGAGTGTTGGACCCACATGCATGCTGGATCCACTCTGCCTTTTTCCGTTTTTTGTGCCAAAATGGCCTCCATTACAAGGGATGCAGGTACCAACATGCATGCTGAGCCCACTCTATACCCTTCCTGGTGCTAAACAGCTTCCAATGAATGTAGTGAGAGCAGGCCACAGCTTTATACTGAGAATAATTAAAATCAGCCTATGGGGCAGACAGGCTAATCAGGAGTGCACGACTCGCTGGAGTGCCACATCTCCAGCATTGTAAATCTGCAAAAAAAGAGGGTTAGTCAGCACCTCCCAGTGCGCAGGTGCACGCCGCCATGGCAAAGACCTAGAGGAAAAAAAGGAGACAATGCGGCAGCACTCTGCAAATCAGACAAAGTACAACAATGCTTACAAAAATTATGGTGCTAATACTACGCTTAAAAAGCGAGATGCTTGGTCAATGCATTTTGTACAAAACCATCTAAGCCCGTATGCCAAACGTCAAGGCGATCTCTGTTACACGGGTCCTAACACTAAATACTACCTGTTATGCGCCATAATGACCGCCATAAAATTCAGGGAGTGTTGGACCCACATGCATGCTGGATCCACTCTGCCTTTTTCCGTTTTTTGTGCCAAAATGGCCTCCATTACAAGGGATGCAGGTACCAACATGCATGCTGAGCCCACTCTATACCCTTCCTGGTGCTAAACAGCTTCCAATGAATGTAGTGAGAGCAGGCCACAGCTTTATACTGAGAATAATTAAAATCAGCCTATGGGGCAGACAGGCTAATCAGGAGTGCACGACTCGCTGGAGTGCCACATCTCCAGCATTGTAAATCTGCAAAAAAAGAGGGTTAGTCAGCACCTCCCAGTGCGCAGGTGCACGCCGCCATGGCAAAGACCTAGAGGAAAAAAAGGAGACAATGCGGCAGCACTCTGCAAATCAGACAAAGTACAACAATGCTTACAAAAATTATGGTGCTAATACTACGCTTAAAAAGCGAGATGCTTGGTCAATGCATTTTGTACAAAACCATCTAAGCCCGTATGCCAAACGTCAAGGCGATCTCTGTTACACGGGTCCTAACACTAAATACTACCTGTTATGCGCCATAATGACCGCCATAAAATTCAGGGAGTGTTGGACCCACATGCATGCTGGATCCACTCTGCCTTTTTCCGTTTTTTGTGCCAAAATGGCCTCCATTACAAGGGATGCAGGTACCAACATGCATGCTGAGCCCACTCTATACCCTTCCTGGTGCTAAACAGCTTCCAATGAATGTAGTGAGAGCAGGCCACAGCTTTATACTGAGAATAATTAAAATCAGCCTATGGGGCAGACAGGCTAATCAGGAGTGCACGACTCGCTGGAGTGCCACATCTCCAGCATTGTAAATCTGCAAAAAAAGAGGGTTAGTCAGCACCTCCCAGTGCGCAGGTGCACGCCGCCATGGCAAAGACCTAGAGGAAAAAAAGGAGACAATGCGGCAGCACTCTGCAAATCAGACAAAGTACAACAATGCTTACAAAAATTATGGTGCTAATACTACGCTTAAAAAGCGAGATGCTTGGTCAATGCATTTTGTACAAAACCATCTAAGCCCGTATGCCAAACGTCAAGGCGATCTCTGTTACACGGGTCCTAACACTAAATACTACCTGTTATGCGCCATAATGACCGCCATAAAATTCAGGGAGTGTTGGACCCACATGCATGCTGGATCCACTCTGCCTTTTTCCGTTTTTTGTGCCAAAATGGCCTCCATTACAAGGGATGCAGGTACCAACATGCATGCTGAGCCCACTCTATACCCTTCCTGGTGCTAAACAGCTTCCAATGAATGTAGTGAGAGCAGGCCACAGCTTTATACTGAGAATAATTAAAATCAGCCTATGGGGCAGACAGGCTAATCAGGAGTGCACGACTCGCTGGAGTGCCACATCTCCAGCATTGTAAATCTGCAAAAAAAGAGGGTTAGTCAGCACCTCCCAGTGCGCAGGTGCACGCCGCCATGGCAAAGACCTAGAGGAAAAAAAGGAGACAATGCGGCAGCACTCTGCAAATCAGACAAAGTACAACAATGCTTACAAAAATTATGGTGCTAATACTACGCTTAAAAAGCGAGATGCTTGGTCAATGCATTTTGTACAAAACCATCTAAGCCCGTATGCCAAACGTCAAGGCGATCTCTGTTACACGGGTCCTAACACTAAATACTACCTGTTATGCGCCATAATGACCGCCATAAAATTCAGGGAGTGTTGGACCCACATGCATGCTGGATCCACTCTGCCTTTTTCCGTTTTTTGTGCCAAAATGGCCTCCATTACAAGGGATGCAGGTACCAACATGCATGCTGAGCCCACTCTATACCCTTCCTGGTGCTAAACAGCTTCCAATGAATGTAGTGAGAGCAGGCCACAGCTTTATACTGAGAATAATTAAAATCAGCCTATGGGGCAGACAGGCTAATCAGGAGTGCACGACTCGCTGGAGTGCCACATCTCCAGCATTGTAAATCTGCAAAAAAAGAGGGTTAGTCAGCACCTCCCAGTTTTGCAGAGTGCTGCCGCATTGTCTCCTTTTTTTCCTCTAGGTCTTTGCCATGGCGGCGTGCACCTGCGCACTGGGAGGTGCTGACTAACCCTCTTTTTTTGCAGATTTACAATGCTGGAGATGTGGCACTCCAGCGAGTCGTGCACTCCTGATTAGCCTGTCTGCCCCATAGGCTGATTTTAATTATTCTCAGTATAAAGCTGTGGCCTGCTCTCACTACATTCATTGGAAGCTGTTTAGCACCAGGAAGGGTATAGAGTGGGCTCAGCATGCATGTTGGTACCTGCATCCCTTGTAATGGAGGCCATTTTGGCACAAAAAACGGAAAAAGGCAGAGTGGATCCAGCATGCATGTGGGTCCAACACTCCCTGAATTTTATGGCGGTCATTATGGCGCATAACAGGTAGTATTTAGTGTTAGGACCCGTGTAACAGAGATCGCCTTGACGTTTGGCATACGGGCTTAGATGGTTTTGTACAAAATGCATTGACCAAGCATCTCGCTTTTTAAGCGTAGTATTAGCACCATAATTTTTGTAAGCATTGTTGTACTTTGTCTGATTTGCAGAGTGCTGCCGCATTGTCTCCTTTTTTTCCTCTAGGTCTTTGCCATGGCGGCGTGCACCTGCGCACTGGGAGGTGCTGACTAACCCTCTTTTTTTGCAGATTTACAATGCTGGAGATGTGGCACTCCAGCGAGTCGTGCACTCCTGATTAGCCTGTCTGCCCCATAGGCTGATTTTAATTATTCTCAGTATAAAGCTGTGGCCTGCTCTCACTACATTCATTGGAAGCTGTTTAGCACCAGGAAGGGTATAGAGTGGGCTCAGCATGCATGTTGGTACCTGCATCCCTTGTAATGGAGGCCATTTTGGCACAAAAAACGGAAAAAGGCAGAGTGGATCCAGCATGCATGTGGGTCCAACACTCCCTGAATTTTATGGCGGTCATTATGGCGCATAACAGGTAGTATTTAGTGTTAGGACCCGTGTAACAGAGATCGCCTTGACGTTTGGCATACGGGCTTAGATGGTTTTGTACAAAATGCATTGACCAAGCATCTCGCTTTTTAAGCGTAGTATTAGCACCATAATTTTTGTAAGCATTGTTGTACTTTGTCTGATTTGCAGAGTGCTGCCGCATTGTCTCCTTTTTTTCCTCTAGGTCTTTGCCATGGCGGCGTGCACCTGCGCACTGGGAGGTGCTGACTAACCCTCTTTTTTTGCAGATTTACAATGCTGGAGATGTGGCACTCCAGCGAGTCGTGCACTCCTGATTAGCCTGTCTGCCCCATAGGCTGATTTTAATTATTCTCAGTATAAAGCTGTGGCCTGCTCTCACTACATTCATTGGAAGCTGTTTAGCACCAGGAAGGGTATAGAGTGGGCTCAGCATGCATGTTGGTACCTGCATCCCTTGTAATGGAGGCCATTTTGGCACAAAAAACGGAAAAAGGCAGAGTGGATCCAGCATGCATGTGGGTCCAACACTCCCTGAATTTTATGGCGGTCATTATGGCGCATAACAGGTAGTATTTAGTGTTAGGACCCGTGTAACAGAGATCGCCTTGACGTTTGGCATACGGGCTTAGATGGTTTTGTACAAAATGCATTGACCAAGCATCTCGCTTTTTAAGCGTAGTATTAGCACCATAATTTTTGTAAGCATTGTTGTACTTTGTCTGATTTGCAGAGTGCTGCCGCATTGTCTCCTTTTTTTCCTCTAGGTCTTTGCCATGGCGGCGTGCACCTGCGCACTGGGAGGTGCTGACTAACCCTCTTTTTTTTGCAGATTTACAATGCTGGAGATGTGGCACTCCAGCGAGTCGTGCACTCCTGATTAGCCTGTCTGCCCCATAGGCTGATTTTAATTATTCTCAGTATAAAGCTGTGGCCTGCTCTCACTACATTCATTGGAAGCTGTTTAGCACCAGGAAGGGTATAGAGTGGGCTCAGCATGCATGTTGGTACCTGCATCCCTTGTAATGGAGGCCATTTTGGCACAAAAAACGGAAAAAGGCAGAGTGGATCCAGCATGCATGTGGGTCCAACACTCCCTGAATTTTATGGCGGTCATTATGGCGCATAACAGGTAGTATTTAGTGTTAGGACCCGTGTAACAGAGATCGCCTTGACGTTTGGCATACGGGCTTAGATGGTTTTGTACAAAATGCATTGACCAAGCATCTCGCTTTTTAAGCGTAGTATTAGCACCATAATTTTTGTAAGCATTGTTGTACTTTGTCTGATTTGCAGAGTGCTGCCGCATTGTCTCCTTTTTTTCCTCTAGGTCTTTGCCATGGCGGCGTGCACCTGCGCACTGGGAGGTGCTGACTAACCCTCTTTTTTTGCAGATTTACAATGCTGGAGATGTGGCACTCCAGCGAGTCGTGCACTCCTGATTAGCCTGTCTGCCCCATAGGCTGATTTTAATTATTCTCAGTATAAAGCTGTGGCCTGCTCTCACTACATTCATTGGAAGCTGTTTAGCACCAGGAAGGGTATAGAGTGGGCTCAGCATGCATGTTGGTACCTGCATCCCTTGTAATGGAGGCCATTTTGGCACAAAAAACGGAAAAAGGCAGAGTGGATCCAGCATGCATGTGGGTCCAACACTCCCTGAATTTTATGGCGGTCATTATGGCGCATAACAGGTAGTATTTAGTGTTAGGACCCGTGTAACAGAGATCGCCTTGACGTTTGGCATACGGGCTTAGATGGTTTTGTACAAAATGCATTGACCAAGCATCTCGCTTTTTAAGCGTAGTATTAGCACCATAATTTTTGTAAGCATTGTTGTACTTTGTCTGATTTGCAGAGTGCTGCCGCATTGTCTCCTTTTTTTCCTCTAGGTCTTTGCCATGGCGGCGTGCACCTGCGCACTGGGAGGTGCTGACTAACCCTCTTTTTTTGCAGATTTACAATGCTGGAGATGTGGCACTCCAGCGAGTCGTGCACTCCTGATTAGCCTGTCTGCCCCATAGGCTGATTTTAATTATTCTCAGTATAAAGCTGTGGCCTGCTCTCACTACATTCATTGGAAGCTGTTTAGCACCAGGAAGGGTATAGAGTGGGCTCAGCATGCATGTTGGTACCTGCATCCCTTGTAATGGAGGCCATTTTGGCACAAAAAACGGAAAAAGGCAGAGTGGATCCAGCATGCATGTGGGTCCAACACTCCCTGAATTTTATGGCGGTCATTATGGCGCATAACAGGTAGTATTTAGTGTTAGGACCCGTGTAACAGAGATCGCCTTGACGTTTGGCATACGGGCTTAGATGGTTTTGTACAAAATGCATTGACCAAGCATCTCGCTTTTTAAGCGTAGTATTAGCACCATAATTTTTGTAAGCATTGTTGTACTTTGTCTGATTTGCAGAGTGCTGCCGCATTGTCTCCTTTTTTTCAACTTCGGAGTGCAGTCCTTCAATGGATGGCCAGCCAATCTCAATATGTGGCAGGCGCTGGAAGCAATATAACCCACACTATGTGCAGTGAAGTCTACAGCTGTAAACATGCATTTCCTTTCATTTGCTTTCTTGTCTAGGCACTATCCCTTTTAATGGTCCCAAATCTTCTATAAAAGTCTGTTCTTCATGCCCTCAGAGGTTGGCTCTTAGCACAGTTGCTGTTCTGACATCTTTTCACTCAGAGGGATGGTGTTTCCCTGGATAATTCTCTTTCTCTCTCTTGACTTTCTTGTGAGAAACTCTCTAATCAGGAAGGTAGAGCTGGCCCATCACCTGGAAACTGTCTCTAAGGACTGCCAGTTAACTGATACACAATATAGCCAAATTAATCACCTTTACCATGGGAAGTTCAAGTGCATACTCTGCATATATTAACTCTTGTCTCACAATAAACAATTTGACATCTTTAGCAGTGAACCACTGTGTCACATCATATGCTACCAGCAACCAGGATCTCTTGAATGTTTTTCATTAGCTTTGTTTGAGGCAGATACTATACAACTGCCATGCACTTAGATCTACTTCTGTCATCAACTTGCTTAGTCTGCTGTTTTCTGAGATTTTTTTTTTCTTATTATGCCTTTAAATACCTTTAGTTTCTGTGCCTCTTTGTCAGGTATAGTGTTGAATATTAGATTATTGGCATTAATTGAGTACATCCTGAATTTGTGGTTGTATGGTATTATTGTTGTCTATATTGTAGTTGTGTTTGTTGTGGGTTCAACTTTCTGTTTGTGTTTGAATTGTCTTGCTGTCTTGTTGGAATTAGCAGCTTAGGGTCAGTTTCTGCCAGATTTATTTATTTTACCTACCTTCATTGCTCTCCAACTGTTCATCATTGCTGTCTGTTCTATGAAAATCACAGAAATAAGATAATAATGCACTTGATATCACTCTGATATGATAAAATCTGACACACTTAGCCAATATCAGGTCAATATCAGGCCAAAATCAGGTCAGGCGGGTCCTACGCTAAACCTACCTAAGCCATTGGGCTTCTATGTCTGGTTTAGGTAGATTTAGCGATGTCACTAAGTGTCTCAGAGTGAGGACTTTGTCCATATATAATGCTTGCATCTGTTTTTATCTTAGTTTTTTCAGTGATTTTTTTTGTCTATGTAGTATTTGCTTGAGGGAGTGGCACCTTCAGGTGTGAATGCGCACCTATTTTATCTTGGGAGTAGCATTCCTCTGCACTTTTGCCCTTCCTATCCAATAGAGTGCCTTGATTAGGTGGTACATATAGGTGTGCGTGCTCCTCCTCCCATCGGTTGCTTCATGCACATGGAGGTGACTAGGAGCAGCACACCATATGTGTGGCGTCTGCGCTCCTGAACATAGAAGCCCAATGGCTTAGGTAGGTTTAGCGTAGGACCCGCCTGACCTGAGACCACCTTGGCGCTTGGTAGGCGGGCTCAGATGTGTTTTGATCAAAATATATTGGCTAAGTGTCTCAGATATTATTATATCAGAGTGAGGACTTTGTCCATATATAATGCTTGCATCTACTTTACTAAGTGCATTATTATCTTATTTCTGTGATTTTCTTCAATAATATAGCCAGTGATATTCGCAGATTTGTATATCATACCGTGCAGGATGTTTTTATCTTAGTTTTTGCTGTCTGTTCCATCCATCTTCCTCATCCATTGCCATCCTCATCTAGTTTTCTGTCATCTATCTGTTGGTGAGTTTATTATTAATTATTTGTTGCCTGTCAATCTTACAGTATGTGCTTCATATATCTTTTCTGGTGACCATCTGGTTGTTACGTAATGCTGCTCTACTCAAATCCTGGGGGTACCTGAGTAGCAAGAACTCTAGGTATGACTTGGGAAAATCATGTTCAATAGGTCAAGTAAAGTTCTGTAGTCTTGCAAACAACCCTATACCTTCCAGCTTGCCTAGATCCAGTGGGACATTCCTGGTTACTGTATGTCCCAACTTCAACTGTATCTGAATCGTCAGGATGGAGATACAGTTAAATACAAGGGTGCAGCAAGGAGCCATTGCAAGTGTCTTTATTTGCAATTTTAACATAAATTACAATCAAAACAGGAACTATTAAGAAAGTTCCTGAATAGCCATAGAAGTGATTGGACAAAGTGTGAGATACTCTGCACATATCGTATTGATTTTAGATAGCCACTCTGGGATGCTGGGCGCTTATTGGGACCTCCAATGAAGGGTATTAGCAATTTTGCTACAGTGATTAATTGCTTTAAAAGTTATTGGCTTTTAGGCTGAGGGCAACCAAAGCAATATAAGTGCAGGGATCAGTGTGCCGACTGACCAATAATTGTTTTGCATATGTATTCAATAATTTTCCACTAAGGCTGTATAAGTGGGCAGTACCATCAGATATGGGATAATGTTTCCAGGTGCATATTTCATCTCCAGAAAATGTCTGGAATAGTCAGGTGAATCCTATGTAGGAATTCTAGGGTCGTGTACCACTTAGTTTTATAGAAGTTTTCTTGTATTTTCACACATTTAGAGAAACCGTGATTGTGTTTCAGGGCCTTTAAAGTCTCTTTTTTAGTGAAAGGGATATTAAGTTCTCTCTCCCAGGCTAGGGGAAAGCTACGTTTGGCTGGCACTTTGTTATTGAGTAAACTAGCATACATTTTAGAGAATAGGCCTTTTGAAAGGGATAGTAGCAAGTGATATTGTTCTAGACATGAGGCAAGGGTTGTGTTCTGTCAGATATCGCTTACAAATATGGCAAAAAATGAGAACTGTGTAGGAAAGGTTATTGGTTATAATCCCTCTCTTCTGGAAGTGAGTGGAGGTCCGGGACCTGTTTGTCTCCAAAAATGTCAGTTAATGTATGATTGGGTAGATCTCTAGTATTACCATCTGGGACATATCAATGGGATATGCCATAAATGTCTGGTAGTTATGGGTTCAACCTATGTCTAGATCGAGGCCCCCAAAGTTCTTGAGATATGAATAGCAAGTCGTGCATGCATGGGCACCCCTCCATTTACAGCTGTGGGACTTCCAGAAATAACTGAGCACGGACTTGGCTATTTTTGGAAGTCCCATAGCAAATGGTGGCCAGTTGGTGATCACTGTTGCAGAGTTACATCATGTATTAGCTCATGTAGTACATTTATAGGAGTGTGGTCAATCAGCTTGTGGTCAATGAAGTAGAACTGTGCTCCAACAGATGTCCCTGTTTTCATTTTCATAATGCTGGAGGTTAGTAATCTGGTTTCTTCATTCATATTCACTGTTTAGGATAATATCAGACATCACATATGATTGCAAAGTTCAGGAAAGACACTTTTGGGAAATGTAGATGATCACCACAAGTTTCTAAAACACTTTTAACATGCACCCCTGGGTGACAGTAAATGTTCACCAAGTACTCCCCAAAATGAGAACATTTATACTAAATACCCTGTAATGTGTGTTCATGAATTCACGTTATTCCATAATCGAAGTGATTTTTTATCAAGTCACTATGGATGCATTTAAAATATCTTAAAGGATGCCTTCTGCATAGGTTTAGTGATGTCTTCCAATGAAAAAAAGCCAAAATAGCAACATTCTTACTAAGATAAACTTTATTTTACAACAATTTAATCTATTTCCTTGATGCTGAGGATAACATGGAGATATTGGCTCATGGTTGCTTAACAACTTTTTAGGACATTGAGGTTCTAAATTATATGAGGTGCTGCCCGTTCTTCTTTCATCACTGGGATGTTACTTTGGAAACTTACATAATATTGATTCTGAGGCACATCATCAGTGAAGTGTGTGTGTGCGTTTTGGCAATGTACAAGATTTGAGCGCCCATGTCATTAAACTTCAAAGTTATCAAGTCCATTAAGTACAATAAAAACAATATCCTTGATTAAAATTGTATGTGTCCACATAAAATACAAATTATCTATAGCAATTGGTTTCCCAACAGCAGAGTTTGTGGATCTCATCTAAAGGAGCTGCTGTATTTCTTAACACACATTGGATCCATGTATTAGGAATACAGACACATACTGTATATACGCAAACAAATATGGCAGCTTCTGCAACCACTTAAAGGGGTTATTCCATGACTAATGTAAAAAATGAAAATCAGACATCATATAGTACATGACAATCTCTTTCCAACAAAGCTAGAACCAGCCCTGTACCTTACATGGATCCAGAGATCTCTCCATTATGTGTTCTGTATCAAGCTGACAGCTCAAGGGTAGTGTCTTTTCTGCTGCAGCTCAGGCAGCGTGTCTCAGCTCTCCCTATCACAGCTTAGGAGGCAGCTGAAGGATGAAATTGAGCATGTGCGGCCATCTCGATGAGCCAGACAAAGAAATAGGAAAGAAAACAAACAGCAGGTGTCGCTGTACAGATAAATTTCATTGAATAACTCAGTAGCTATGCTAAGTTTTTAATTGCATGCAATTACAAATGTATTCAGATCCAGATGCTGGTTTGAAAACTCTAGAATATTTTTTATGGGTCAACCCCTTTTAATGGGAATTCAACTGCTAAAGATGACCTCAAGTGAAAGCACATACAGTGTAAAAGGATTTTTTCCATCATAATATTTACATATTTCTAGGATCTCAGGTAGATGCATGTCCCACCACTCCTATCTCCAGAATGGAGCCCCTGAAGTGAAGTAAAGCACACCACACATGAGATGCTCGTTAGAGTTGAGCGGACACCTGGATGTTCGGGTTCGACGGGTTCGGCCAAACTTCAGAAAAAAGTTCGAGTTCGGAACCCGAACTTGACCAAAACTTGACCCCGAACCCCAATGAAGTCAATGGGGACCCGAACTTTTGAGCACTAAAATGGCTGTAAAAATGTCATGGAAAGGGCTAGAGGGCTGCAAATGGCATCAAAATGTGGTTAAGAGCATGGCAAGTGTGGATAGGGAAATGACTTTAAATAACATAAAATAGGTTAAAAAAAAATATATAATCTTGATCTAGGAGGACAAGGTCCATATGGAGTAGGAGGTTGAGGAGGTGGTGGATGTGGCGGTGTAGGTGGAAGCGGCGGTAGAGGAGGAGGAGGTAGCCTACACTGCTTTTTGGTTTTAAATTTAATTTTTAAAATTAGGGTACACCCCAAAACATTGGGAAATATAACCTGTGATAACCCCCTCCAGTCGTGCTAAACACACGTTCAGACAATACACTGGCTGCAGAGCAGGCCAGCACCTCCAAAGGGGTAAAGGGCAAGCTCAGGCCATGTGCCCAATTTGGAGACCCAGAAGTTGCAGGGGCTGACCCCTGTCAGTCAGTTCGTGTAGGCGTGTGCACACTTACTGCCCAACCATGTCGCACGTCCCCTTGATGTTCACGATCCAATTTGATATCTGCTCTATCAACTTTCGATGTTCTTTTATGCGCCTACCATGGTGATCACGGGTGGCGGGGAATCAGGGTTCCAGGCCGGAGAGGGAGCGTGAGAAAGAGAGACCACATCCAAAGGAGGATTCATTTTTTCAAATTTAATATTATAGAGTTGAAATATGGGAGAAATTATTAAAGCATAAAAGTGTGACAACTTTTCAAAGTTTAAGCATTGAATGAAAGGATGTGGCGCGCATTAATTACTGAATAATATATTAAATTTTATTCCCTGTCACCTATGCATAGCAGGTGTTTATTCACGTCCAAAATTGTATAATGTCAACCCAAGAATGTAACAGAAAAATTATAGAAATTTATTAAGCTGTCAACTAGGTAGAGGAGGGGTATATTACACCCAAAAATTGGTGAATTTCACCAAAAAATTTAACTGACAATTATTATTTTTTTAAACCTGTCTACTAGGTATAGCAGTGGTACATCACACCCACAAATTGGTGAATTTCACCGGAAAATGTAACTGACTATTTATTTATTTTTTAAACCTGTCTACTAGGTATAGAAGTGGTACATCACACCCAAAAATTGGTGAAATTCACTGGAAAATGTAAATGACAATTTTTTTTTTTTTTAACCGACCTACTAGGTATAGCAGTGGTACTATACACCCAAAAATTGGTGAATTTCACCCGAAAATGTAAATGACAAAGTAGTGAAATGATATAAAATAAAATACATACAAATAAAAAATAAAAATTTGATTTATGAGGTGGAGTTCCATATGGAGTAGGAGTTTGAGGAGGTGGTGGACGTTGCGGTGTAGGTGGAAGCGGCGGTGGAGGAGGACGAGGTAGCCAACACAGGTTTTTGGTTTTAATTTTATTTTTTAAAATTAGGATACACTCTAAAAGAGTGTTAAAGGGGTTGTCCCACTTCATTAAATATGGATACATTAAATAAATGCCCCCCACTGAACATTTCTTATAATACATGTCATTAAAAAAAAACTAACATTCGTCCTAAAAAACCTTCTTTCACTCCTCATTGTTTATTATAGTATCCAAGGGATACGGCCTCATCTCGGCCGCATCGATGTGCCGCGCCTGCGCACAAAATCCTAACCTTTCTAACAGCGACCGACCTATGCTGTAAGACGTGAACGCGCACGTCTTATCTCTTTCAGGGTTCCGCGCATGCGCAGTATATCAATCACGTCTGAGATTGAGCTGCGCATGCGCGGGCATCTGAACAGTTCGGGCGAGTCAGCGGAGTGGACGGACGTCGGAGGACCGGGATGCTATCTCCTAATAATAGGTAAGCATTATTTCTACTGCCCCACTAATCCACCAACGATTATTGAATATGTGCAAATAAAGGGGGTTCATCCGGAATTCAAACGGGGGTAACTGTATGCATTTTATGTACACTGGGGGCAACTGCATGAATTTTATTGAAACTGGGGGCAACTGTATGCATTTTATGGAAACTGGGGGCAACTGCATGAATTTTATGGAAAATGGGGGCAACTGCATGAATTTTATTGAAACTGGGGGCAACTGTATGCATTTTATGTACACTGGGGGGAACTGCATGCATTTTATGGAAACTGGGGGCAACTGCATGCATTTTATGGAAACTGGGGGCAACTGCATGCATTTTATGGAAACTGGGGGCAACTGTATGCATTTTATGTATATTGGGGGCAACTGTATGAATTTTATGGAAACTGGGGGCAACTGTATGCATTTTATGGAAACTGGGGGCAACTGTATGCATTTTATGGAAACTGGGGGCAACTGTATGCATTTTATGGAAACTGGGGGCAACTGCATGCATTTTATGGAAACTGGGGGCAACTGCATGCATTTTATGGAAACTGGGGGCAACTGTATGAATTGTATGGACACTGGGGGCAACTGTATGCATTTTATGGAAACTGGGGGCAACTATATGAATTATATGCACAATGGGGGCAACTATATTATAGCTATGGACACTGGGGGCAACTATATGAATTTTATACACAATGGGGGCAACTATATTATAGCTATGGACACTGGGGGCAACTATATTATATGTATGGAAACTGGGGGCAACTATATTATAGCTATGGAAACTGGGGGCAACTATATTATAACTATGGACACTGGGGGCAACTATATGAATTTTATGCACAATCGGGGCAACTATATGAATTTTATGCACAATGGGGGCAACTATATTATATGTATGGACACTGGGGGCAACTATATTATATGTATGCACACTGGGGGGCAATTATATTATATGTATGCACACTGGGGGCAACTATATGAATCTCAGATATTATCACTGACTTATTACCCAGCTTTCCCGGTGTCTGATATTATCACTGACTTATCAGACACCGGGAAAGCTGGGTAATAAGTCAGTGATAATATCAGACACCGGGAAAGATGGGTAATAAGTCAGTGATAATATCTGATACCGGGAAAGCTGGGTAATAAGTCAGTGATAATATCTGATACCGGGAAAGCTGGGTAATAAGTCAGTGATAATATCTGATACCGGGAAAGCTGGGTAATAAGTCAGTGATAATATCTGATACCGGGAAAGCTGGGTAATAAGTCAGTGATAATATCAGACACCGGGAAAGCTGGGTAATAAGTCAGTGATAATATCTGATACCGGGAAAGCTGGGTAATAAGTCTGTAATAATATTGTACACCGGGAAAGCTGGGTAATAAGACAGTGATAATATCTGATACCGGGAAAGCTGGGTAATAAGACAGTGATAATATCTGATACCGGGAAAGCTGGGTAATAAGTCAGTGATAATATCTGATACCGGGAAAGCTGGGTAATAAGTCAGTGATAATATCTGATACCGGGAAAGCTGGGTAATAAGTCAGTGATAATATCTGATACCGGGAAAGCTGGGTAATAAGTCAGTGATAATATCAGACACCGGGAAAGATGGGTAATAAGTCAGTGATAATATCTGATACCGGGAAAGCTGGGTAATAAGTCAGTGATAATATCTGATACCAGGAAAGCTGGGTAATAAGTCAGTGATAATATCTGATACCGGGAAAGCTGGGTAATAAGTCAGTGATAATATCTGATACCGGGAAAGCTGGGTAATAAGTCAGTGATAATATCAGACACCGGGAAAGCTGGGTAATAAGTCAGTGATAATATCTGATACCGGGAAAGCTGGGTAATAAGTCTGTAATAATATTGTACACCGGGAAAGATGGGTAATAAGTCAGTGATAATATCTGATACCGGGAAAGCTGGGTAATAAGTCTGTAATAATATTGTACACCGGGAAAGATGGGTAATAAGTCAGTGATAATATCTGATACCGGGAAAGCTGGGTAATAAGTCAGTGATAATATCTGATACCGGGAAAGCTGGGTAATAAGTCAGTGATAATATCTGATACCGGGAAAGCTGTGTAATAAGTCAGTGATAATATCTGATACCGGGAAAGCTGGGTAATAAGTCAGTGATAATATCAGACATCGGAAAAGCTGGGTAATAAGTCAGTGATAATATCTGATACCGGGAAAGCTGGGTAATAAGTCAGTGATAATATCAGACACCGGGAAAGATGGGTAATAAGTCAGTGATAATATCAGACACCGGGAAAGATGGGTAATAAGTCAGTGATAATATCTTCTCCTGTGCCACATTTTCTTCCATCATCGCCAGGAGTGTTTTTTTCAAAGAGGCATAGAAGTGGGATAGTAACGCTGATAACAGCGTTATCGGCACTGGCCATGTTGGTGGAGTACTCGAAACAGCGCAACAAGGAACACAGGTCTCGCATGGAGGCCCAGTCATTGGTGGTGAAGTGGTGCTGTTCCGCCGAGTGACTCACCCGTGCGTACTGCAGCTGAAACTCCACTATCGCCTGCTGCTGCTCACACAGTCTGGTCAGCATGTGCAAGGTGGAGTTCCACCTTGTGGGCACGTCGCATATGAGGCGGCGAGCAGAAGCAGGGTGAGAACGCCGAAAGCGCGCACAGACGGCTCGCACTTTATGCAGCAGCTCTGACATATCGGGGTAATTTTTAAGGAATCTCTGCACCACCAAATTCAGCACATGCACCAGGAAGGGATGTGCGTCAAACCGGCTAGTCCCAGAGCTGCTATGAGATTTCGCCCATTATTGCACACCACCAGGCCGGGCTTGAGGGTGACTGGCACAAACCACTCATCGGTCTGTTGTTCAAGGCCTGTCCACAGCTCCTGCGTGGTGTGGGGTTTGTCCCCCAAACAGATCATTTTTAAAACTGCCTGCTGTCGTTTACCCCTGGCTGTGCTGAAGTTGGTGGTGAAGGTGTTACGCTGACCGGATGAGGAGCTGGTAGACGATGAGGAAGCAGAGAAGGAGGAGGAAGCAACAGGAGGCAAACTGTAGCGCCCTGCAATCCTCGGTGGTGGAAGGACATGCGCCAAACTGCTATCCGCCTCAGGCCCAGCCGCCACTGCATTTACCCAGTGTGCTGTTATGGAGATATAATGGTCCTGACCGTGCTTACTGGTCCACGTATACGTAGTCAGGTGCACCTTGCCACAGATGGTGTTGCGCAGTGCACACCTGATTTTGTCCCCTACTTGGTTGTGCAGGGAAGGGATGGCTCGCCTTGAAAAGAAGTGGCGGCTGGGCACGACGTACTGTGGGACAGCCACCGCCATAAGGCCTTTAAAACTATCCGTCTCCACCAGACGGAATGACAGCATTTCAAAGGCCAGTAATTTAGAAATGCTGGCATTCAGGGCTAGGGATCGCGGGTGGGTAGGGGGATACTTCCTCTTCCTCTCCAGCGTTTGGGAGATGGAGAGCTGAACGCTTCCGTGGGACATTGTGGAGATGCTTGGTGACCCAAGTGTTGGTGTTGCTGGAAGATCCTCTGTTTGCGGGATGGCAGGTGGCACTGTCACTCCAGAGGTGGATGAAAAGGCCGAGACTGCAGCAGAAGAGGAAACAAGAGGAGCCAGAGACCTTTCTTGGTTTTTGAGGTGTCTACTCCACTGCAGCTCGTACTTTGCACTTAAATGCCTGGTCATGCAGGTTGTGCTCAGGTTGAGAACGTTTATGCCTCGCTTACCACTCGTGTCTTGTCGTCAGCACATTGTCTGAAGAACTGCCACGCCAGGGAACTCCTTGGAGCTGGCTTCGGTGTGCTTGGTCCATTGCTGCGGTGGGCAGTAGCAGGCGTACTGTCTAGAGGACGGCAGCTCCGCTTTTGCACCCTGCTCCCTCTTCTGCTGTGCTGGTGGCTCTGTGCGATCACCGCCTCTTCCTCCGAACTACAGGGTGGGCTATTTATATGGATACACCTTAATAAAATGGGAATGGTTGGTGATATTAACTTCCTGTTTGTGGCACATTAGAATATGTGAGGGGGGAAACTTTTCAAGAAGGGTGGTGACCATGGCGGCCATTTTGAAGTCGGCCATTTTGAATCCAACTTGTTTTTCAATAGGAAGAGGGTCATGTGACACATCAAACTTATTGGGAATTTCACACAAAAAACAATGGTGTGCTTGGTTTTAACGTAACTTTATTCTTTCATGAGTTATTTACAAGTTTCTCTTTGTTTACAGCCATTGACATGTCGCCGAGGTTAACACGTGAGGAGCGGATAGAAATTGTGTTGATGTCTGGTGAACGCAGTAACCGGGTCATTGCAGCAGATTTCAATGCAAGACACCCTACGAGACCACCCATCTCCCATGCTACAGTTTGCAAACTGCTTGCTAAGTTTCGTGAAACTGGTTCAGTGTTGGATTTGCCAAAATGTGGACGCATGAAATCTGTCTCTAATGAAGAAACATCAGTGGCTGTCCTAGCTTCATTCAGCAAGAGCCCACAGCGTAGCACTCGCTGCATGTCACTGGAGAGTGGCATTAGTTGAACATCCTTCGGCAGATATTAGCTACTTACAAATGGCACCCTTACAAACTCCAGCTACTGCAGCATCTCAACGAGGATGACCCAGATCGGCGCACTGAATTTGCAGAATGGGCAAAACAAAAATTGGAACAGGACCCTCAGTTTACGCAGAAGATTTTGTTCAGTGATGAGGAAAACTTTTATGTGAATGGTGAAGTTAACAAACAAAACCACCGCTATTGGTCTGACACTAACCCACATTGGATAGATCCCTCCAAGACTGTTGGAACAAAAAAATTGATGGTATGGTGTGGTATATGGGGTACAAAGATAGTGGGGCCATTCTTCATCAATGGAAACCTCAAGGCCACTGGATATGCGAAATTGCTACATGATGATGTGTTTCCCTCTTTATGCACTGAAGCTGGCACGTTCCCTGAGTTTTTCCAGCAAGATGGTGCACCACCACATTATGGGTGTCAGGTCCGAGCATTCCTAGATGAACAGTTTCCTGGAAAGTGGATTGGTTCGGTTGTCGTGGGCCAGTTGAATGGCCCCCAAGGTCTCCCGATCTGACCCCCTTAGACTTTTATCTTTGGGGTCATCTGAAGGCAATTGTCTATGCTGTGAAGATACGAGATGTGCAGCACCTGAAACTACGGATTCTGGAAGCCTGTGCTAGAATTTCTCCTGCAGTGTTGCTATCAGTGTGTGAAGAGTGGGAGAAGAGGGTTGCATTGACAATCCAACACAATGGGCAGCACATTGAACACATTTTATACGTGGTCATAAACTTTTAAATAACTCATGAAAGAATAAAGTTACGTTAAAACCAAGCACACCATTGTTTTTCTTGTGAAATTCCCAATAAGTTTAATGTGTCACATGACCCTCTGACCCAACTTCAAAATGGCCACCATGGTCACCACCCATCTTGAAAAGATTGCCCCCTCACATATATTAATGTGCCACAAACATGAAGTTAATATCACCAACCATTCCCATTTTATTAAGGCGTATCCATATAAATGGCCCACCCTGTACATAGGTCACTCGCATTACCTTGATTCCATGTGGGGTCGAGGACCTCATCGTCCTCCACATCATCTTCCACCCAGTCTTCACCCCTGACTTCCTTGTCGGTCTGCACACTTTCGAAAAGCCCCAGCAGCTGGCATCTGTGTTTCGTCATCATCCGAGATGTGCTGCGATGGTCCTCCCATGTACTCATCTTGAAAGATAAGTGGTTGGGCATCGATGCACTCAATCTCTTCCACTTCTGGGGCAGGGCTAGATGGATAGCCCTGGAAAACCCTGCTAACAGAGTCATCAAAAAGCAGAAGAGACTGTTGCATGACTTGGGGCTCAGACTGCTTGGCTGATTTACAAGGGGGTGAGGTGAAAGACTGATGGACATCGGCTGCAGGTGCCAACTGTGGTCTTTCAGCAGGAGACTGGGTGGGAGACAATGTGAAGGAACTGGATCCACTGTCAGCAACCCAATCTACTATCGCCTGTACTTGTTCAGACCTCACCATTCGTAGAGCCGCATTAGGCCCGACCAAATACCGCTGCAGGTTCTGTCGCCAACTCGCACCAGAGGAAGGGGTTTCACTTGTGCGTGTAGCTGGCACAGATCGACCACGTCCTCTTCCTGCAACAGGAGCTCCACCCGCAGCACGACAACCTGGGCCACGTCCCTTATTTGACGCTCTCCTCATATTTCTCGAATTTAGGATCTTGCCCTAAATGGGTGTTTAATAATAGTAGAATAGAACGACAGTATTTAAAGGGTGTATCTCACACGGCCTGAACCAGACTGGGCCTCAATTAAAGATTTCTTTGCCCCAAATGGCTGTATTTCAAATACCTGAATCAAACCCCTGTATGTAAAGGGTGTATCTCACACAGCCTGAACCAGAGTAGGCCTCAATTAAAGATTTCTTTGCCCAAAATGGCTGTATTTCAAATACCTGAATCAAACCCTGTATGTAAAGGGTGTATCTCCCACGGCCTAAACCAGACTAGGCCTCAATTAAAGATTTGTTTGGACAAAATGGCTGTATTTCAAATACCTGAATCAAACCCTTGTATGTACAGTCGTGGCCAAAAGTTTTGAGAATTACATAAATATTGGAAATTGGAAAAGTTGCTGCTTAAGTTTTTATAATAGCAATTTGCATATACTCCAGAATGTTATGAAGAGTGATCAGATGAATTGCATAGTCCTTCTTTGCCATGAAAATTAACTTAATCCCAAAAAAACCTTTCCACTGCATTTCATTGCTGTCATTAAAGGACTTGCTGAGATCATTTCAGTCATCGTCTTGTTAACTCAGGTGAGAATGTTGACGAGCACAAGGCTGGAGATCATTATGTCAGGCTTATTGGGTTAAAATGGCAGACTTGACCTGTTAAAAGGAGGGTGATGCTTGAAATCATTGTTCTTCCATTGTTAACCATGGTGACCTGCAAAGAAACGCGTGCAGCCATCATTGCGTTGCATAAAAATTGCTTCACAGGCAAGGATATTGTGGCTACTAAGATTGCACCTCAATCAACAATTTATAGGATCATCAAGAACTTCAAGGAAAGAGGTTCAATTCTTGCTAAGAAGGCTTCAGGGCATCCAAGAAAGTCCAGCAAGCGCCAGGATCGTCTCCTAAAGAGAATTCAGCTGCGGGATCGGAGTGCCACCAGTGCAGAGCTTGCTCCGGAATGACAGCAGGCAGGTGTGAGCGCATCTGCACGCACATTGAGGCAAAGACTTTTGGAAGATGGCCTGGTGTCAAGAAGGGCAGCAAAGAAGCCACTTCTCTCCAAAAAAAACATCAGGGACAGATTGATCTTCTGCAGAAAATATGGTGAATGACTGCTGAGGACTGGGGCAAAGTCATATTCTCAGATGAAGCATCTTTCCGATTGTTTGGGGCATCTGGAAAAAGGCTTGTCCGGAGAAGAAAAGGTGAGCGCTACCATCAGTCCTGTGTCATGCCAACAGTAAAGCATCCTGAGACCATTTATGTGTGGGGTTGCTTCTTATCCAAGGGAGTGGGCTCACTCACAATTTTGCCCCAAAACACAGCCATGAATAAAGAATGGTACCAAAACACCCTCCAACAGCAACTTCTTCCAACAATCCAACAACAGTTTGGTGAAGAACAATGCATTTTCCAGCACGATGGAGCACCGTGCCATAAGGCAAAAGTGATAACTAAGTGGCTCGGGGACCAAAACGTTGACATTTTGGGTCCATGGACTGGAAACTCCCCAGATCTTAATCCCATTGAGAACTTGTGGTCAATCCTCAAGAGGCGGGTGGACAAACAAAAACCCACTAATTCTGACAAACTCCAAGAAGTGATTATGAAAGAATGGGTTGCTATCAGTCAGGAATTGGCCCAGAAGTTGATTGAGAGCATGCGCAGTCGAATTGCAGAGGTCCTGAAAAAGAAGGGCCAACACTGCAAATACTGACTCTTTGCATAAATGTCATGTAATTGTCGATAAAAGCCTTTGAAACGTATGAAGTGCGTGTAATTATATTTCAGTACATCACAGAAACAACTGAAACAAAGATATAAAAGCAGTTTAGCAGCAAACTTTGTGAAAACTAATATTTGTGTCATTCTCAAAACTTTTGGCCACGACTGTAGAGGGTGTATCTCAAACGGCTTGAACCACTGTAGGCCTGAATTCAATATTGGTGCACCAAATGGCGGTATTTCAAATCTCTCAATCTAACCCAAATGTATTAAGGGTGTATCTCACAATCACATATGCATCAAAGGCTAGCAACTAATTTTTTTTTGCCCAAACGAGTGTTTATTTAACAACTGAATTTGACAGCAGTATATAAGCCTGTAATTTCACATGTGTTGATGCTGCAAGGCCTGAAAATAGTGTTTTTTGGCAAAAAAAAAGTGTGTTTTTAAAACCCCTAAAAATTATGGGTGTATTTCTAGCTTAAATTGCACACTGACTAATCCAGATGTTGTAGATTGCAAAAAAAGTGATTTTTTTGGTAACAGAATATGAGAGCTGTATATATTTAACTTGAATTTAACACTTGAAGATCAGGAAAATACTATTTTTTGGCAAAATAAAGTGTGTTTTTAAAACCCCTGAAAATGATGGATGTATTTCTAGCTTAAATTGCACACTGACTAATCCAGATGTTGTAGATTGCCAAAAAAGTTGACGAATGTTGACGAGCACAAGGCTGGAGATCATTATGTCAGGCTGATTGGGTTAAAATGGCAGACTTGACATGTTAAAAGGAGGGTGATGCTTGAAATCATTGTTCTTCCATTGTTAACCATGGTGACCTGCAAAGAAACGCGTGCAGCCATCATTGCGTTGCATAAAAATGGCTTCACAGGCAAGGATATTGTGGCTACTAAGATTGCACCTCAATCAACAATTTATAGGATCATCAAGAACTTCAAGGAAAGAGGTTCAATTCTTGTTAAGAAGGCTTCAGGGAGTCCAAGAAAGTCCAGCAAGCGCCAGGATCGTCTCCTAAAGAGGATTAAGCTGTGGGATCGGAGTGCCACCAGTGCAGAGCTTGTTCAGGAATGGCAGCAGGCAGGTGTGAGCGCATCTGCACGCACAGTGAGGCGAAGACTTTTGGAAGATGGCCTGGTGTCAAGAAGGGCAGCAAAGAAGCCACTTCTCTCCAAAAAAAACATCAGGGACAGATTGATCTTCTGCAGAAAGTATGGTGAATGGACTGCTGAGGACTGGGGCAAAGTCATATTCTCTTTTCGATTGTTTGGGGCATCTGGAAAAAGGCTTGTCCGGAGAAGAAAAGGTGAGCACTACCATCAGTCCTGTGTCATGCCAACAGTAAAGCATCCTGAGACCATTCATGTGTGGGGTTGCTTCTCATCCAAGGGAGTGGACTCACAATTTTGCCCAAAAACACAGCCATGAATAAAGAATGGTACCAAAACACCCTCCAACAGCAACTTCTTCCAACAATTGAACAACAGTTTGGTGAAGAACAATGCATTTTCCAGCACGATGGAGCACCGTGCCATAAGGTAAAATTGATAACTAAGTGGCTCGGGGACCAAAACGTTGACATTTTGGGTCCATGGCCTGGAAACTCCCCAGATCTTAATCCCATTGAGAACTTGTGGTCAATCCTCAAGAGGCGGGTGGACAAACAAAAACCCACTAATTCTGACAAACTCCAAGAAATGATTATGAAAGAATGGGTTGCTATCAGTCAGGAATTGGCCCAGAAGTTGATTGAGAGCATGCCCAGTCGAATTGCAGAGGTCCTAAATAAAAGAAGAGCCAACACTGCAAATACTGACTCTTTGCATAAATGTCATGTAATTGTCGATAAAAGCCTTTGAAACGTATGAAGTGCGTGTAATTATATTTCACTACATCACAGAAACAACTGAAACAAAGATCTAAAAGCAGTTTAGCAGCAAACTTTGTGAAAACTAATATTTGTGTCATTCTCAAAACTTTTGGCCACGACTGTAGATTGCCAATTAAACTTGAATTTAACACACTTGCACATCAGGAAAATAGTAGTTTTTGGAAAAAAAAAAGTGTGTTTTTAAAACCCCTGAAAATGATGGATGTATTTCTATCTTGAATTGCACACTGACTAATCCAGATGTTGTAGTTTGCCAAAAATGTGTTTTTTTGGTAACAGAATATGAAAGCTGTATATATTAAACTTGAATTTAACACTTGCAGATCAGGAAAATAATGTTTTTTGGTAAAAAAGTGTGTTTTTAAAACCCCTGAAAATGATGGGTGTATTTGTAGGTTAAATTGCACACTGACTAATCCAGATGTTGTAGATTGCCAAAAAAGTGATTTTTTGGTAACAGAATATGAAAGCTGTATATATTAAACTTGAATTTAACACTTGAAGATCAGGAAAATACAGTTTTTTGGCCAAAATAAAGTATGTTTTTAAAACCCCTGAAAATGATGGGTGTATTTCTAACTTAAATTGCACACTGACTAATCCAGATGTTGTAGATTGCCAAAAAAGTTTTTTTTTTTTGGTAACAGAATAGGAAAGCTGTATATATTAAACTTGAATTTAACACTTTCAGATCAGGAAAATAGTGTTTTTTGGCAAAAAAGTGTGTTTTTAAAACCCCAGAAAATGATGGGTGTATTTCTAGGTTAAATTGCACACTGACTAATCCAGATGTTGTAGATTGCCAAAAAAGTGTTTTTTTGGTAACAGAATATGAAAGCTGTATATATTAAACTTGAATTTAACACTTGCACATCAGAAAAATAGTGGTTTTTGGAAAAAAAAATGTGTGTTTTTAAAACCCCTGAAAATGATGGATGTATTTCTAGCTTGAATTGCACACTGACTAATCCAGATGTTGTAGATTGCCAAAAATGTGTTTTTTTGGTAACAGAATATGAAAGCTGTATATATTAAACTTGAATTTAACACTTGCAGATCAGGAAAATACTGTTTTTTGGCAAAAAAAAGTGTGTTTTTAAAAGCCCAGAAAATGATGGGTGTATTTCTAGGTTAAATTGCACACTGACTAATCCAGATGTTGTAGATTGCAAAAAAAATGGTAATTTACAATGCCCCAAAAGCTCAGATGCAGTGCTGGTGCACTGAGCTTGCATAAAATGGCCGCCGCCGCCGCCCACCTAACTAACAGACGGATAAAAGTTGTTGTTTTTTGGTCAATGGGCTCAGGGCAGGGTAAAACGATTGTGCCCTGCACCCACACAACTATTTCTATGTAGATCGCTGAGTTAGATTCTCTCCTATTCTCTCCCTGAAATCACAAGTCCAGCAGCATCCTCTCCCTACACTTGTAACAGCAGAGTGACGTGCAGCGCTACGTGACTCAAGCTTATATGGAGCCTGGGTCGCATGCTGCTCTGGCCAATCACAGCCATGCCATTAGTAGGCATGGCTGTGATGGCTTCTAAGGGCAGACAGTTAACCGCTTGTTGATTGGCTGCTATGCAGCCTTTCAAAAAGTGCCAAGAAAGTGCCGAACACCGAACCCGAACTTTTACTGAAATGTTCGGGTTCAGGTCCGGGGTCCAAAAATCCTAAAGTTCGGTACGAACCCGAACTTTACTGTTTGGGTTAGCTCAACCCTAATGCTCATCTTTTTTCGGAAGTCCTATAGCAGTGAATGGAGAATAAGACACACATATGCAGCTGTTCTACAATGTGGACATAAGGGCTGGTACCATAAGTGGGACCTGCAATTATCTGACATTTGTGGGATATCATTGTGATATGCCATAAATTCTGAGATGGAAAACCCCTTTAAAGGGTTAGGCTACTTTCACACCTGCGTTAGGTGCGGATCTGTCTGGTATCTGCACAGACGGATCTGCACCTAAATGGAAACGCTTGTATCCATTCAGAACGGATCCGTTTGCATTACCACGAACAAAAAAAAATATATATATTTTTTGTTTTAGTTTTTTTGTTCATGATATTGCAAACGGATCTGTTTTGACTTACACTGAAAGTCAATGGGAGGCGGATCCATTTTCAATTGCACCAGATTATGTCAGTGAAAACGGATCCGTCCACATTGACATACATTGTAAGTCAGGACGGATCCGTTTGGCTCCGCATAGTCAGGCGGACAACAAACCGCTGCAAGCAGCGTTTTGGTGTCCACCTCGAGAGCAGAATGGAGGCTGAACGTAGGCAAACTGATGCATTCTGAACGGATCCTTATCCATTCAGAATGCACTGGGGCTAAACTGATCCGTTTTGGGCCGCTTGTGAGAGCCCTGAAACGGATCCCACAAGCAAACCCAGAAACGCCAGCGTGAAAGTAGCCTTACTGAGTTTTGAGAAAACTTTTGATATGTCATAGAGACACTAAGGCAGAGATGACCAGAAGATGGCTGCAGGGGATGGAGCCAGATGGCCTTCAATGGAAATGTCTGGAAGGTTGGTGCAGAACAAGTGAGGAGCAGGGCTGGTAAGGTGCCTTCAGTCTGCTCACCAAATGCCACCATTAGCTACAAAAAGGGACGGGTGCACAGAGAAGTGCTGATGGGAGAGCTGCCAATGAGGAACGACCATCAGCCTAAATTAACCTAACATCACCCCTACAACAGGGAGGTCCCAGCTGGACAAATGTATGGACTACAATGAGATGTAAGAACTGTAATGCTATGAGCACCACGCCCTTTCCGAGGGACTGTAACTAGTGTTGAGCGAATCATGATGCCGCTCCCTGTCATTGCACCCACTGCTTACAAAGAAATGCACTAAAGAATTTATCACAAAGCAAATTTTTTTGCAAAATTAATCGAAGCAGCTGAATCGAATTTTTGGATACTTCGCTCATCTCGAACTGTAACCATTAAGTGTCTCATGTGAACATAGCCACTAATTATATGTACAATCTGCGTTAGGAAAACTTGTAACTGTCATGCATTTGTGCCCTTTGCAGGAGAATAAGTAAAGCTTGTTGTTTAGAGTGTACGCGCCTCTTCCTGCCTTTTATTCCACACCTCATGAATTACATATACTTTACAGCATACAAAATACTACTAAATCCAGCGCATTTACATTCCTGGCATTATTGCTTTACCCCTTTACGTTTGTGTTTGCCTCGCATTTCATACATTTCGGAAGACGGCTTCCTTAGGATAAATTACTACAGGGTCCCACTAATCATAGCCGGTAGGCCGAGGTACAGAGACACGCACATAATATTCTACAATCCTTATTTAGCAAAAGGTTTTTTTTGCCATACAGATCATGCATTATCTAGACTTTGAATCTCCTCCGCCGTACGGCTTTCACATAACATTTGTTTTAATGCTGACCTTATCCAACCTTGAAAAAAAAAAAAAAAAAAAGTTTGACTCTGGGTTCTGTAATACATGGGGAGAATTGTGTGATGTGCAATTTAACATTCTGCAGCACTAAAATAGTGCGAGGCATTTTGTAGAATCTGGACCAAGGAAACTAATTGGCTTCAGAGAAGGTGAACTGGAGCCAAACTTAGAAGTGAACTTTTAAACAAGTGACTTTAGTCAGAGTGGAGGCAAAATAAAGGCATCTTTGTTCCCCTGCTCAAATTAGCTGATTAAAAATACAAACTTTATATGCTTTAAATGTAGCATTAATTATTTATGTGAGAAATAGGGCCAAATGCATGTGAATTACTTCTTGTATTTCAATTAAAAGTTATGGGAATAATGATCCTTCAGCTTCTAAACTTCACTCCATTAAGTGAATTTTTGGGGCTGTAAGGGCTCTATTCATTGAAACAAAATACTTTTTAGTCACTTCATATTTTTTCCTGGGATGTTTGTGAGCTGGCAATTTGGTGGATGCTAAAACCAATTTGTACAGAAAAGAGGTTTCCTACTTGCAAACAGTAATCCTTGGAATAAACCGCAGCCCGCTGCCTTTTTTTTCTCTCTGCTTTCCTGCTTACTTAGATAAACACACGGCACAATGTAATATCAGAGAAAAATGTTTAGATTTAATGGATGTGAATTATTTGCTCATTAACGGAGACTCGCAAATACCTTGTGGTGACCGACGAACGGACCGATGTGCGTTTAGTCTTACAATCGACGACATAGACACAGACTAGAGTAAAAAAAAAATGCGTAAAAGCGAAAATATCTTCATCCAGGAAAATGACATGTAATGTAAGGCAGGCTCAATCTGCATCTAAAGTAATAGAATTAGTGTAAAAATGGATCTTATTGTGTAATTGTTTTATTGCATTTGGCACTCTGCGTGACAAATAAGAGCTTTCTGTGCCCAGTGTAGTAAATCTCTAGCAACCCGGCAAGTAAAACCCTGGTTTAGGGTGGGTTCACACTAGTGTTAGGGATTCCGTTATGGCTTTCCATTATAACGGAAAATAACGAAATCCATAAGATGGAAGGACGGATCCATTCTTCTGCCCATAGACTTGTATTATGACGTAATGCAAAACGGAAGCCTTTAAAAGGCATTCCGTTTGCTTTCCATCCTAATAGAAGTCTATGGGAATTAAAACAGATCTGTCTGGGTCCTGTTATGCAAGACAGAAAACAAAGTCCTGTCGACAGGACTTTGTTTTCCATCTTGCATAACGGGACCCAGACGGATCCGTTATGCTTTCCGATAGACTTCTATTAGTACGGAAAGCAAACAGAATGCCTTTTAAAGGCTTCCATTTTGCATTCTGTCTGGGCATTCCGTTATTTTCTGTTATAACCATGTTATAACAGAAAGCCATAATGGAATCCCTAATGCTACTGTGAACCCACCCTTGCCTGAGGAGGTGGTGATGGTGAGTACAATAAAGGAATTCAAGAGGGGCCTGGATGTATTTTTGGAGTGTAATAATATTACAGGATATAGCTACTAGAGAGGGGTCGTTGATCCAGGGAGATATTCTGATTGCCTGATAGGAGTCGGGAAGGAATTTTTTATTCCCCTAAAGTGAGGAAAATTGGCTTCTACCTCACAAGGTTTTTTTGCCTTCCTCTGGATCAACTTGCAGGATAACAGGCCGAACTGGATGGACAAATGTCTTTTTTCGGCCTTATGTACTATGTTACTATGTTACCTGCACAATGCAAGCGATGGAAATACTGGGTTATCGTGAATTTTCCATGCAAAAGGCTACACTAATAAGCTTGTCATAAGACTCGGTCTAATATTCTTGTCAGAAGACTATGAAACCAATAGATAGCGCTATTGAGTTATGAACAGCGCCCTCTATTGGTTTAATAGTCTTCTGACAAGAATATTTGTCTTGTCATAAGACTGTGAAACCAATAGAGGGCGCTGTTCATAACTCAATAGCGCCCTCTATTGGTTTCATAGTCTTCTGACAAGAATATTTGTCTTGTCATAAGACTGTGAAACCAATAGAGGGTGCTGTTCATAACTCAATAGCGCCATCTATTGATTTTCATAATCTTATGACAGCTGAAAAACAAGGCAGATTCTGCTCATTTGCATGTCTTTCCTATATGCCCGTGTTTATGCAAATGAGTTTTTACATGACAAAAACTGTATAGAAAGGTTATTGAATATTATGTTAGGACAATCGGAAAACTTTTTATCGTCCTAATGATATTGATCTAGGTGTGCATGTCCACCCAAGCCATCCAACAGATGCAAAATAACTTTTAGGTTTACTGGTTCTCAGTCAGATGAGAGCTGGTTTGGAAAATCTCATAGTGCACAAGGCTGCCATTGTAAAGTATGCTGGCTGTTATCTGTCTCATGGATAGATGGATGGCTTGTACATACCTGGCTTTTGGAATATATCTTTTGTGTGGTTGTCTATTGTATGTCATAGATAATAGGAGTCTAAGATGCATCCAGCTATCCTCTTAATGCTGTTGCCAAAACTTTCCATCAATTTCTAACCTTTTTTTATAAACCAGACACTCTCTTCTCTTTAGAGCAGGGGGTGCCTGGGGTTCTCCCATTGACTTCCATTGTATTAAATTGTATTCGAGTGCCCAAATTATTCGGCTGAGCACTCGGATCTGCCGAGTATAGTGATGCTCGAGACGAACAGCAGTTCGGCCGAGCATGCTCGCTCATCACTATTTATTATAAATATATTCCCAAATACCTGTCATTAGTTATAATGGCTCGTTTTGTCTGGGGAACAATCATCAGGGGAAACAAAATGGGCACTGTCCCATTTGTTTCCCATTAGTCCCATTGCTGTGATAATGGAGACTGCATTCAAGTGCTGCTGCTCATTAGCCACACCTCACTCTCCTCTCATGCCTCCTCATCATCTTCATTCCCACAGAGATTCACCTGTATTCAGGATCATGATTCCTGACAAGCAGAGCAGAGAGGAGGATGAGGAAGCACTATGGCTCATTGTGGTGAAGTAACTTGTCCTCCTGTGTGATTAGGACAGGTTTTGTGTGTACTGATAGGATGGCAGCCATTTTATTTCTCCTAATAATTGCTCCCTAGACAAAACAAGCCATTCTAAGTAATGAAAGGTATTTGTGAATATATTTATTATAAAATAATATTTAAGCATTTTCATTTTTTTTATTCCTGGAGAACCCCTTTAAGAACAGCTCAGGCAAGATGGCCACCCCCATAATCATGTTGAGGAAACAGAATAAAAAAATCTGAAATCAGAAAATAAACACAGATTGGAAACAAAAGATATTTGTGTCACGCTTCGGTGTGGGAGGGAAAAACCACTCCGAGCATAGGAGGGAAGGAACAGGGAATCAAACATGAGAACTAGAGAACCTAGGGAAGGAAGATGGACACCTCCTAGTGAAAACCCTAACCAAAATCCTGACTGACTACCAGTATGAACAGACCCCAAAGGTAGGTGAGTTCATACGCAGGAATACTTAGAGTCCTATCTAGCCCTATAGGACCCTGGTACTAATGGCAGGGATGAGACTACCTGTTCCTCCCAAAGGAAGGCTGAACAGGAGTCTCCTTCAGGCCTAATAAAAACAATAGGGAAATGCAACACACAGAACCCAAACAAAATACAAAAGGGAAAGGAAAGACTTAACTTCAAAGAGGCTATGGAAGCACCAGGAACTCAGCCGAGATCCAACCACAAACAATCCACAGGCACAGAAGCTATAAACCGCACAGCATAGGGGGAGAAGCAACTATAAATAAGGAAGGATAAATTACCACATTAGCAACACCTGGAGGCAAAGGATGTGGCCATTACCAGAAACAACACAGACACCTGTTGATCCACAAGGAAAACCTGTCAGATCAAACCACGTGTTGCCAGTCTCACAGATCTCCTACCACTCACTGTCATCACCGGGACGTCTGTATGTCTCGGTACGTCCATGACAATTTGTTGTTATTTTATTTTAGGGCTCTTTCACACTTGCGTTCTTTTCTTCCGGCATAGAGTTCCGTCGTCGGGGCTCTATGCCGAAAGAATCCTGATCAGTTTTATCCTAATGCATTCTGAATGGAGAGAAATCCGTTCAGGATGCATCAGGATGTCTTCAGTTCCGGACTGGAACGTTTTTTGGCCGGAGAAAATACTGCAGCATGCTGCGCTTTTTGCTCTGGTCAAAAATCCTGAACACTTGCCGCAAGGCCGGATCCGGAATTAATGCCCATTGATAGGCATTGATCCGGATCCGGCCTTAAGCTAAACGTCGTTTCGGCGCATTGCTGGATCAGACGTTTAGCTTTTTCTGAGTGGTTACCATGGCTGCCGGGATGCTAAAGTCCTGGCAGCCATGGTAAAGTGTAGTGGGGAGTGGGGGAGCAGTATACTTACCGTCCGTGCGGCTCCCCGGGCACTCCATAGTGACGTCAGGGCGCCCCACGTGCATGGATGATGTGTCGCATGGATCACGTCATCCATGCGCATGGGGCGCTCTGACGTCATTCTGGAGCGCCCTGGGAGCCGCACGGACTGTAAGTATACTGCTCCCCCGCTCCCCACTACTACTACGGCAACCAGGACTTTAATAGCGTCCTAGGTGCCATAGTAACACTGAACGCATTTTGAAGACGTCTTCAAATCCTTTGATCCGTCTTCAAATGCTTTCAGTTCACTTGTGTTTTTCCGGATCCGGCGTGTAATTCCGGCAAATGGAGTACACGCCGGATCCGGACAACGCAAGTGTGAAAGAGCCCTTAGCTGGCAGATAACATTTTTGGTGGCACATTTTCTTGCACCCATAATGATATGCCAGGTTATGATGATATGTGATTTACCATGTACTGTGTGCCTTTGAAAACACCAATGAAGGAATGGTAAATTGTCAAAGCTTATCTATTTTTAACTTTCCTTATACAATGACTTCTGCACAGGTCACAGAGCATGTTTAATGGGACAGCCATCTTGTCTGAGCTATTCTTAGCATTTAGAAAGCATTAGAAGAAAATTGCTTTACACTAGCCCCATGAGCCATAGACACAATGACTTATATGGGGTAGTTTTCTAGTGCACTACTGTGGGTGACATGCTCTGTAAGTCTTGGGACCATAGGAGAGGGAAATATATAGTGATAATGCCATGGACAGCTTGGCATTATACTGACATTGTGGGAAAGTATCTTGGGTAGGATGTGATGGACATCGTAGAAACTGCACTGCACACAAGGGAAAATACCCTGCGGATATATTCTTAATTATAACATATGGTACTGTATATGTATTGCAATGCATAATGAGGTTGTGTGCACGGTAAATGTGTACGCTGGAAACAATACTGCAATTATGCCGATCTCTTTGCATTATGACTCTTGGATAATAACTTTGGGCTGAGAGACCTTTTTGTACATGTGTTTTTATCTGCATAAGGTCCTTAAAGGGGTTGTTCACCTTTGGAGGGCCTTTCAGTCAGATTACCCAACTGCACCAGACCTGCTGAGGGAAGTATGCTTACCTGCTCCTCACTGCTGGTTTCTGGCGCCTTTGATCCCCTGGCTCCTACTGGGTTCTGGGCATACTCTTTGACGCAGCCAATGACTCACCGCAGTGATGATATGTCCCCCATGGGTCATATTACTGGGTCACGTGATGCATGGAGAACACGTCACTGCTGCAGCCAGTTATTGGCCAAAGCAGTCACGTGACGTACGACAAACAGGAAGTTGATGTACAAAGACTGGAGGAAGGCAGTGGCAGTGAGGGAGTGAAGAAGTCAGGATGCAGTGGTGAGGAGGTAAGTATGCTTTCCTCTGCAGGTCTGGCATTGTGGAAGAGTCTGCCTGAAAGGCCCCCCAGGGTAAATAACCCCGTTAAAAATGTAGTGAGAGATCTGAAAGCATAAATATCAGTGCACGGCAGACCTCATGGTCAGAAGCAGGGAGAAGCAGTCAGTAGCAGGACAGGACATGGAAGAATTAGCTGATGCTGCTGCTGGAAACCAAGCCAGCATTTGTTCCTGCAAGCAACTATTTGAGTTGATGGACATAAGACCTCAGGGATCTAGGGCAACTAAAGCTAAATATCATAGAGGAGTGGAGGCTGGAGACGGGAGTTAAAAAGATGTCACATTGTCTGTGCGTCATGCAAGAAACTAAGGTCTATATCAGAGACAGACCTTCAGATCTGCAGCCTGTATGCAACCCTGTGTGACAGAAGGTATGCAGTTCCTGACACCCAGATAATTGGGTGCAACACAAGCCAGATTGAGAAAAAGTTGTTCTTAAAAGGACGGTGTCATATTTGTCCTTTAAGAGACTGGTTACTAAATTAGCCTGTTGCCTCTGATTAAGTATGTGTCCTCATAAAGAGATGGTAACTACTAAGCCTGTAGAAAAGGGTTAGACACTTGTGACCATTAAAGGGAACCTGTCACTGGGATTTTGTGTATAGAGCTGAGGACATGGGTTGCTAGATGGCCGCTAGCACATCTGCAATATCCAGTCCCCATAGCTCTGTGTGCTTTTATTGAGTAAAAAAAAAAGATTTGATACATATGCAAATTAACCTGAGATGTGTCCTGTTCCTGGGATGAGTCAGGGACAGGAATTATCTCAGGTTAATTTTCATATGTATCAAATAGTTTTTTTTTACTCAATAAAAGCACACACAGCTATGGGGACTGGATATTGCGGATGTGCTAACGGCCATCTAGCAACCCATGTCCTTAGCTCTATACACAAAATCTCGGTGACAGGTTCCCTTTAAGCTTCTTGTCCCATGTGTCTTTAGTAATGCTTGGCTGGTTTAAGTAACAACTGTGGCTTCCTGATTCGTTCCACCATCCTAGGGTTGTAAGCCACGCACACCACTCAGGGCCAAAAAGATCCATTCTGTAAGGTCTGACAACCTTATATTGACACCAAAAAGGCCCATCAAATATTAATCTATTTATTTTGACCCATGTGAGGGTTGGCATTCAACTCTCAGCCCTTTGCTTAAAGGGATTCTGTCATGAGATTTGAGCCCTATAAGCTAAACATATGGCCAGGTCCGTACTAATAACATGAATCCTAAACTGCCCTTATTAAACCTGCTTGTGGCTCTATTAGCCCAAAAAACAGTTTTTTATAAGCTGTCACTCACCTACCTAAGGTGCCCAAGGGGTTTTACGTTAATCCAGGGTGCCCGCCCGCACCCCTCGCCGTCCGGTGTCCAGCGCCGCCTTCCTCACCTCAGCCCCGCCTCCGCAATCCTCCAGTCCCTCTGCTAGATCCGGCGCCTGCGCACTAGGCTCAGCCTGATGCGCAGCGGACTCCTGGCAGCGGCTTCGTGGAGTGAAGTGCGAATGCGCATAATGCATAGGGAAAAACAGGCTGGATGAAATACATAAACTCATCAGTAGATGGTGCTGTTACCATACAATGTAATGCAAATGAATTACAACACAGTTAAATGCAATGTCAAGCTGATAAACACACAGAAAAACAACTGGATCTGCATCTGGGGACAGAACACTCCTCGCTTGGCATCAACCAACGTCATTATTGTATCCGTTGGGTGCAAACAGTAGAACGAGTTCTCCTACTGGTCTGAGGAACAATTTGGTTTCTCCCTGTCTCCGTATTTTCAATTCTACTTTGCATATAATTCCATCCTTACTTGGGAATGTTTTAGTCACAAGACCTAACGACCACTCGTTTCTTCGTGACTGGCAGTCTTTCATTAGGACTACATCGCTGGCCTGGAGGTTAGACTTGCTGGTTTGCCACTTTATCCTTGGTTGCAGAGTGAGAATGTATTGCTTTTTTCACTTGTCCCAGAACGAGTTTGAGAGACTCTGTACTTGTCTCCATCAATTTCTGTAAAGATCTTTGGAATTAAATTCTCCAGGTGGAACACAAATTTGTTCAGTCTTTTGGGTAAGCAGTGTGGCAGGTGTGAGAACTGTTGGGTCTTCAGGATCGCTAGAAATCAGAGTTAGCGGTCTGGCATTTATGATAGCCGATACTTCCGCCATGAAGGTAGTCAGGCTTTCATGAGTCAGCTTTGAAGATCCTTCTTGTAAGAAGATTGAGTCAAGGATTCTCCGTGCGATGCCTATCATCCTCTCCCAAGCACCTCCCATGTGTGAAAAGTGTGGTGGGTTGAAGGTCCAAGTGCATCCTCGTTCACTGAGGTATCTTTCTATATTGTTAATGTCCAAGTTGGAAGAGAGTTGTAGTTCTCTCACTGCTCCGACAAAGTTTGTGCCTCGGTCAGAACAAATGTGTTTGACAGGTCCTCTAATGGCAATGAAACGTCGGAAAGCATTAATAAAACAGGAAGTATCCATAGATTCAATTACTTCAATATGGACATCTCTGATGGACAGACAGGTGAATATAATTGCCCAACGTTTCCTGTGCGCACGGCCTCCCCTGGTTTGCCGGACAACCACAGGCCAAGGACTGAACACGTCTAGGCCAACATTGGTGAAGGGTGGATCCGTACTTAGTCAGTCACACGGGAGGTTTGCCATCTTCGGTGCCTGTGACATACCACAAAGTTTCCGACAGGTAACACATTTAAATATGAATCTGAATACACATCTTTTAGCTCCAACTATCCACAGTCCAGCTGCTCTTAGAGCTCCTTCAGTGAACAGGCGACCTTGGTGCTTTGTCTGTTCATGGTAATGTTGCAAGAGCAGAGTAGCTATATGATGCTGTCCAGGAATTATCACAGGATGTTTCTCTGCTAGTCCTACATTGGCTTCCATTAGGTGTCTACCTACTCTTAAGAGCCCATCTTCATCGATTACTGGGTCAAGTTTCCTTAAAACACTACCTTTGAGCACGGGTCTTTGGCTGACTACACAGGCGATTTCTGTTTCATAGGTTTCATGCTGTACAGCCTGGATGATTAAATTTTTTGACCGCTTTAGATCAAGAGCTGTGTAAACATGTTTACAATGATGCCAACCTCTACAGATATTATTATCTGCCGATGAGGTTGCTTTGTACGACCGAGCAATGTGGGCCAGGCAAGTGATGGCACGGACAAGAGATCTCCAAGTAGAGAACCTACTGAATCTGTGGGATTTCAGGTGGTGGTCCAGAGTCTCCATATGTAACACAGATACCTGAGGATGTATCTCAACATCAGCATGTGGGTCTACTAGTTCAAACATGGCAGTTTCTGTTGTGTTGGGCGTCAGTTCATACAAAAAGGTGGGGCCTGTAAACCAAATTGTATCCTTGAGACGCTCAGCAGCGACGGATCTAGTTGCATGGTCCGCAGGGTTGAGATGTGTAGGTACATATTTCCATTGTTCAAGAGAGGTAGATCTTCTGATCATTAGAACTCTGTTGTTGACGTAGACATAGAAGCGTCTAGCTTCATTACAGATATATCCCAGTACTATCTTGCTATCTGTATAGAACTCTTTAATCTCCAGGTCCATTTCTGCAGCGATGAGTTCGGCTAACTCCACCGCTAACACAGCGGCACATAGTTCCAGGCGTGGTATTGTGTGTTCCTGGAGTGGCGTTAGTTTCGCTTTACTCATGCCGAACCCTACATGGCATTGTCCACTGGTATCTAATGTCTTCAAGTAAGCTACAGCCGCAATTGCTTTGACTGAAGCATTGCAGGAAACACAAAGTTTTTGTGTCTCAACCTTGGTAGTTGCTACAGAAACATATGGACGAGCTATGTGAAGATCCGATAAGGCTGTAAGGGAATTCTTCCAGGCCATCCACGTGGTTCTTTTCTTCATGGGAAGGAGAGTGTCTCAGTTCGACCCTTCTCTGGTAAAGTCTCTTAACATAGCTTTATCTTCGATGAGTATAGGAGCTGCAAATCCCAGTGGGTCATATAAACTGCTTATGGCCGACAGTACTCCTCTGCGAGTAAAGGGTTTTTCTTCTCTGCTAACATGGAAAGTGAAAGTATCAGCTTTTATGTCCCATAGTAGGCCAAGGCTCCGTTGCATCGGAGGTGAGTCAAAGCCTAGGTCTAAATCCTTCAAGTCTTCTAAATGGTCCTGAGAAGGAAAGGCTTCCATCAATTTCTGGCTGTTAGAAGCGATCTTGTGTAGCCTCAGGTTAGACAGAGAGAGCATCTCCTGGGTTCTTTTAAGAAGACTGATTGCAGTCTCATCTGAGGGCATTTATTTCAGACAGTCATCCACATAGAAGTCCTTCTCTACAAAGAGTCAGACATCCGCTCTGTACTTTTCTTCTACTTTTTAAGCTGGGCGTCTTAATCCATAGATGGCGACTGCAGGAGAAGGACTATTGCCGAAGATGTGAACTTTCATACGATACTCTGTAGCATTTTTAAAGGGATCGTTGTCCTTGAACCATAGGAATCTCAAGAAATTTCTATGTTCTTTCTTAAGTAGGAAGCAATGGAACATCTGTTGGATATCAGCCGTGAATGCAACGGAGTCTCTGCGAAAACGGAGAAGCACTCCTATGAGTTGTTGTTTAGATCCGGGCCTGACAGCAAAACGTTGTTCAATGATACGCCTTCATACTTGGCACTTGAGTCAAACACCACTCTGATCTGACCTGGCTTCTTCGGGTGATACACCCCAAACATGGGCAGGTACCAGTGCTGTTCCGAGTCTCGAAGTACAGGTGCTAGATCTGCATGACCGTTCCGGAATATCTTTTCCATGAAGGTAAAGAAGTGATCTCTCATCTCAAGTTTGCTTCGTAGGTTGTGCCTGAGAGAGACAAATCATTAGAAAACTTGCTCTCTATTGTTGGGTAAGCGTTGTCTTTGAGGCTTAAAGGGTAGAGGTGCAACCCAGCTTCTTGTTTCGACCTGCACCATTCCTTGCTCCATTATATCTAGGAACAGTCTATCTTCGAATTACATCGCCATACGATTGTCCTCTTTAGTCTTGCAGAAGACTGTGGATCCCAGGTGGTCTTAATTGCCATCCCAGATGAAGTCATCGTAGGCAGGACCTGCACGGGTACCTGGTGATGAAGTGCTTTGAGGCAGTTCCTTAATGAAGAAGTGATTTTTGCATGGTTGGAGAAGAGATGGGCGTCCATTCTCAAGTGTACTGGTAAGCATGCTGTTGACAGTTGTTGGTTTGTGGACACCTCCCAAACAGACTTCTCCTAGAATGACCCATCCTAGGTCAAGTCTCTGGGCATATGGAGCGTTGTGAGGTCTATTGATCTGCTGTCTAACCTTGTTGACCTGTAGGATATCCCTCCCGAGGAGTAAGACTATCTGAACTTCAGGATCAAGGTTCGGGATCAGGTGTCTTATACGCTTCAGGTGAGGCTGATGCGCTGCTACTTCTGGCGTGGGTATCTAAGACCTATTGTCAAGAATCTGGTTACATTCCAGTATAGTTGGTAAAGGCAGATACACTTGACCATCGCTGAACTCAACTATGTAGCCGCTTGCCCTCCTTCCGGCTGTTTCCACAGAACCAGCACAAGTTCTTAGAGAGTAGGGGGCACCAGGTCCTCTGATGTCGAAGCTATCAAAGAAGGCAGACTTCGCTAACGACTTGTTACTTTGATCGTCTAGAATTGCATACACTTTGATGGCTTTGCCTCGGTCGTCTGCTGGGTGAACCTTCACTAGGGAGATTTTAGAGCAGGATCTGCCTCCTCTGAGGTCTCTGCAAACCTCTGTACATTTAGAAGTAACTGGCAAAGTGTCAGTATTAGTGTCCTTTCGCTCTCCGCTATGCTCTTGGGTTTTGGGTGAAGCCCACGAAGGTGGCCCAGGGTGTAGAGCTGTGTTATGGTTTGTGCTGTCACATTCGGCACACTTTGCACTAACCTCACAGTCCCTGACGAAGTGCGAAGTTGAAGAGCAGCATTTAAAACAGATGTTGTTCTCCTTGAGGAAGGTCTTGCGGTCTTCCAATGACTTTTCCCTGAAGGTTCAGCACTTGAGTAGGGAATGAGGCTTCCTGTGTAAGGGACACTGCCTGCTCGGGTCCTTGGGTTTGTCTCCTCCTTGACAGGAGCTGTACTCTTTATGGACTGAACCTGTGGAAGAAACATTAATTTTGTGGACCTCCACCATTGCCCTACGAGGTTTACTGACTGAGGTGGTGGCACATGACATCATGAAATCAAAGCTAGGATCATTTCAGATTTTTGCTTGTTCAGAGACAAAATCTACAAACACATTAAATAGAGGAAATAGTACATTGTAAGTCTGTTTATACCGAGAACCATACATGACTCACTTCTCTTGCAGGCTGTATGGGAGCTTCTGAACTATAGGATTCACACCTCTAGCAGTGTCAAGGAATGTCAATCCCACCAGATCCCATTCTGCCTTTGCTACACTCAGCTCCATTAATAAGTCAGTTAACTCTCTAAGCTTTGAATAGCCTTTGTTCGCTATTTTAGGAAAGTCCTCAATTCTCTTAAATAAGGCGCTTTCTATGACCTCGGCTGCACCATAAACCTCATCAAGTCTATCCCAGATCCTTTTTAGACCAACGTCTGACTAATTTACATTGATGTCTCTAATCCTTCTAGAGTGTTCGGCGGACTCACTTCCCAACCATTTTACCAGGTGATCCAGTTCCTCACTACATGACAGACCTAAGTCTCTGGTGGCATTTTGGAAGGAAGCTCACCAAGCTCGATAGTTCTCAGCACGGTCGCTGAACTTTACAAGTCCCTTGGTGACCAGCTCACATCGAGCAAGAAACCTGGCAAAGCCCATTGTGGCTTGATTGGCACTGGAACCGGCTGGTGTTGTGTTGTCAGAGTGAATGTGTGGTGCATGGCCATACCTGTTGGAAATCTCTGGTTTAATCTGGTGTGTGTAATACCGTTCTGAAGCGAAGGGCATCTCTCTTGGCAGGGGCAGATTTCTGATTCTCTGTTCTGGAGAGAAATTGTTGTAGCCAGTTTCACTCTGATGTGTATTCTGTAGTTTGCTGCAAGGGGTCTGATAGTCGACTTTCTGATGATCCGAATAAGCATGTTGGCTTGGCTTGTCAACAAACTGCTTTGTATTAAGCTGTGGATCTGGGTCGTGATCTGACTTGGAATGTTGATAGACGTATTGTAAGGTTCCCTTTTGTGGATCTTGGAATTCAAGTCCTGGATGGACGATGCTGCGATGACTCTTGGTTTCCTGAAGTTCCGTGGCTTCTAGAAATTCTGCTTCTGCTATGGCTGCTGCTGTCTCTTTATCTGCGGTGAGTTTTTCTAGAGTCGCTTCAAGTTTCGCTTTCTCTTATCTGCATCTCTTGTTCTGTGAAGCTGGCTTTTGCCTTTGCAGCTTCTACTTTTGCGCGTGTAATGGCGGCAGCTTCTCTGATCGATGTCCTGTTAGAGCCACTTATCTGAGACCTTGTCTTGACTGAAGATGCTGGACTGTTAGACATGGTGTGACTGTTAGGAGACTGCTGCAATATCCGTAGGTAGGCTCTGCGTGGATAATGGCGGGCTCTGTATAGTCAATATTCTGTGCGACTGTTAGGAGACTGTTGCGATATCCGTATGCAGGCTATGCGTAGATAATTGCGGGTTCTGTCTAGTCTGATCTCAGCAGTCGTTTCACTGCTGTCTTCAGCAGTTATTCACTGAGCTTGTTCTCAGCAGTCGTTTCACTGCTGTCTTCATCAGTTATTCACTGAGCTTGTTCTCAGCAGTCGTTTCACTATACTGTCCTCATACACGTTAGCACGATGTGTAATCTGACATGTAGCTAAACCTTCTCTGTCTTGAAAAGGAGAAAACTGTACTGCTTTAACTTTTTCTTTTATTGATAGTAGATTGACAGGAAAGGTGAAACTACAGAATAAAACAGTAGTATTTTAGAACATAAATATCCATGGTACATGGCATAAGACACAGAATAATCTGCTATAAATGCAATACATGAGATAATACAATGATAGTAATAAGCTATCAGATACAAGTAACATATACAAACTATGGTAAATGTCACATAGATAGTGCTCTTACCGACTATGCTTAAACACAGGCTGAATAACAGATGATGGGGCAGGAAAACCAGTGAGAGTGTGTGGCTCCTGAGATATAAGATGGTGGCTGCTTGCTGTACCAGCACAAGACTAGAAAGAACCAGGAACTACCCACAATGCCCTGGGTCTCCCATAATGCATAGGGGAAAACAGGCTGGATGAAATACATAAACTCATCAGTAGATGGTGCTGTTACCATACAACGTAATGCAAATGAATTACAACACAGTTAAATGCAATGTCAAGCTGATAAACACACAGAAAAACATCTGGATCTGCATCTGGGGACAGAACAAGCTCCGAAGCAATAAAGGGGAGAGTAATGGTGGAAATGAAGAAATAGTCAAGTCCAGACTTTTATTAAAGTTCCACAGCTTTACTTGAATCACCTTGCATCCGTACAAGAAGTGATGTTTCTCTTGGTTCCAGCAGGTTTTGGCATAAACTGGCAGGCAAACTTAAATATTCTGCTTTATCTCTCTGCTGTGCTAAACTTGGCTTTAGTCTGGTCGCTGGACTTTAGGGCTGTTCTGGTACCTTTGGAGTGGGGTGCTTTTGCTGTTGACCCCCTCGAGATCCCTCTGTCGGTTAATCTGTAAGGAGTCAGCGTGATTCTCATCTTCTTCCAACTCTAGACTAGACTAAGACTCAGATAGATGGAAAAACTTCCTGCAGCCTCTCCCTTGGTAGGAAACAGACTGGCAAACTCCTGCCCAAAAAGAGGAGAATGGAAAGGAATTGAATCTAAAGATCTCTCTGCCATATCCGCTGCCACCTGCTGGTGAACCAGACACATTACATTAACATAACAGTTTCATAGCAATTTTACGTATGCACAGTGTAAGATGACCTGAAATAAATACACAGATGACATTATGTTCAGCCCATTAGAGACAGGAGCAGGGTGTAGGAGTGATAATACAGTGACGTCACATGACCTAGGCAAAACTTTGAGATGGCAGTGGCCATGTCGGATCCCCCCAATCACATAGTTATGACCCCTTTAGAGAATAGCCATTAGTATAAAAGTCTCGTAAAACCTCTTTAACTCTGTGTGTGCATAGTGGTTGGCATACTCCTTTATGGGACTTGAGAGGTATATCTGTCAGTGTTGCTGTTAGTTTTATGGGAGTTATTCTGTAGGTAGGAAATTGTCCTTAGTGGTTGTTCGGGATTAGCCCAAAAAGGTCATTTTTTTCCCCCAGAAACAGCGCCACTCTTTGCCTTGAGTCTGGTATTGCAGATCAGCTTTGTAATACTAGACACAGCCTACATGCAAACATTGCTTTTTCTGACCTTCTTTTTTTCCCTAATCCTGGAAAACTTCTATAAACCTGGTTAATATCTGAAATTACACAACTTCTGGATTTACGCTATTGTAATTAATAGCATAAAAACAAGTCATAATATATGCACAAACGTTGAACATATTTCACTGACATAGGTCATAAACAGAGATGGTTTTGCTGCATATTTTGTGCAGATATGGTCAATTAGGAGACTGTAGAACATTTCACTGATCCATGGTAACTGGAAAATAATAATGCTAATAATTAGTATGAAACTTCAAGTTCCAGGCATTCGTTTTCCATCTCACTGGTGGTTAAAAATAAAGCAGACATTTACTACAGTCTTTGGAGAATTTCAATAAATTATTTTCATGTGTTTGTGTAAACATTTCAGAATGTTAATTAGTATCTTATACACCCCCATAGAGATTAGTTATTTCTTTATGGCCACACACTTATGTCATTACAGAAATACATTTTATACCTCTGGCATCTAACATTGAAAGAGATGTTATGTGTTTTGTTGGTTTGAGAAGTACGGTAAGTAAGGCTAGACATAAACATAGTTCATGGAAAACTGCACATGGAGACACAATTATGTACAGACACTAGGCAACTTGGGAAGTTGTAGTGATCGTAAAGATTTGCTTGAAGATCTACTATGTTGGCCAGATAAAAGACTCTTTGGAGATGGGCAGGGCCCAAACACTCTTAAGGCCAGGTGCTACAATGATCATGGTGTCTGATCTGCAGGCATCATGTTCTAGAGCAGGAGGAGCTGAGCAGATTAATATCTAGTTCAATGGGAAAAGGTTCAAGAAAACAAGTAGTTTAATCCTTTAAATTCCTAGGAGTCTAATGATTGACATCCTTCCTTGTATGCCTATCTGTCTCCAAGTAGGACCACCCACGGGACTCCTAACTTTAAAAAGGGTAGAGATTTAAACGAATAAAATGCAAGTCATGTCAAATCTTTTAGGACAAAATTATGCATCAATCTTCTTAGAACTTCCTGATCTATAACAAGCTGCCTACAGATCAGACACCGTGTTCAACATGACATGGTTCCCTTTTAGTAACTTTTGCTTTCTTTAACATTACTGACTGGAATTAGAAAACAAAATCAGCTTTTTTCCCCCCAGAAACAATTCCAGTGTTAGGCCTCATGCACATGACCGTACGTGTTTTGTGGTCCACAAACCGCAGATCCGCAGAACATGAATCCTGGCCATGTGCATGCCACCATATTTTTTTTAACCGTAGAAATGTCCTATCCTTGTCCACAAAAGGGACCAGAATAGGACATGCTGTACTATTTTTATGGGCTGGTGGAATGGATAAATGGTGTGCTGTCTGCATCCTTTGTGGCCCCATTAAAATGAACGGTCTGCATCTGATCTTCAAAAAATATGAATTGGATGCAGACCTAAAATATGGTCATGTACATGGGGCCTTAACTGTGGATTATATCTGGTCTATTCCAGTGTATGAAAATGAGCTGCAATACGAGAGGCAGCCAATACACAAACAGACTGCTCTATTCTGTTCAGTAAAATAGGCAAAAAGGATCAGATGGGTCAAACTGAATCCATAGATGAATCTTTTTGAATACATATACAACTGCTGGAAAACCCTGTTGTTGTTTAAAACACTATCTTCATGTAGAATCTTATACAATTTCTTTAAAGGGAATTAGTCCCCTCCTCCAAGCCTTACTACGTGCAGTACTGAATGAATAGTACTTCTCCCTCTAAACTCAGATCACTAATTTACAAGTCCATACTCACCCCCTTTTGCCTCTCTGTTTGCCCACAAACCAGGGCTAAAAAACCATTGCGAGGACTCATGAGTGAGCACAATTAATGGAAAGGACTCAAAGCTAAATCCTCTCAATGTATTCTAGCACCAGTTTCCAAGCACAGAACAGGATAGGTCATCAATATCAGACACAGTAATGGTGGATCCAACACAACAGACTCCAACCAGTCAGCTGTTAGAGGCAGCCACTGGCGCCAAAAACTGTACAGTGACGCCAGTGGGACTGGAAGCAGTAGGTCCCATACACTGTATAGTGCCAGTGCCAGGGTATTGCAGCTCAACTCCAATTCAAGTGAAGTGGAGCTGAGACTGCAGTATGCTGACTCCATAGTAGATGGAGTCTTCCATCCAATGTATAATTTCTGGTACTGGTGGCTACCCAAAACAGCTGATCGCGGGGGTGCCGGGTCTTGGACCCAAACCAGTCTAATACTGATGACCTATCCTTAGGTAGGTCATGAATTCCTAAGTGCTGGAAGGCCCCTTTAAGTCTTATTGTCCTAATCGTGCAAACTGTTCTATCACCAAAAAGCAATATTTCTCACACTGTCATTGGATAGAAATCATAATCTATTTCTTTTTAAAATATAGCTTCAGTTATTTAATTTTAATTCAGAGTTTTCATTATTTTTACATTTATGGACACCACCAGGACTTCCTAAAATGTAATTTGTATATCCTACTGTGACCCAACTCATCAAGGCTATCTGTGATAATGCATTTGATGTCACCAAGGAAGAATTTAGGAAGACATTTTATTAGTTATTGTGCACATATGTGGCTCTGTGGTCCCTAGGTAGAAAACATATGCCCTGGTTCTTGTCTCAGACCCATAAACATATGCCTTTCTATGAGATGCTATGAAAAGGAGGAAAATGTTGAGTGACAGAGCCTAAGGCAGTGCCGATGGGCACTGTACTCCAGGGGTAAACCTTAAAAAGTTAACTACAAGAAACAGAGTTTGAGAAAGAGGAACCATCTGGACCTTTCCAGTCATATCTCCACCTCTGTCATTTTCCCACTTAACACTTCAAAACAAACAGCTGTAATGAAAAAACTATATTAATAAACCTAATTATTGCATATTGTCTTTACATTGTATTTAATAATATAGATAGTCATGTATATAGAAATTTTACAAAATTTTTACTTTGAAATGCAATTGGAGGACACGTTCTAATAAAAAATAACATAAAAATGTCATAAAACAGCTTTTTGGCCTTGTGGTATTAGTGCAAACAATGCAAATAATGTTATGTTTCTGTTGCGATAGCCATATGGGGGCTTGTTTTTAGTGGGATGAGTTTTTTTTACTGTCACCATTTTAGGGTATATAATATATAATGTATTGAAAAGCTATTATTATTTTTTTTTTGAGGGGGGGTGGATAGAAAAAAAATAATTCAGTAATCTTTTGAGTATTGTTTTTTGGGTTTCATTTTTATGGCAACTCTATTGGCTGCAGCATTTAAGGAGATAAACTGCCAGGATTGAAGACAACTCCGATCCTGGCCACTGGATCAGCATAGCAGTTGACACTCTCTGCAGGACCAATCTAGATGTGGCAAGTCTTTTCCAAGCATGCCAAATACATAAGGAGTTAAAGCCAAAAGTAAAAACTGCATCTTCCTGGATGAGAATTTTACAGTATTCCTAAAAAGATTTGCAGAGTGATTGGATTTGGTAGGATCTACAAGCGCGTGTTAACAGGAAGTACAGAGAGTCTCATTGAGTTCTGCATTTCTTTCAGTAGGTATTAACTTGAGAAGTCCAACTGCATTGACCTAAAAACCTCAAAGGGAAAAGCAGGAGGAATGTCAGGAATTACTAAGGTCGCCACTTATCCATCCAGTGTAGAACATCTATGGATGTATGATAGCACACACAAAACAGATATAATGTCTCATTGCAATGTCAAGTTCCTGTGTGGAGTTATACAGCCAGGCAAAATCCTACAAATCAATTGTGTATGATCCATACAGATAGCCCAGGCAGCTGCTATGGTGCCCATGGTGAGAGGGAGTTCAATGCAGATGACAGGTTGCACCTAAAATGTTAGTAGACAGTATGGAGAATTAACCCAAGGATCAGAGAAAGGAGATAGGGGCAAATCAAGTCCTCCTGTCCCAGGTGGTTAAGGATGTGGTAATGTTAACCAGCACTATATGGGGCCCATTTTAATCTTTGAAATGGGGTCACATTACCATAATGCATGCCCCTATTATAAGATAAACAATATTTGGCTACAGTCCTTTATTTTAGGCTGCGTTCACACTTTGTTATTGCCTTCTGTTTGAGGTATACATCAGATTAATTTCATGACATAGACCTCTAATGTGCCTGGTCTGCTATTCCATTCCTAACAGAGCAAAGGGTTTTGTAATGTATACTTGCCTGGCATATGCCATAAAGACACTATGGGACCTTATGGATAAGGGTAGGTTCACATCTACAGCAGGTAAATACAGTAGTCTTCTCCAGTGCTGGAACAGACTACCAGAGTTATCATATCCAGCAGAGTTACACACCACCCCATACCACCAGGCAACTCTAGATCCCCATTTACTATAATGAGGATATGGTGGGTTTCCAGCATGCATGCAGTGGTATTTTTGCAGCAAAATGCCGGAAACCCGCCGGTTCCCTGCCGGGAGCTTTCCTGGTACAAATTCTGAATACTGCTGTAGCCAAGAAGCATCAAATCAGAACATGTGTACATCTGGTGAATGCTATAGTGGTTGAAAAAAATAACTTGTTTTATTTGCTTCATGTCTTCCTGGGGAATTCATTCCTTAGAAGGTTGTTTTCTTACTTCTGTATGTGTGTCCAAAAATAATTCTTTTGGGTTCATTTTACTAAATCTAATTTATTGAACAGCACACACCAATACATATGCAAATGTGAAAACGTTAAATGCACAGTGGGATGTATCTTAAATTTTGGGGAAAGAACAATCATGAATTCAAGTGGCAAAAACTCTGACAGTCCAGGGATACCAACATACGTGAAAGGCATGAGATTAGTCAACTGTCTTTCAAGTAAACAGTGACTTTTCCTTTGCCATTAGCTTAGCCTGAGGCAAAGACATTTCAAAAAGGAGTAATTGAAGCTGCAAAGGAATACTAATTTATTAAGTATTGGCAATATACTGACAAGTGACCAGTATACCGATGTTTCTGGGGGGTTTATTCAACTTCTTCCTCAGATTATAAGACTACTGACCTAAGATTGGTGCTCCTCTGTATTAGGACACATTGGAAAATGTACTCAGTTAGGCCTCATGCACACGACCGTTGTGTGCATCCATGTCCGTTTCCGTGATTTTCTGCGGACCCATTGACTTTCAATGGGTCCGTTGAAAACTTGAAAAATACTCAGTTTTTCATCCGCGTCCGTGATCCGTGTTTCCTGTCCGTCAAAAAAATATGAGCTGTCCTATTTTTTTGACGGACAACGGTTCACGGACCCATTCAAGTCAATGGGTCCGTCAAAAAACACGGATGCACACGAGATTGTCATCCGCGTCCGTGATTTGTGTCCGTAGGCTAGTTTCACACAGACGGATCCGCAGATACTTCAGCATAAAAGCTTTTTTAGATCTGAGTTTTCACTTCGTGAAAACTCAGATTGACAGTACAGTCGTGGCCAAAAGTTTTGAGAATTACATAAATATTGGAAATTGGAAAAGTTGCTGCTTAAGTTTTTATAATAGCAATTTGCATATACTCCAGAATGTTATGAAGAGTGATCAGATGAATTGCATAGTCCTTCTTTGCCATGAAAATTAACTTAATCCCAAAAAAAACTTTCCACTGCATTTCATTGCTGTCATTAAAGGACCTGCTGAGATCATTTCAGTAATCGTCTTGTTAACTCAGGTGAGAATGTTGACGAGCACAAGGCTGGAGATCATTATGTCAGGATGATTGGGTTAAAATGGCAGACTTGACATGTTAAAAGGAGGGAGATGCTTGAAATCATTGTTCTTCCATTGTTAACCATGGTGACCTGCAAAGAAACGCGTGCAGCCATCATTACGTTGCATAAAAATTGCTTCACAGGCAAGGATATTGTGGCTACTAAGATTGCACCTCAATCAACAATTTATAGGATCATCAAGAACTTCAAGGAAAGAGGTTCAATTCTTGTTAAGAAGGCTTCAGGGCATCCAAGAAAGTCCATCAAGCGCCAGGATCGTCTCCTAAAGAGGATTCAGCTGCAGGATCGGAGTGCCACCAGTGCAGAGCTTGCTCAGGAATGGCAGCAGGCAGGTGTGAGCACATCTGCATGCACAGTGAGGCGAAGACTTTTGGAAGATGGCCTGGTGTCAAGAAGGGCAGCAAAGAAGCCACTTCTCTCCAAAAAAAACACCAGGGACAGATTGATCTTCTGCAGAAAGTATGGTGAATGGACTGCTGAGGACTGGGGCAAAGTCATATTCTCCAATGAAGCCTCTTTCCGATTGTTTGGGGCATCTGGAAAAAGACTTGTTCGGAGAAGAAAAGGTGAACGCTACCATCAGTCCTGTGTCATGCCAACAGTAAAGCATCCTGAGACCATTCATGTGTGGGGTTGCTTCTCATCCAAGGGAGTGGGCTCACTCACAATTTTGCCCAAAAACACAGCCATGAATAAAGAATGGTACCAAAACACCCTCCAACAGCAACTTCTTCCAACAATCCAACAACAGTTTGGTGAAGAACAATGCATTTTCCAGCACGATGGAGCACCGTGCCATAAGGCAAAAGTGATAACTAAGTGGCTCGGGGACCAAAACGTTGACATTTTGGGTCCATGGCCTGGAAACTCCCCAGATCTTAATCCCATTGAGAACTTGTGGTCAATCCTCAAGAGGCGGGTGGACAAACAAAAACCCACTAATTTCGACAAACTCCAAGAAGTAATTATGAAAGAATGGGTTGCTATCAGTCAGGAATTGGCCCAGAAGTTGATTGAGAGCATGCCCAGTCGAATTGCAGAGGTCCTGAAAAAGAAGGGCCAACACTGCAAATACTGACTCTTTGCATAAATGTCATGTAATTGTCGATAAAAGCCTTTGAAACGTATGAAGTGCGTGTAATTATATTTCACTACATCACAGAAACAACTGAAACAAAGATCTAAAAGCAGTTTAGCAGCAAACTTTGTGAAAACGAACATTTGTGTCATTCTCAAAACTTTTGGCCACGACTGTATATTCTAACACAGAGGCGTTCCCATAGTGATGGGGACGCTTCAAGTTAGAATATACTAAGAACTGTGTACATGACTGCCCCCTGCTGCCTGGCAGCACCCGATCTCTTACAGGGGGCTATTATCCGCACAATTAACCCCTCAGGTGCCGCACCTGAGGGGTTAATTGTGCGTATCATAGCCCCCTGTAAGAGATCAGGTGCTGCCAGGCAGGAGGGGGCAGACCCCCTTCCCTCCCGTTTTAAATTCATTGGTGGCCAGTGCGCTCCCCCTCCCTTCCTCCCTTCCTCCCTCCCTCCCCCCTCCCCTGTATTACATTCATTGGTGGCCAGTGCGGCCCCCTCTCCCTCCCTCCACTGTATTACATTCATTGGTGGCCAGTGCGGCCCCCCTCCCTCCCTCCCCTGTATTACATTCATTGGTGGCCAGTGCGGCCCCCCCTCCCTACCTCCCCTGTATTACATTCATTGGTGGCCAGTGCGGCCCCCCCTCCCTCCCCTGTATTATATTCATTGGTGGCCAGTGCGGCCCCCCCCTCTTCCCCCCTCCTAATTAAAATCCCCCCCCATCATTGGTGGCAGCGGAGAGTTCCGATCGGATTCCCAGTTTAATCGCGGGGACTCCGATTGGAAACCATGGCAACCAGGAAGCTACTGCAGTCCTGGCTGCCATGGTTACTTAGCAATTTTAGAAACATTATACTTACCTGCGCTGTCTGTGACCGGCTGGGCGCTCCTCCTACTGGTAAGTGAAAGGTCTGTGCTATAAGCAATGCGCCGCACAGACCTGTCACTTACCAGTAGGAGGAGCACCCCGGCCGGCCACAGACAGCGAAGGTTAGTATAATGCTTCTAAAATTGCTAAGTAACCATGGCAGCCAGGACTGCAGTAGCGTCCTGGTTCCCATGGTCACCGATCGGAGCCCCAGCGATTAAACTGGGACTCCGATCGGAACTCTCCGCTGCCACCAATGATGGGAAGGGGGATTGTAATTAGGAGGGGGGGGAGAAGGGGGGCTGCACTGGCCACCAATGAATTTAATACAGGGGAGGGAGGAAGGGGGGGCCGCACTGGCCAACAATGAATTTAAAACTGGGGAGGGGGGTCTGCACCTGATCTCTTACAGGGGGCTATGATACGCAACTGAGGGGTTAATTGTGCGGATCACAGCCCCCTGTAAGAGATCGGGTGCTGCCAGGCAGCAGGGGGCAGTCATGTACACATTCTTAGTATATTCTAACTTGAAGCGCCCCCATCACTATGGGAATGCCTCTGTGTTAGAATATACTGTCGGGTCTGAGTTTTCACAATATAACTCAAATCCGATGGTATATTTTAACATAGAGGCGTTCCCATGGTGATGGGGACGCTTCAAGTTAAAATATACCATCGGATTGGAGAAAACTCCGATCCGATTGTATAATAGGGACTCCTGACTTTACATTGAAAGTCAATGGGGGACGGAGCCGTTTGCAATTGCACCATATTGTGTCAACGTCAAACGGATCCGTCCCCATTGACTTGCATTGTAAGTCAGGACGGATCCGTTTGGCTCCGCATGGCCAGGCGGACACCAAAACGACTTTTTCCTTCATGTCCGTGGATCCTCCAAAAATCAATGAAGACCCACGGAAGAAAAAACGGGCACGGATCACGGAACTACGGAACTTGTTTTTGCGGACCGCAAAAAAAACCAGTCGTCTGCATGAGGCCTTATTCTTATTCCTGCATTCACCATTCAAGGAACACCACCCATCATGTCCTCAGTTAAAGGGGGCCTATAACCTCTCCTGCCATGTCTGTTTTAGCAATTACTCTCATCCTTCTTGTAATAACAATTCTGGAGCATCTATTCTTATGATTCTATGTTGTGCTGTCCCTTTATTATTCCTTCTAGAAGTTAATAATGAATTGCTACCAGTTTTCAATTTAGGTCCAGCTTATTACCAGTTGGGGTGTGTCATTTCACAGCTAGCAGACTGCCCGAAACCCCTGAAGACGCCAATGAGTTGGCGAAACATGTCGGGGGGGCAGCTTGTGAAATGTTTTTAAACAGCGTGTGCACTTCAGATCTGACTGCAGTGCACTAATTGTATAATCTAGAAGAGTCTTAGTCAAAAGCGACACGACTATATACTGCGTCACAGCCTCCTTGCTAATACTGTACTGTGAACAAACAGTGCTAGCATTTTCTAAAGGGCAAACAGCAGTCAGTTCGTTGGCACTGCTGATAATTTTAACTCACACTTGAGTTAGAGAGAAATGATTTTATGACAGGAAATAAATGTTACGTTTTAGGAAATGATTACCGGTAGCACATGTAACTAAGAGACAACTATTGGTCCTTAGGACCATTTGTAAATATTTATTTCACAGTTTGACACAATCCAAACAGTGCTGGCAGAGTCAGGTGATGCAGAAACACCCCACCCCACCTTCACTTTCATTGAAAACTTTTAGTAATTCTTTTAGCAGGAATAAAAAAGGAATGGCAGATCACATAGTCATTAGAATAGATGCTCCAGGATAGTTATTACACGGGGAATACAATTAATGCCTCTTGCTGGATAGGGTGATCTCGCTCTGCCTGTAGGACATACATGCTCTCCCTCGAGCTCATAAAGGGCCCTATAGGAAGGTGCCTGAGCAATAGGTTCTAGTGTGCTTGTTCATGCAAAGGTGTGCTGTTTACGGTCATTTACCCATGTACCAACTCCTGCCTGTTGTCTGGATTTTGACCCTTTGTTACCTGTCTTAAAGAGGCCCTTTCATCAGGCTAGCTCTAGTATAATTATTATCCTACCTTATAGGGCGCCCCCCACTGATGCCATGGCACTTTTTTTTTCTAAAGAACCCCCTGTTCGTCCGCTGTTGGCCCCGTATATTTTGGCACCTTATATTATAATGAGGCGACTCAGTTATACTAGACGGAGACTTGTATTTTCTCTGGGAGTGGTTATCTTCTCCCTGGCTGTGAGCGCATCCAATCAAACGCCCCACTCTTAGCCAGGGAGAACTTGAGCTCATTCTCCCTGGCTAAGAGCGGAGCGTTTGGTTCACTGAGATAATGCCCTTGGGTGTAGCCTCAAACCAAATCTGTTCAAATGACTCAGTGGGTCCACTCCCACTGTGTAACACTGCCTTTGTATGCCAAATTTTCCTTGGTAAATAGTAAGAAAGGTTGTCCAAAGATGACAACCATGTGTGAGATAAATGTGAACTGACAACAACTATTTATAGTGTGAGTCAAAAGCTTCCCAATTTCACAATTGCTTTTCTCTGCTTGTCCAGGCTATGTCCTGCAGTCATGATCTGCACCCAAACTGTAAACCCATCCCATATCTCCACAAAAAAAATCCAACTTGCTGTAATTCAAGGATTATGTCACTGTCAACGTCTGATCACCAAAATGGTGGCCCTGCTGCAATCTATTTGATAAAAATCCAAGGCTGAAATGATGCAATTATACAAGCATTTTTTTTTTACCTCAACCAGTGGTAGATTATGAGAACAAGTGATCCTAAAAAATGTTGGTTTCCAGAAAAGGTATCTTCCCTAGATCTAATCCCTATACTTTCTTCAAGGCAGCCTTGTGACACCTGAAATCCTCTGACTATCTCATTCCATCCTTCTTGATCCAGAGCCCTAGTCATCTCCTCCTTCATCATTGGAAGCATTCTGTATAAGTTCATAAGATGCAAATGGCCACCTATGTTTTTAACAGGTGGGTGGCTTAGGTGGAATGTGAAACAGTAGTATTGGAGCATCGAGACCCAAATTGCTCCAAAAGTCTGGTCTTATGGATGTTCCATGTTCTGCTCTGCCCAGTACAGACATTGGAGACTTTGTCCACAATTAAACTGCCCTTTCTCCTTCTGACAGGCTGGGCAGCCCTTGTCTTGGCTCCCAATGGCCACCTCAGAGGATAGATAGACTAGATATTTTCATGTCAATCTAAGGTGCCACTTACTTATGCTTCCCAGTTGTATTTATTTTATGCACTTATATAGCACTACTGTATTCTGCAGTGCTTTATAGACATTAGAATCACTCTGTCCCCGGTGGGGCTCACAATCTAAGTTTCCTATCAGTATGTCTTCGGAGTGTGGGGGGAAACACGGGGAGAACATACAAACTCCATGCAGATGTTGTCCTTGGTCGGATTCGAACCTAGGACCCCACCGTGCTCCCCATATTCCTAGTCCCACCATTTTATTACCCTTTCCTCTCTTCCTCATCTCCACCTCTTTGGCCACTGTTATGATCTTCTTGTTACCCTCTGTTCTCTCTTTTAGACCCTTATGTTTTCCTTCCTTGTTTAGGTATTCTTTCTTTGATGCTATGCACAATTTGGTATCACTTGGTGTAGTTTACTAGTTTACATGATCATGAAAGCAATTTTGACTGAAAAATATCTATAGTACTATAGTGTAGATGCTGACACTAAAAAAGGAAATGTATGACTTGCTAAAATTAGACTTTGCAATTGGGCTGACTTGTTGCCATCTTAATAACTGACCCCTATAGCAATGTTTTTTTTATTGTTTTGTACTTACATTACAGAAATAATATTCATTTTAATCAGAGAAAATGGCTAGTTGCTAAATTCACTTTTTATAAACAGGGTTTAAACAAAGTGTTACTAAACTATATGGAAGAAAATAGCAGCGTGAACTGAACATATGATTCACAGACACAGCTCCAAATACAGATTTCTATGTTAATGGTGTTTGGCTTAGTTTACTACTACCACTGCCTCCTGTGAGATTACAGAACTAACTGCCATTTAGTACCCCATTCATTGTGGGTTCAATCCTAATCACTGACAATTGTTACACTTTTCTTACTGCATAAATTGCAAGTTAAATTTTCAAAAGATTTAATGCAATCATAATTTTTTGTTATGTTTTGCAGTAATCTCGTTGCCCACGTGTCTGTAAAAGGACCATATGCACAAGAGGCAGCTGCCAATTTGTGAACCACAGTGAACAGGCCTACACTGAAGGCAGCTGTACTGAATATCCCATATGCTTGTTTTTTTTTTTAAAGGAGCTGGCAGTTTTGCCTCAATTGTCATTAGCATGGTATACAATCAGTCTGAAAGTGAATTATTCCAATCCTCTCATAAAGAGCATTTAAATGGGGGGGTGACAAATAAGACAAATAAGATGATGTCAAAGAAGAAGGAAAGAATAAAAACCTTTTGGTTTTGGGATTTGAATGGAAGGCAATCTTTTATTGAAATGCATAAAAAAAAAAAAAAAAAAGGAAAAATGTACGCTACCATGAAAATCTCACGTTGACCAGGTTGTAGGGTTCATAAGTTGAACCTTATGGAAAAGAGTATTTTGGCACAACATTTTTTAACAGTTGATACAGAATTATTTTGTCTATTTCCTTGGCTTTCCCACTGTTGTCTGTAACCAGCAAGATGTCTGTTGTAATCAAAAAGGTTCCCGTTTCCCAAAATTGACGAATCACTGCCTGAGAAAAAAGTTGAATAAAAAAACAACAAATATTTAGTGAGATTTTAAATAAAATCTTCGGTCATAACCCTAAATATGCACCATGTTGAGGCAAAATAGATAGCAATACTAATACACTGTCTAGTAAAAGGTAACAATATTTTGCACTTTTGACTTTCAGGCTCCATATCTCACCTTCCACTACAGCTTTGAATGTGAGACTACTATCATTTTATAGATAATCATCTTGGCTATCTTATACATAAATTGGACTTACAATTATTTAGCATATAATTATTTATGCAGATTCTTGTCATATAACAGCATTGTTACTGTTTTGCTCCTAAAATTCTAAATTTAAATTTTTAGTATTTTGTATATCCACCTTTAGCTTTCAACAGTTCCTGAATCCTTCTGGGCATGCTCTCGATCAGATTCAAGCATGTCTCTACCGAAATCTGTTTCCAGATCTCTTCTACATAGTCCCAAGGTTGGTGCATACTGGTCGACTTGGGTATGAATATAGATTTTTCTTCAACTCTACCCACAAGTGTTCTATTGGGTTGAGGTCTGGGGAGGTCAAGCACCTCTACTTCATTGTCATCCAACCATTTCTTCACCAATCTTCGGGTCTTTGTCCTGCTGGAACCTTATGTCGTCCTTTTCAAACCCATTGTACTCAAGTGTACGAAGTAACTTGTCTTGTAGGATAATCACCTATAGCTCAGCATTGAGACTACCATTGATCCTGGTCAAGTATCCAATGCTTTTGGCTGTGAAAGAACACCATATCATCTGGCTTCCTCCATCGAATTTGACAGTTCCTTCAATTTCTCGATCTGTTAGTCCCTTTTCCCTCTTTTCTTCCAGACCCATCTGAACCCATCAGAGTCCAGTTTATTGACTTTTGTCTCATCGCTCCAAATCACCCATTTCCAATCTTCTACTGTCCACTATTCATACCTACGCTTTTTATGATGATGTTGAAGTCAAGGCTTCTTCACCTTTTTTCAGGCCACCATTCCAGACTTGTGTAATGCACGTTACACGGTGCTTGCTTGGACGTCTGTGGCACTTACATGATGCAGTTTGGCAATTTTCTTGGTCAAGATACCAACTATCAATGAGCTGGATAATGCTGTTTCTCTTTTCTTGGAAAATCTTCTTCATGGCTGTTCCTGGAGTTAAACCTGTGACCTTTCACTTGGGAATCAACATAATAACACACTGAGCTATTAAGGAATGTGAGAACAGGTTGTAATTTGTAGTATACAAGAAGAAAAAGATTGTTCCATCACCAGAAGCAAAACAGTAACAATGCAGTTACATGACAAGAATGCACATAACTAATCATATGCTAAATAGTTGCAAGTCCAATTTATGTATGAGATAGCCAAGATGATTGTCTGTAAAATGATAATAGTCTCACATTCGAAGCTGAAGTGGATGGTGAGATATGGAGCCTGAAAGTCAAAAGTTTAAAACATTGTTACCCTTTTGCTCATCTGGACCAAGTCCAGTCTGAATCCTGTCAGTCAACTGCTGACCTTATACGGTTGCAAGAAAAAGTGTGTGAACCCTTTGGAATGATATGGATTTCTGCACAAATTGGTCATAAAATGTGATCTGATCTTCATCTAAGTCACAACAATAGACAATCACAGTCTTCTTAAACTAATAACACACAAATAATTAAATCTTACCATGTTTTTATTGAACACACCATGTAAACATTCACAGTGCAGGTGGAAAAAGTATGGGAACCCCTAGACTAATGACATCTCCAAGAGCTAATTGGAGTGAGGTGTCAGCCAACTGGAGTCTAATCAATGAGATGAGATTGGAGGTGTTTGTTACAGCTGCCCTACCCTATAAAAAACACACACCAGTTCTGGGTTTGCTTTTCACAAGAAGCATTGCCTGATGTGAATGATGCCTCACACAAAAGAGCTCTCAGAAGACCTACGATTAAGAATTGTTGACTTGCATAAAGCTGGAAAGGGTTATAAAAGTATCTCCAAAAGCCTTGCTGTTCATCAGTCCACGGTAAGACAAATGCTATAAATGGAGAAAGTTCAGCACTGCTGCTACTCTCCCTAGGAGTGGCCATCCTGTAAAGATGACTGCAAGAGCACAGAGCAGACTGCTCAATGAGGTGAAGAAGAATCCTAGAGTGTCAGCTAAAGACTTACAAAAGTCTCTGGCATATGCTAACATCCCTGTTAGCGAATCTACGATACGTAAAATGCTAAACAAGAATGGACTTCATTGGAGTATACCACAGAGGAAGCCACTGCTGTCCAAAAAATAAATTGCTGCACGTATAAAGTTTGCACAAGAGCACCTGGATGTTCCACAGCAGTACTGGCAAAATATTCTGTGGACAGATGAAACCAAAGTTGAGTTGTTTGGAAGAATCTCACAACACTATGTGTGGAGAAAAAGAGGTACAGCACACCAACATCAAAACCTCATCCCAACTGTAAAGTATAGTGGTGGGGGCATCATGGTTTGGAGCTGCTTTGCTGCGTCAGGGCCTGGATGGATTGCTATCATCGAAGGAAAAATGAATTCCCAAGTTTATCAAGACATTTTGCAGGAGAACTTAAGGCCATGTGTCCACCAACTGAAGCTCAACAGAAGATGGGTGTTGCAACAGGACAATGACCCAAAGCATATAAGTAAATCAACAATAGAATGGCTTAAACAGAAGAAAATACGCCTTCTGGAGTGGCCCAGTCAGAGTCCTGACCTCAACCCGATTGAGATGCTGTGGCATGACCTCAAGAAAGCGATTCACACCAGACATCCCAAGAATATTGCTGAACTGAAGCAGTTCTGTAAAGAGGAATGGTCAAGAATTACTCCTGACCGTTGTGCACGTCTGATCTGCAACTAGAGGAAACGTTTGGTTGAAGTTATTGCTGCCAAAGGAGGTTCAACCAGTTATTAAATCCAAGGGTTCACATACTTTTTCCACCTGCACTGTGAATGTTTACATGGTGTGTTCAATAAAAACATGGTAACATTTAATTATTTGTGTGCTATTAGTTTAAGCAGACTGTGATTGTCTATTGTTGTGACTTAGATTAAGATCAGATCACATTTTATGACCAATTTGTGCAGAAATCCATATCATTCCAAAGGGTTCACATACTTTTTCTTGCAACTGTATGTGACATGAGACATAGAAACTAGTTTATGAAACATTTAGTCTGCAGTGTAGTAGCGCTCATTGGAGCTGATTTCGTGGAATGTAACATATAATTCACATCCAGCACAATCCTGGTTATCGCTTCCTCGTGTCCCAGAAACAGCGAGTGGGAAAATGTATGCAGCATAAATATCTTAGCAGAGATAAGTGACATAGCAGGCATAGGTTCTGAGATCACAATCCTTCAATGCACCTCTGATATACAAGGTTATTCCCCTACAATGCAGGCTAGTTTTCGTGTCACTTCCTGGCTAACAGCAGTGTACTATAGTCCGTACTGAAATGCCTAGCTGTGGTGATGCTCTACTCATTTCAAAGCCCAGTAATGGGAATCTCATCAGGAGCTCTAAAACAGGAGTAGCTAAAGTGTCTATGAGTTAACACATTCAGAAGTGCCAACCACAACTAATGGTGTATGGCAGCATCAGGGGAGTAGCTATAGGGGGTGGAGAGATAGCAGTCTGCTACCGGGCCAAGGAGCCTGAAGGGGTCCAAAGACCCTTGTGCCACATAAGAAGACATTGGTATTATACACTGCGTGCAGAATTATTAGGCAAATGAGTATTTTGACCACATCATCCTCTTTATGCATGTTGTCTTACTCCAAGCTGTATAGGCTCGAAAGCCTACTACCAATTAAGCATATTAGGTGATGTGCATCTCTGTAATGAGAAGGGGTGTGGTCTAATGACATCAACACCCTATATCAGGTGTGCATAATTATTAGGCAACTTCCTTTCCTTTAGCAAAATGGGTCAAAAGAAGGACTTGACAGGCTCAGAAAAGTCAAAAATAGTGAGATATCTTGCAGAGGGATGCAGCACTCTTAAAATTGCAAAGCTTCTGAAGCGTGATCATCGAACAATCAAGCGTTTCATTCAAAATAGTCAACAGGGTCGCAAGAAGCGTGTGGAAAAACCAAGGCGCAAAATAACTGCCCATGAACTGAGAAAAGTCAAGCGTGCAGCTGTCAAGATGCCACTTGCCACCAGTTTGGCCATATTTCAGAGCTGCAACATCACTGGAGTGCCCAAAAGCACAAGGTGTGCAATACTCAGAGACATGGCCAAGGTAAGAAAGGCTGAAAGACGACCACCACTGAACAAGACACACAAGCTGAAACGTCAAGACTGGGCCAAGAAATATCTCAAGACTGATTTTTCTAAGGTTTTATGGACTGATGAAATGAGAGTGAGTCTTGATGGGCCAGATGGATGGGCCCGTGGCTGGATTGGTAAAGGGCAGAGAGCTCCAGTCCGACTCAGACGCCAGCAAGGTGGAGGTGGAGTACTGGTTTGGGCTGGTATCATCAAAGATGAGCTTGTGGGGCCTTTTCGGGTTGAGGATGGAGTCAAGCTCAACTCCCAGTCCTACTGCCAGTTTCTGGAAGACACCTTCTTCAAGCAGTGGTACAGGAAGAAGTTTGCATCCTTCAAGAAAAACATGATTTTCATGCAGGACAATGCTCCATCACACGCGTCCAAGTACTCCACAGCGTGGCTGGCAAGAAAGGGTATAAAAGAAGAAAATCTAATGACATGGCCTCCTTGTTCACCTGATCTGAACCCCATTGAGAACCTGTGGTCCATCATCAAATGTGAGATTTACAAGGAGGGAAAACAGTACACCTCTCTGAACAGTGTCTGGGAGGCTGTGGTTGCTGCTGCACGCAATGTTGATGGTGAACAGATCAAAACACTGACAGAATCCATGGATGGCAGGCTTTTAAGTGTCCTTGCAAAGAAAGGTGGCTATATTGGTCACTGATTTGTTTTTGTTTTGTTTTTGAATGTCAGAAATGTATATTTGTGAATGTTGAGATGTTATATTGGTTTCACTGGTAAAAATAAATAATTGAAATAGGTATATATTTGTTTTTTGTTAAGTTGCCTAATAATTATGCACAGTAATAGTCACCTGCACACACAGATATCCCCCTAAAATAGCTAAAACTAAAAACAAACTAAAAACTACTTCCAAAAATATTCAGCTTTGATATTAATGAGTTTTTTGGGTTCATTGAGAACATGGTTGTTGTTCAATAATAAAATTAATCCTCAAAAATACAACTTGCCTAATAATTCTGCACTCCCTGTAGAAAGTGCATGCTGGGAGGGCTATGTTATATTTCGCACTGGGGCCCAGAATGTTCAAGTCAGTCCTCTGGCTGGAGGGAAGGGGTTAGGTCAAGAATTTGGAATGGGGAGGGGGTGCTGTTTCAGTTTTTGTCTCAGGCAGAAGAAAGGCAATGTGCTCCCCTGCCCCTGGCTACAAAGCACTAAGGAAAGGGGGCCCAAGCTGAACTCTTGCCACTGGGTAGCATGATTAGTAGAGCTTCTGATGAGATGCCGGTGACTGGGATTTGAAATATGTAAAGTGTCCCCACAGATAGGAGTTTCAGTGCAACAGTTTCAGACTGGCTGGGCAAAGTCCGATAAAGTAGTATTGTGCGGTACGCAGCCCTGCAGGGTAAGCGATGGTGAGGTCATGGTTAATAGGCAAAACGAGGGTTGCACTTGGTTACTCACAGTTTATGGAAGACCCTGGGCAGGCGTACAGCAGTGATGGCGAGGCTGGCACATGGATCCTCTGGGGCACTCTCTGTATATAGGGACCAGGCCAGATGGTAGGTGAGGTGCCCTGGGTGTTGCAGGTTTAATGTGCCGGTGGCAAGATCCCTTTAAGTTTGTGACGCCAGTGCCGGTAACGGTGGCACACCGATTTGTTGCAGTAATAATGGAGGAACACAAATTGCAGTGAACCAAAACTTCCTTTTACTGAAACAGTTAACTATTTACAGTCTTTAGGCAAAGTTACACATGTACAAGATAGTGACAGGCAGGCTTTACTTCAAATGGCAGGCACAATGTTCTTGCAAGATACTCAGAGGGTTAAAACACTTACAGATCAGGCTGCACTTTTCCTCAGAATCCTGTCTGTCTTTATCCCAAGGCCCGTATGCCCTATTGCTGGCTTTATCCTTGGTTAGGGTAAACTTCCTCTCGTATATGACTCCTTGCTTTAAGTAGAACCTTCTGCCCTTCAGCTCTCTGTTTGGCTGGAAACACCTTGGCTCTGCACTGTACTCTTGTGGGAACTGGGTTTCTCAGGAGGTAAAACCCTCTACCTGTGGCAAACTTCTGAGCTTGATTTGCTCAGGAACCTCAGGCAGGCTAGACTGCACTCACTAGCCTCCTGGACTACACTGCCTTCCCCTTTCCTGTCTGGACCTAACTATATATACTAGGGGGTTCCCTAGCTCCCTCTACTGTCTAGGAGGAGGAACTACACCCCTACAGGCCCGGTACACAGGAAATACACAGGAAAAATCACATAAAACATCATATAAAATACAATGGCCATACTCCACAGGAGATGGAGAATAACGTGGCCAAATTGACCCTTGTGCAGTGCCCACATTTAACTAGTGGGACACTACATACCCTGTTGCTTTGACATTGCCCGTCCTTGGCGCAACACAAGGGGCCCGCCCAGCTGGACACTGCAACCTGAAAGACAAAAATGCTAAGCAGGCACACACAGCTATATTTGCAATACAAATATCAGGCAGCTCCGCTGGCAAAGGAACAAGTGCGGTGAAAAGGGGCGTTGTTCTCTTCACTCAGAATAGTAAAGGGAACAGGGGCGCTGACCTGGTACAGTGTATCAAAAATAACCAGGATAGTTCATAATAATAAAAAAATGCAACAATGACATAAGTTCCTGGAGGCTCAACAAAACAAAATGAGTCCGTACCCGGATCTTGTGGACAGTTAAACAGGGGTTTCTTGGGAGGAGCTACTCTGGTCAACAATGTAGTCTCCGAATCTCACAGGTGGGTGCCCCTTAGTAGGCCGCGTGGACCTTCTTACAGGCAGAGGCTCTTCCTGCCTGGATCAGTCTTTGGTAGTGGGTTGATGACATCAGGCACTTGTACATCCAGGGAGTGGTCGGCAGGCAGTCTCCCTTGACGGCCGAACATCAAATAGAAAGGCGTGTACCCGGTGGAACAGTGAATGGTATTGTTATATGTATACATGAGTTGTGGCAGCAGAGTAGGCCAACTACCCCTTGTCTCAGGAGGTACTGCTCTCAACATTTCAATGAGAGTTTGATTCATCTTTTCACAGAGTCCGTTACCTTGCGGATGATAGGCTGTGGTCCGGACCTTCTGGCAATTGTGTAGCAGGCACATCTCCTGGAACAACTGTGATTCAAACGCAGACCCCTGGTTGGTGAGGATCCTTTCTGGGCAGCCGTAGGGTAGGAGGAAATGCTTCCAGAACACCATCGCCGCAGTCTTGGCTGTCAGGTCCCTCACAGGCACTGCTACAACAAACTTAGTGAAGTGATCAATAATGGTCATGGCATAAGTATAACCTGAGCGACTTGGCTCCAACTTCACATGATCAATGGCAACAAGTTCTAAGGGAGTTTTACTCACGATAGGATGGAGAGGCGCTCTCTGGTCATGGTGTTCACTAATCCCGACGGCACAGGCAGTACATTCCCGGCACCATTTTTCAATGTCTTCTCTCATCCCGATCCAATAGAACCTCCTGCAAATGGTGGCCTCAGTTTTCTGCACGCCAAAGTGTCCGGACTGGTTATGATACATCTCTAACACCAGACTGGCATCTCGACGTGGTATGAGGATCTGGTACACCCTATCGCAGGACACTGGATCCAGGCTCCTCCTAAGCAACAGGCTTTTTTGAAGGAAGAGTTGGTGGCGATGCCTCCACAGTCTCAATAGTTCTGGGTCTGCACTCTTCCTGCGGACTCTCTCACTAGTTCTCCCACTAGTAAGGAAGTCAAGCAGTTCACCGAGGACTCTACTTTCTGACTGGAGCTTAATCCACCTCTCTTGTTCGCCCCTGGACTCAGGAGTATTTGATAGAGAGGGATCAGCAGCTGAGTGATTTTCAGTGTGAACATTATCTTGCTGAGCAAATTTGTTGTAAAACGCCGGCCTCTCCACTTCTTCCCAGGCATCCTTAGGTTCATCTGGTGCTTATGTAGTGGGGAGCCGAGACAGGGCATCAGCATTATCATTGGAGCGGCCTGCCCGGTATTTCACAGTGAAGTCATCGTTGGTAAGGCGGGAGGCCCATCTTTGCTCCAGAGCTCCCAACTTGGCTGTATTCAGATGTGCCAGGGGATTGTTGTCCGTGAAGGCGACAAACGGAGTGGCAGCAAGGAACTTTTCAGTCACAGCCCACACTAAAGCAAGGAACTCCAGCTTGAAGGAACTATAATTCTGATCGTTTTTCTCAGCTCCCCTCAGGGATCTGCTGGCATAGGAAATCACCCTCTCTTTGTTGTCTTGCACCTGAGCCAACACGGCTCCCAGGCCTCTTTTACTGGCATCCGTGTAGAGGTGAAACGGCTTCTGATAATCCGGGTAACCCAGGACAGGGGGTTCAGTCAGCTTCTTCTTTAGGAGCTGGAAGGCAATTTCCCGTTCTTCGTTCCATTCAACAGGGATAGGAGTCTTTGGACTCTTTTTGGGATGCCCCCTTAGGAGTTCCTGGATCGGATCCGCAATCTGTGCAAAATTCGGGATGAAGCGTCTGTAATATCCTGCAAAGCTGAGAAAACTTCTCACCTCCTTCACGGTGGTAGGAGTAGGCCAATTACGGACAGCAGCAAGTTTATCAGGATCATGCTGGACTCCTTCTGCACTAACAACGTGCCCTAGGTACTTTACTGCTGGTTTCAGCAGATGGCACTTGGATGGCTTGATTTTAAGGCCATATTTAACTTGGAACACTTCAGCCAGGTGTTTTAAATGTTCCTCATATGTCTTGGAGTAGATAATGACGTCATCCAAGTATAGCAGTACAGTCTCAAAGTTCTTATGGCCTAAACAACGCTCCATCAACCGCTAGAACGTCCCTGGAGCGTTACACAGTCCGAAAGGCATGTAATTAAATTCAAATAGGCCCATAGGAGTAGTGAAAGCGGTCTTCTCCCGGTCTTCTGGGGCCGCTGGTTAAGTCCAGAGTGGAGAAGTAGGCTGATGACCCCAGGGCAGTCAAAGACTCTTCAATGCGTGGCAACGGATAAGCGTCTTTGTGGGTAATTTGATTCCTTTTTCTATAGTCCACGCAGAACCTAATGCTGCCATCTTTTTTACGAACAAGAACTAGGGGCGCAGCCCAGGGACTATGACTGTCCCGGATTATATTAGAGTCCTTCATTTCTTTTATCATCTCTTTTATAGACTGATAGGTAGTAGGTGGTATGGGTCTGTATCTCTCCTTGATAGGAGGATGAGAGCCAGTGGGTATGGTGTGTTTGATTACACTGACCTCTCCGTAGTCCGTGGAGTGCTTGCTAAAGGCCTTGTGGTGCTCTTTCACCAGATTCAGGACTCCCTCTATTTGGTCCTTTGTGGTAGATTCGTTTCCCACATGAAGTTCTTCCCACCAGGATACTGGAGAGGCGCTGGCAGGGTCGCTGCTGCTCTGTGCTGTTTGGAACGTCTCCGTGGCAGGCAGACGGATAACACCCTGGAAGGATACCTGGAAAAGCTGAGCAATAGGGCAGTGCTTAGAAAGAGTAACAGGGTGATCACCGAAATTAATCAAACGGACAGGCACTTTACCTTGGGATACAGTCACCAGGCTCTTGGCTGCTCATACGAAGTGGTGATTCTCAATTTGGATGGGCTCCACTAGGGCTTGATAGTCTTGGCCCTGGATACCTAGCACGGCACGGCACCACAGGATAATCTGGGAATTCGGTGGCAGGATTACCGGCCGGTTATCCCGGATCCGGGCAGTACAGATTTCTCCTTTTCCATTTGCAAATTTTTGCTGAGCACACAGCACACTGATAGTCTTCTGAATGACTCTTTTAGAAGCAGGTGAAGCTGAAGGTATGGATTGGTTCAATGCCTCAAGTACCTCGGAGTAACAATTTTTAAAGACATTAGTCCCTAAGATCACAGGGTGTCCCCCTTTATCTCCGGCTTGCACCACAATCACACCTTGCAGTTGTAAGGTGGCTTCTCCCACCTGAAGGGTAGGTTCCCAGTACCCATGGACTTTCACCGGCTTGCCGTTGCTAGCAATGATATCCAGCCAGGATTCTGGTGGCTGGGTGGGGAGACTTGAATCCCAGAATTTGTCAAAGGCGGGTCGTTGGATGGTTGTGACCTGAGACCCAGTATCCAGCAGGGCTTCAAAAGGTATCCCATTGATACTTATGTTAATTTTTGGACGAGATCTGAAGTATCTAGGCATCCAACTTGGATCTTTTGGACCTACTGTTCTACCTCCCGAAGGGCAGTCCTCGGCCTCGAGGGTGGCCCGTTTAACTGCCAACACGTTGATTCAGTATGTCCATATTTTTTACAATAGTGGCAGACAGGCTGCTTGCGATTCTTAGACCGGTAACTCGGTCGTCCATCCGGTTCTTTGGGGTATACCTCTTTATATGCAGGCGGGAGGAGCCTTTGAGGTAGGGGGCTCTCGTCCTCCAATAACAATGGTCTTTCCCATTCCTCTATTTTCCTGCACACCTTTTCTAGGCTCTTAGTGAGATGATTAACTTTCTCCATTAATGCCGCCACCACATCTGTTACTGGAGCCTGGGTGGCTTGACTGGCTCCGGACGACCGCACATTCATAATTTTTGACTGGCAGGCCTGAGGTTCAAGGGAGGCCACTGGCCCCGTGGGCGGGTTTTGGCCTAGGATACTGATGGCCAGCTCTTTAAAGTCCAAAAACGCACAATTGGGGTGTTGGGCCGACAGCATCCTCAGCTGGCCCTTTAAGTGCTCAGTGTTTACACCCGCAATGAACTGTTCCCTTAGAGTCCGGTCCTGGTCCTCAGCCTCCCGGGGGTCCACCTGGACCACAGCCCTCAGGGTCTCTTGCAGGGACAAAGCAAAATCACGGAAAGACTCACCAGGCTGTTGCTTCCTGCTGAAAAATCGCATCTTAACTTCTGACACCATTCTGGCCTCAAACGTGGTGCCGAGGCGATCAAAGATCTGTTCCAGGCTATTCTTTTCGGAACAGGGCCATGACATGACCTCCCTGCGGGCGGCCCCTTCTAACTGTGATAAGAGGATCTCCATTTGTTGCTCGACGGAGATAGGGTAGAGCTGGAATAAGGCCAGGATCTGGTCTCTAAAACCCTTCAATTTATGGGCTTCCCCGGAATATTGTAGGAACCAGGGGGCCCCAAAATAATATGGCATGGTCAGTGGCATCAGGCTAGATGTTGCCGCAGCGGCAGGTGCCCTGTTATCAGCTGCGTGCACTTCAGAAGGTATATCGGGGGCCACCTGCCCCGCTTCTTCAGGTGTGGACATAGAGTGGTCTCTGGAGGTAGCTTCTTTAGGCAGACACACGCTGGGTTTCGCTGGCTCAAGCGCTGCTAAGGGGGACTATGGAGTGAGTATGGCCCTTTAAGGAGCAGCGGAGCAGGAAAAGATCTGAATCGGATGTGTTCTCCCCTGGATTAAGTCTCTTATTGCTAAGGAGGGACCTCCCCCCAGCTTTCCAGCAAGATCGGAATTCACCCGGTGCTCAAATATAAAGGAATCGGTTTTACCGAAAGTTTACTTACTCCGGTGATGCGCAGTCCAGGTCTCGCGAGGCACGGGATTATGTTGTGCGGAGGTCCCACGCGCAGCGTCAGGAGATAGGCGCGGCCTCTCTGAGCTCCGGGATTCAAGGTAGGCGGTATCTTCTTTACAGACAGGGTGGTACCTTTCTTTTGCAGGCTGGGCGGTACCTTCTCTTTTCTTTTTCGCGCCAAACAGACACAACGAGGCGCACCGATAGTCCAGTCAGCTTAGGCGGCCATCTTTAAGTATAACGCTGTCCATTCACTGACAGAAAGCAGTGACTTAAGAAGCGGCAAACAGTCCACAACAATACAATTTTCACACCGCGATTTTCACAGTTCTTGGCCCAGCAATTTTTCAAATAAACAGATAGGGCTTTATCACTTTATGGGCAATAACGGCACACAGTTTAGATTCCACAATGGCGTAGAAATAATCCATAAATCCTGTTCGTGACGCCAAAATATGCGGTACGCAGCCCTGCAGGGTGAACGATGGTGAGGTCACGGTTAGCAGGCAAAACGAGGGTTGCTCTTGGTTACTCACAGTTTATGGAAGACCCTGGGCAGGCGTACAGCAGTGATGGAGAGGCTGGCACATGGATCCTCTGGGGCACTCTCTGTATATAGTGACCAGGCCAGATTGTAGGTGAGGTGCCCTGGGTGTTGCAGGTTTAATGTGCCGGTGGCAAGATCCCTTTAAGTTCGTGACGCCAGTGCCGGTAACGGTGGCACACCGATTTGTTGCAGTAATAATGGAGGAACACAAATTGCAGTGAGCCAAAACTTCCTTTTACTGAAACAGTTAACTATTTACAGTCAATGGCAGGCACAATGTTCTTGCAAGATACTCAGAGGGTTAAAACACTTACAGATCAGGCTGCACTTTTCCTCAGAATCCTGTCTGTCTTTATCCCAAGGCCCGTATGCCCTATTGCTGGCTTTATCCTTGGTTAGGGTAAACTTCCTCTCGTATATGACTCCTTGCTTTAAGTAGAACCTTCTGCCCTTCAGCTCTCTGTTTGGCTGGAAACACCTTGGCTCTGCACTGTACTCTTGTGGGAACTGGGTTTCTCAGGAGGTAAAACCCTCTACTGGTGGCAAACTTCTGAGCTTGATTTGCTCAGGAACCTCAGGCAGGCTAGACTGCACTCACTAGCCTCCTGGATTACACTGCCTTCCCTTTTCCTGTCTGGACCTAACTATATATACTAGGGTGTTTCCTAGCTCCCTTTACTGTCTAGGAGGAGAAACTACACCCCTACAGGCCTGGTACACAGGAAATACATAGGGAAAATCACATAAAACATTATATAAAATACAATGGCCATACTCCACAGGAGATGGAGAATAACGTGGCCAAATTGACCCTTGTGTAGTGCCCACATTTACCTAGTGGGACACTACAATTGCTATCTGGCTCCCTCATTTCTCTGTGTTTCCTGAACAAGCACAAAGCTCATGCCTGATGAAATAGTACCATATTGCAATAAAAAACTGGCATCTGCTCTAGTACGTTTTGCTGCTGCTTATGGTCATGACATTACTAAATATGGATGAAGAAATAGTTCTACTTAAAATGGCCCCCTCAATGGTGGTCGGAGCAGCGTGGGGAGAGTAAAATTTTTGTAAAGTAATACTGTGCTGCCTATACTTATACAAAACCGAATTTAGACAACACTTCTAGATTCTAGGGGTAGGGTGTTTTGGTATTAGCTCCAAAGCCTCCATATGACCACCATGACTGTGAAATAACTTGCCTCTTTGACAGGCAGTTAGATATGAATCTATTATATAATGAACACTCCCCAAATTCTCATAGCTCTTGGGCAAAGGGTCATCAAATCTATTGTGTTCCTCCTCTATTACGTCTTTGCTCTACATAGATAGATGCCTAGAATCCCAGAAACAGACCTCCATGCTTCCTTGATATACAACTTTAGCATACTATTCTTCAAATGGTATCAAACCATAGGGATTTCTATAGAAGTAATTTTTTTCTCTATGCAACTTCTAGGCAAGATAGGGAAGAGGTAAGTGATCACATATTGTAAGTAGCACATTTATATTAGACCTTTACTACAGTTAGCTTAGGATAGGGACACAAGATATTTTGGCAAGGGCTACAGGACTAGATTAAGGAAAGTAAACCGTGAAACTGATGACAGCATTGCCTGCTTATGCTCAATGAACTTCTCTAGTTCTCTTCACTATTGCAAGTGGTTGAAGAAATAATCCACTTTAAAAAGTGATTTCATGTCACGTACCCCATCTGAATCATGACATGTGAAAACAAAGTTTCCCACTGCACATTATGAAAGTACTGGCATTTAAAGTGGTGGAACCAGAAGATCATAGTCATATTACTAGGTTTTTTAACCCTTTCAGGCCCGGAGTTTTTTTTTTTTTTTTGGCGGTTTCGTTTTGCGCTCCATGCCTTCCCAGAGCTATAACTTTTTTTTGTCTGTTCAGATAGCCATATGAGGGCTTTTTTTTTGCAGGACAAGTTGTACTTTCCAACTCCACCATTTAATATTGCATATGATGTAGTGGGAAGCTTCAAAGAAATTCCAAATGCGGTGAAAATGCAAAAAAAAGCAATTCTACAACAGTTTTACAGGTTTTTTATTTATGAGGTTCGATGTGTGATAAATCTGACCAGTTACTTTTATTCTACAGGTCTGTATGAATCCGGCGATACCTTATATGTATAGGAGACACGTAACAGAACCTCAAGGTATAAGCTGGATATCGCTGAATGATAAATGATGATACAATATGCTATTGAAACAGTTTTTTGCTTTTCCATCTCTGTTCCCAGTTGCAACAAAAAACATGTTTGTTTACCTGCTTTAACATTTTTTATTTCTTGGACTATCAACATTATTTTTGGAACTTATTTTTCATGACCAATGCATACCTTTAATTTTTGTAAGAATATATACGTTTATAGTTTGAAAAAAAAAGTTTTTTTTTACTTTCTAGTTAATCTTTCTGCTACCCTAAAATAGACTTTTATTTGTATTCAGCATCGCACACTATTTTGATATATAACATGCCTATTATATGGTAATTGTGTCAGGACAAATGTTATGACAATGACTAGTGTGTGTGTGTGTGAGGGTCTTTTGGGGGCATATTATGTAGATTTGATTTTTTTTTTTACTTTTAGATTTGTATTTTTATTTTGTACAGTGTAAATAAGAATAGAGAAGACAGAATATGTGGTGAAAACTACTTGAGCTCTCGCGCGAGATCTTACAGCAGGAGGAGGAGGGAGGGAGAGCGAGAGGCGGCACAGAGGATTAGGAGGCGGTGCAGAAATCTGGAAAGGCGGCGCTGGGCACGAACGGCGGTGGGTGCGGCCAGCACCTTGCATCCCTTGACATTCCCTTGGGCACCTTATTTCTTTGAGTGACAGGTTAGTAAAACCTGTTTTTTTAGCAAACTAAGGCTACGGATAACATTTAGAAGCCCACATTAGGAATCCTGATGAGGCCCTGAACATCAGCATATGTTTAGCTGACAGGGGTGAAACCTGGTGACAGAATCCCTTTAAGGACCTGCTCTGCTTGCCATACTTATATGGTGGGCATTAAGTGGTTAACCTAAATAGGTTCTGAGTTCTTTACTAATAATGCTTGTTTGTCTGCAGCCACCACTAGGGGGAGCTTAGGAGCTTATTGAAGACAATGTATACATTATAATTAAATAGTAAAACTTCATGAGAGTCCTAGTGGTGTATCTACAGTATGTCAAATGTAGGCAAACGGCTTAAAGTAGAAGCTGCAATCATTTAAATTGATGCTTGGGAACAAGAAACATATTTAAATTTAGATAATATATATCAAACTGTATACTATATTATAGCCTTCGTACTGATCGTTGGTGTTTCTAGAGCATCTATAAGTATCCTCATATGTAACAGCTTTCTCTTTCTTTATAATTTGTTAAACCAGGGATGCTCAACCTCCGGCCCTCCAGCTGTTGCAAAGCTTCAAGCATGCCCTAATAGCTGTAGGTGGTCCAGGGATGCTGGGAGTTGAAGTTTGGCAACAGTTGGAGGGCCACAGGTTTGGCACCCCTGTGTTAAACCAATAATCAAGCCACTTTAATTTATGGCCTTTCAGGATTAATAGAACACCAATGCATTCCTCTCTTTAACTTGAAAAATTAGACTAATAATGCACCACAAACTGCAACCCAATTTTGAAGGTCCCTTGAAAATTTTGGAATTCAAAACTGTTTCAACAATTGAAAGATTCAATGTAAGAATTTTTAAAATCATTTCCCCTGCTTTTCAGTCTTAGGCACACAATATACAGACAAAGAAAACCCTGTTTCCGATGATCTTGTCAATCTAATATCTTTTTCTTTTGCCTTTGTAAAGGTAAATAACTTCAAACCATTATAAGGTATTAACAGGTTTCCCAGGATAGGATCTTATAAAGTATTGCTCACTCGCATTGTCATCAGAAATTAATTTTCTACCTGAAAGACAAATTGGCTGGTAGATTATGAAGTTAAACGCAAGGAACAAGTGAGCATCTGTGTCTTCTGAATATGCCTCCTTGGCGTCTTACATATAAATGAATCAGAGTGTTCAAACTTAAATTAAGATCTTTGGCGAGATAAACAGTTAAAACTGGTTCCCATAGCTACATCTCACACATAAATGTGATTGCATTATAATCCCTTAGTAATCAGGTCTAAATGAAAGAAAGATGATAAGGGTTTTATTTTCGGATTTCGGTGCTGATTTTTATTAGTTCCCAATCAGATCAGTGCTGAGATGTCTTTCATCATATTGTGGTAGTGCCTGAGAAATCATTAGTATATGCTGAGAATAGTTAGAAACATTCTTCATTTCTTATATGGATATTTCTTATGAAATGTAGAAATATAGAAGTCTTGGTATAAAATCTTTAATGCAATGTAGATGGGACCAAATAAAACAGAATTTAAAGCATACCTGAGTTAAAAAAAAAAAAGCTTGCATAATGGCTGTGCTTCTTTGTACAATTATAACTGTAAAGGAGCAGTTGGGCTTCCCTAAAGCCTCTTTCAGTCATATTATTCCCCATTTCAGCTGCACAGCTAAATGCATTTCTCTCAGAAACAGGGGGGTGTCTCCCTTCTGCCACTACTATAGGCAGTGAACTCACTTCCCTTATATCCCACTATGATTGTTTTCTTCTAGGGAGCTCAGAAAGCTGATAAGGAGGGATAAATCACACTTACAGAAAAGCCGAAGGCTCCTGTGATGTTCAGAGGCTGTGTAGAAGCAGTTATTTTTATCAGGTTCAGTTGTTTTATCGCTCTCAGCTAGCTTTGAGATGTCCCCACTTTCTCTCAGCCATCTTCTGAGTCTCTGTTACCAAGGTCACATGTTACATGAGGACAGGCAGTAGACTGTATCTTAGGTGGAAGTGAGACCCCTGGTGGCCATGACTTTACAGCTTTTTTTTAGGTGTATGCAGGCATATTTTTTTAATGAAATGATTTAGAATTTGCTAGTTGCACTATTCTCTATTTAATAAAAGGAAATTGTGTGAAAGTACAGGGACTCTTTAAAAATAATCTGTTACCCGTTCTAACAGCTCAAGCGCATGCTGAACGGGTCCCCATATTCATGAGCTCACAGCTCTCCCCACCCACCTGCCTCTGATTTACATTTTTTTTCTAGATGCATATGGGGACTCATTCAGCATGTGCTGGAGCTGTTTAGTGCAAGATTTTAGCAAAATGATTGGGTCATTTAAATAAAGTGACCCAGCATTTTGCTAAGGAGACCTGCCACTAGTTTATGTTGCCCTTAGTTGCTTCCTGGAATGCACATTTGAATTTGAATTTAAAGCAACCTGATAGCATGTGATAGAGGAAGGGGTGCTACCCATTTAGGAGCAGGACAAGAGAGATGCATCCATGAGCAGACAACCACTGTGCTTTTCAGTTGTGTGCAGAAACCATGCCAAAAAAGGACATTTGCTTCTTGACACAATCTGAAATTAGTCTGGAAACCGCATAAATGGTATTGCTGACTCCCACTGAATGAGTCCTCAGACTCCTATTGTGAATGAGGCCTGAGAGTCCTGCTTATCCCCCGCCAACACAGGATGATTGAAAGCTTTCTCTGTTTCAGTGTGTACACCCAGAAAATGGAATAAACCTTAGGTCATTAAGACTCTCACCATCTCCGTCTCTTCTGGGAGTCCTGCCAGAAGTTACTCTCCTTTTTTGCTTGACATGTTTACTTTAAATATATAGAATGGTGCACTACTAGCATGTGTACATCCTAACAGTCTTCTCAGCCACACCACTGTGCATAAAGCACATCCTAGTGGCTTCAGCTTGGTTCTACAGATGCCCCTGTATGGTGGACCTTAAGATGTTTGGTCTCATTTAAACAGTAGAGACCTGTACACATCAGGCAGTCGAGTAGAGCCACAGACACCTTGAAGGTTGTACAGAGCTGTAAGTATACAATAGTGGACTGTGCATGAGGCCTTAAGTACATAATGTAATAAGTGGCATTATATGGTGTGTACGTTCTTGAAACAAACTAGACGTATATCAACTATAAAGCTGTCTACAGTCATAATAATACCAGCATTTCTTTTGCTGTCTATTGATAAAGGTTCATTTTGGTCTCCAACGAGGCACTTGCATGTCGTTGCTCTTCATTCCACCATGATTGAAGTAGAATGTTTTTCATGTTTCAAACTTAATTGTATCTAAAGATCAAATAGGCTTCATTGTACTCCATTATGTGGTCCTGCATTCATCTAAGAAAGCGTGTGGACAAGGAGCAATGTAATACCCATTAATTCTAGATATTAAAGTTCATTACCATAAAGGTTCACCATTGCCCTGAAGTCCTCATCACAGACATTTGCAGACCAAAAATCTGAGATTTCTTTTGTTTCCATCTTAAATATTGTACACCTGAAAGATCAGATTGCATACTATTGCTGTGTTGTTTCTGCAATAAAGATGTTGATGTCAAAACTTACCTAACTGACTCTTGCATGATGTGCACTTGAGGAATAGCAGCTAATGGCCTAAATTATAGTCCTAATAATGAACCACTCCTATTGGTTTTTTGATTTAATTTCACCAATACCATTAATTAACTCACAAGCTGAGTTTATGAGATAAGCGCTCTTAAGACTTGAGAGCAGTCAAGACATGGATGGAATATTGATTTTTTTCCCCCTTCTAATTTGTGTTTGGAACAGAATGTTTCCAAGTAGGGGATAATTATTTTTCCCATTTTGACTTCAGTATATTTACTTTTTCTCCTCTCCAAGCATGACACTCAAACACCAATAGGAAAATGAGTTGCACCATGTTCAACCATATGGGCTGAGTCTGTCATCTGGGGCTGAGGTTTACACATATATTTTCCTGCTCTTGTGCTTTCTGATAGTTCTGTCAATATAAATGTTAGAGATACCACATGCCAAAGATTTAGATGCCATGTGGATATTAACTATGTTTATTTGCGGTATTCCACCTGTTATTTGGGAGGATGAATACAAAGTTTTAAAGAGATCTTTTGGCTATGCCAAGAATTACTGCACTATTTCTCCTTTTTATTGTTCTGTTGAACAGCAGAGATTGAGTAGTGCTGAATTACTGACAACCCAACAGACAATGCCTGGCTTGGGTGAAATCTTATCCCATGAACTAACAGTTTTTGGGAAAGGGAGGAAAAATAGGCCTTTTCATTACCAGATCTGGTTTTATGGTTGAATACTTGAATAAGTATTCATCTTCTGTATAATGGAGTGCCTATGGCTCACTAGTAAAGAGCCATAGGGACTTACATGGGACTTACATAGAAACATAGAATGTGTCGGCAGATAAGAACCATTTGGCCCATCTAGTCTGCCCAATATACTGAGTACTATGAATAGCCCTTGGCCCTATCTTATATGAAGGATGGCCTTATGCCTATCCCATGCATGCTTAAACTCCTCCACTGTATTTGCAGCTACCACTTCTACAGGAAGGCTATTCCATGCATCCACTACTCTCTCAGTAAAGTAATACTTCCTGATATTACCTTTAAACCTTTGACCCTCTAATTTAAAACTATGTCCTCTTGTAGCAGTTTTTCTTCTTATAAATATTCTCTCCTCTTTTACCTTGTTGATTTCCTTTATGTATTTAAAAGTTTCTATCATATCCCCTCTGTCTCGTCTTTCTTCCAAGCTATACATGTTAAGGTCCTTTAATCTTTCCTGGTAAGTTTTATCCTGCAATCCATGTACTAGTTTAGTAGCTCTTCTCCGAACTCTCTCCAAAGTATCAATATCCTTCTGGAGATATGGTCTCCAGTACTGCGCACAATACTCCAAATGAGGTCTCACTAGTGCTCTGTAGAGCGGCACCTCTTTCTACTAGTAATGCCTCTCCCTATACACCCAAGCATTCTGCTAGCATTTCCTGCTGCTCTATGACATTGTCTGCCTACCTTTAAATCTTCTGAAATAATGACCACTAAATCCCTTTCCTCAGATACTGAGGTTAGGACTGTATCATTGATTTTATATTCTGCTCTTGGGTTTTGACGCCCCAGGTGCATTATCTTGCACTTATCAACATTAAATTTTAGTTGCCAGATTTTTGACCATTCCTCTATTTTCCCTAAATCCTTTTCCATTTGGTGTATCCTTCCAGGAACATCAACCCTGTTACAAATCTTTGTGTCATTAGCAAAAAGACACACCTTACCATCAAGGCCTTCTGCTATTACGCTGATAAAGATATTAAACAATATGGGTCCCGGAACAGATCCCTGAGGTACCCCACTGGTAACAAGACCATGGTCTGAATATACTCCCATGACTACAACTCTCTGTTGTCTGTCCCTCAGCCACTGCCTAATCTATTCAACAACATGGGAGTCCACGCACAAAGACTGCAATTTATTGATAAGCCTTCTGTGTGGGACAGTATCAAAAGCCTTACTAAAGTCCAGATAAGCGATGTCTACTGCACCTCCGCCATCTATTATTTTAGTCACCCAATCAAAAAAATCAATAAGATTAGTTTGACATGATCTGCCTGAAGTAAACCCATGCTGTTTTTCATCTTTCAATCCATGGGATTTTAGATGTTCCACAATCCTCTCCTTAAGTATGGTTTCCATTAATTTCCCCACTATTGATGTCAGGCTTACTGGCCTATAGTTGCCCTATTCCTCCCTACTACCTTTCTTGTGAATGGGCACAACATTTGCCAATTTCCAATCTTCTGGGACGACTCCTGTTGCCAGTGATTGGTTAAATAAATCTGTTAATGGTTTTGCTAGTTCGCCGCTGAGCTCTTTTAATAGCTTTGGGTGTATCCCATCAGGCCCCTGTGACTTATTTGTATTAATTTTAGACAGCTGACTTAGAACCTCTTCCTCTGTAAAGACACATGCATCAAAAGATTCATTAGTCTTCTTTCCTAACTGAGGTCCTTTTCCTTCATTTTCCTTTGTAAAAACTGAACAGAAGTATTCATTGAGGCAGTCAGCTAGTTCTTTATCTTCTTCCATATAACTTCCTTCTTTTGTTTTTAATTTGGTAATTCCTTGTTTTAGTTTCCTTTTTTCATTTATGTATCTGAAGAATGTCTTATAGCCTTTTTTTTACTGACTGAGCTAATTTCTCTTCTGCTTGTGCTTTAGAAGCTCTTATAACTTGTTTGGCCTCTCTCTGCCTAATCTTATAAATTTGCCTGTCATCCTCTTTTTTTTATTTTTTATAATTACTAAATGATATCTTTTTGTTTTTAATGATTTTGGCCACTTCTGCTGAGTACCACAGTGGTCTCTTCCTTTTTTTGCTTTTACTGACAAGCCTAATGCAATTTTCTGTTGCCTTCAATAGTGCCACTTTTAAGTAGTCCCATTTCTCCTGGACTCCATTGAAACTGTTCCAATCTGATAGGGACTCGTATACCACTAATCTAATTTTAGTAAAGTCAGTTTTTCTAAAATCTAAAACTTTTGTTTTTGTGTGGTGTGACTCAGTCACTGTACTTATAGTAAACCACACTGACTGGTGATCACTAGATCCCAAGCTTTTCCCTACAGTAATATCATATACCAAATTCCCATTTGTGAATACTAAATCTAAAATGGCCTCCTTCCGGGTTGGCTCCTCAACTACTGGCTGTAGAGATAATCCCAGTAGGGAATTTAGAAACTTGCAGAAAATTGTTTAGCATTGCATTGTGATGTCTAGACCAATACAATCAGAAGATGACTGGAAAGAAAAAAGAAAGAAATTATCTTTAAAGGATCATAGGAAAAATGTACAAAATATATGGTACCAATACATAATATTAAGATCATTAGTGACTGATTCAATAGAAACTCGAATGTATACTGCTGACTGTGACTCTAGTTTATTTGAGGAGAATACAACAACCAACTGTTTTAATTAGGGGATATGACTGGTGGCTGCCTTTATTGAAATCAATAAGCAGTCTATGAATTGTCTGGTGCTTGTCACGAACCAGCGGGTGATAGCCGACTGTGCCACGTGACCAACCTCTTCTGAGGGCGTTGTCTAAGTGAACCCTTCGTTCTTCACAGTACCCCAGATGGTGGGGATAGACTTTCCCAAGGGGAACACCAGGTTGCTACCTCTAGAGGAGGATTGGCACACGAGGCAGCTGATCCCAATGGACCAAGAGGTAGCAAAGCAAGGTACTAGAGGTACAGATGTGGTCAGCAGGCTGAGTGCTAACCAGGAGCAATAGTGCAGGACTGAAGGATGAGGCAGAGGCGAAGTCAAACAAGCAATAGGTCAGGGCAGGTGGCACAGGTATAGGTCAGTCTATACGGGTTGGCAACAGGAGACTCAAGGCAAGCAGGCAGGGATCAAACAGGTAGTGGAGTCCAGAAACACAAGCACAAGCCAGGTAAACAGGAACACAAGCAGATATCAGCAACCTTTGCAGGACACAAGGACCTTGACACTCAGGCATCGGGGAAGCAGGCTGAGCCACTTATGCAGGAGGGCTAGGATTCATCAGCGAGGTCACATGATCTAACCCATAAAGCACAGGAAGTGACATGAGCATCCCTTAAGGAAGTGCTGCAGGGAACAAGCAGCAAGTATGCTGTGGCCAGGGCTGAAAGGAAACTGTGGAGCAGATCCCAGAACAAACAGTACCTACAAGGACAGAGCCCATAACTGCAGTGGTGAATGGGGAAGCACTGGCAGCAGATCACCACTGAACATGGCGCCCGGGACCTCGGCGGTAAGCAGGGGAGCAGCGGCGCACGGCAGCCACTGTTACAGTGCTCTAAAAAGCATTCTGATAGATGGGATGCAAAAATTTACTCAGTCGTCCTGTAAGCTTTCATTTGTTTCTGTATATCCTATTTAACATAATGGAGAGCGATGGCACATGCATGACCACCTCTCTGCTGTGAAAGGGGGAACAAGGGACATTAGATGTAATAACCTTTGGATGAAGTCAAGGGCCACATTGGAGGCTACTATAATGTGATGGGTTGATAGAAAAGGCTCTTTGATTTGAGAGTTCAATAGCATATATTGAGCAGTGATGAGCGGCAGGGGTCATATTCGAATTCGTGATATTTCACGTATATTTTATAGAATATTCGACATATATTCGCGAATTCGTATATTTGTACGTTCTTTTTTTTTAACGCTAAAATCGGCAAGGTAATGATCGCTTAATATGCGAATATTGTGTGCTCAATACAGGTGTGGGTCAAAAAAATGAATATATAGCACTATAGAATATAGTGCTATATATTTGTTTTTAGAATATTCATAATTTTTTCCATCTAAACACATGATTCCTCCCTGCTTCTTGCTTGTGGGCCAATGAGTCATTGGCCCACAAGCAACTTAAGCAGGGAGGAATCATGACTTCAGATGGAAAAAAATGACGAATATTAAAAAAAAATTAATACATAGCACTATATTCAATATAGTGCTATATATTAGTTTTTTAGAATATTCGTATTTTTTTCCATCTGAAGTGAATACATGATTCCTTCCTGCTTCTTGCTTGTGGGCCAATGACGTCATTGGCCCACAAGCAAGAAGCAGTGAGGAATCATGTGTTCAGATGGAAAAAAATTACGAATATTCGTCATTCCGAATATATAGCACTATATTCTAAATATTAGCGAATTGTTGAAGTGCCAATATTTGCGATTAAAATTCGCTATTCGAATATTCGCGCTCAACACTATTCAGGAGTCGACACAAATATCAATAATTCCAGATTAATAAGGTATTTTAAAATGTTTTATTTTAATCCCTTAAAGATACAGCCAGTTTTCACCTTAAGGACTGGTCCCAATTTTGAAAATCGGATGTGTCACTTTATGTGGTAATAACTTTGGAATGCTTTTACTCATCTAACTGATTATAAGACTGTTTTCTTGTGACACATTGTACTTCCTGCTAGTAAATTTGGGTCAAAATGTTTTTCCTTTATTTATAAGAAAAAATCAAAAATTTACAATAAATTTGTAAAAATTCACAAATTTTCTAAATTTGAATTTATCTGCTTTTAAGACAGATAGTAAAACCTCACGAAATAGTTATTCATTAACATTCATCATATGTCTACTTTATGTTGGTATCATTTTGTAAATGTAATTTTTTTTAGGACTTTAGAAGGCTTAGAATTTTAGAAGAAACTTTCTTTCTTTTTTAAAGAACCAATTTAGTTCTTAAGTCACTTTGGAGGGCGTACATAATAGAAATCATCCATATCACCCAATTTTTGAAAATACACCCTCAAATTATTAAAAACTGAATTTATAAACTTTTTTTAAACCCTTTGGCCTCTTTCACACGGGCGCTGCGGGAAAATGTGCGGGTGCGTTGCGGGAGCAACCGCGATTTTTCCGCGCGAGTGCAAAACATTATAATGCGTTTTGCACTCGCGTGAGAAAAATCGTGCATGTTTGGTACCCAAACCCGAACTTCTTCACAGAAGTTCGGGCTTGGGATCGGTGTTCTGTAGATTGTATTATTTCCCCTTATAACATAGTTATAACGGAAAATAATAGCATTCTGAATACAGAATGCATAGTAAAACAGCGCTGGAGGGGTTAAAAAAATAAATAAAATTTTTTAACTCACCTTAGTCCACTTGATCGCGGCCCGGCATCTCCTTCTGTCTCCTTTGCTGAACAGGACCTGTGGTGAACATTAATTACAGGTAAAGGAGCTTTGGTGACGTCACTCCGGTCATCACATGATCCATCACCATGGTAAAAGATCATGTGATGGATCATGTGATGACCGGAGTGACGTCACCAAAGGTCCTTTACCTGTACTTAATGCTCACCACAGGTCCTGTTCAGCAAAGGAGACAGAAGGAGATGCCGGGCCGCGATCAAGTGGACTAAGGTGAGTTAAATTTTTTTATATTTTTTTTTAACCCCTCTAGCGCTGTTTTACTATGCATTCTGTATTCAGAATGCTATTATTTTCCCTTATAACCATGTTATAAGGGAAAATAATAATGATCGGGTCTCCATCCCGATCGTCTCCTAGCAACCGTGCGTGAAAATCGCACCGCATCCGAACTTGCTTGCGGATGCTTGCGATTTTCACACAGCCCCATTCACTTCTATGGGGCCTGCGTTGCGTGAAAAACGCTGAATATAGAGCATGCTGCGATTTTCACGCAACGCACAAGTGATGCGTAAAAATCACCGCTCATGTGAACAGCCCCATAGAAATGAATGGGTCGGTATTCAGTGCGGGTGCAATGCGTTCAACTCACGCATCGCATCCGTGTGGAATACTCGCCCGTGTGAAAGGGGCCTTTAGGTGTTTCACAGGAATTAAAGCAAAATGGAGGTGAAGTTTTCAAAAAAAATTTTTTTGCAGAATTTCCATTTTTGTCATTTGTTTTCCTAAAACACACAAAAGGTTAACAGCAAAATAAACCTTAATATTAATTACCCTGATTCTGCAGTTTACAGAAACACCCCATATGTGGTCATGAACTGATGTATGGGCTCAGAGTAGAAAAAGTGCTATATGATTTTTGGAAAGAAGATTTTGTTGAAATGGTTCTAAGGCAACATTTCTTACCCATTTTCTCCTGAATACAAAAACACTGCATATTTGCTTGTAAACCCTTTATATGGTCACACAGCAGGACTCAGAATGGAAGGAGCCCTATATGTCTTTTGGAGGGAAGATTTTGCTGAAATAGTTTTACTGCAGGCCAGTGGAGTACAGGCTCCAAAAATTATACATTCACCGTACAGAAAAGAACAATTGATAATGTGGCTGGAGGTACATTAGGCGGTCACCGTATAACTATTTTACTGTTTGCCAGTTAGATTACAAGCTCCAAAAATGATGCATTAACCGTACATAAAAGATCAAGTGATTATGCGGCTGGAGGTATATTAGATGGTCAATGGATATCAATTTTACTGCAGGCCAGTGGACTATAGGCCCCAAAAAATATTCATTCACCAGACAGAAAACATCAAGTGATTATGTGGCTGGAGGTATATTAGACGGTCATTGTATATCAATTTTACTGCAGGCCAGTACAAATACATGTCAAGTACATATGTTTAAAAGAACTAAAAATATAAAATTGGATTAAAAACATGGCTAATGAAATCCCCCCTCTTGAATAAACCCAAAATGATAATAGGTGAAATTCAATAACACGTGGTCATCACAGGTGTTGAATTTCTCCAAGGCCCCAACAATTAGGCATTCACCGTACAGAAAAGATCAAGTGATTATGTGTCTGGACTTATATTAGACGGTCAATGGATATCAATTTTATTGCAGGCCAGCGGACTACAGGCTTCAAAAATAATTCATTCACCATTCAGAAAAGAACAAGTGATTATGTGGCTGGAGGTATATTAGACAGTCAATGTATATCAATTTTACTGCAGGCCAGTGGACTACAGACCCCAAAAATTATTCATTCACCGGATAGAACAAGTGATTGTGTGGCTTGGAGGTACATTAGGCGGTCACCGTATAACAATTTTACTGTTGGCCAGTTAGATTACAGGCCCCAAAAATTATGCATTCACTGTACAGTAAAGATCAAGTGATTATGTGGCTGGAGGTACATTAGGCGGTCACCGTATAACAATTTTACTGTTGGCCAGTTACATTACAGGCCCCAAAAATTATGCATTCACTGTACAGTAAAGATCAAGTAATTATATGGTTGGAGGTACATTAGGCGGTCGCCATATAACAATTTTACTGTTGGGCAGTTACATTACAGGCCCCAAAAATTATGCATTCACCGTACAGAAAATATCAAGTGATTATGTGGCTGGAGGTATATTAGACGATCATTGGATATAAATTTTACTAAAGGCCAGTGGAGTACAGGCCCCAAACATTAGGCATTCACTGGACAGAAAACATCAAGTGTTTATGTGGCTGGAGATACGTACATTAGGCGGACACCGTATAAAAATTTTACTGTTGGCCAGTTACATTAAAGGCCCCAAAAATTATGCATTCAACGTACAGAAAAGATCAAGTAATTATGTGGCTGGAGGTATATTAGATGGTCATTGTATATCAATTTTACTGCAGGCCAGTGGAGTACAGGTCCCAAATATTAGGCATTCACCGGACAGAAAACATCAAGTGATTATGTGGCTGGAGGTATATTAGACAATCATTGGATATCAATTCTACTGCAGGCCAGTACAAATTAATGTGAAGTACATATGTTTAAAAGAACTAAAAATAAAATTGGATTAAAAACATGGCTAACGAAATCCCCCCTCTTGAAAAAAAGCCCAAATGTTAAAAGGTGAAATTCAATTAGACGTGGTCGTCACAGGTGTTGAATTCCTCCGATATCCATGCCTAATTCATTTTTAGAAATGTGATGTAGTCCACACTGTCGTGAGCTAGGCGAGTGCACTTATCAGTCACGATCCCCCCTTGCTACGCTGAACGTCCTTTCGGACAGGACACTCGAAGAGGGGCAAGCCAAGAGTTCTATGGCAAATTGTGCCAAGTCTGGCCACAGGTCAAGGCTGCACACCCAGTAGTCAGAAAGTCCACATCGGCCATAAACCCGATGTAGTCGGACACCTGTCGGTCTAGGTGTTCCCTGAGGCTGAATGCGGAGGGCAACTGTCGATGGGTTACATTACGGGGGTCCTTCTTCAAACACTGGAGCATGATGACCCCCATGTGCACTAAATTGTAAGAGGTGGAGTGGCCTGGCTCCTGCTCATCGCCCAGGAGAATGTCATCCTCGGTCTCCTCCCTCCATCCATGGACAACACCAGGGATCCCAGAAAATTTTAAAGCCTGCTCTTCTTGCTCCTCCTCCTCCTCCCAGGCACCATCCTCCTCTGACTCCTCTTTAGACTCCTGCTGACTTGTCTCAGATAGAGTAGCCCCCTTTGGAATTCATTTAGCATTGCGACTTCCTCATCTTCCTGCTCCTGCTCCTCGACGGCTTGATCAATTACATGAATCAATGCACGCTCCAGAAAAAAGGCAAAAGATACTATGTCACTGATGGTGCCCTGGCTGCGACTGACTAGTTTGGTGATCTCATCAAATGGCCGCAGAAGTCTGCATGCATCGCGCATGAGCAGCCACTGGCGCAGTGAAAAAAACCAAGCTCCCCAGAACCTGTCCTGCTGCAGAGTTCGTACAGGTAGTCCTTAACAGCACGTTTCTGCTGGAGCAGCCTATCAAGCATATACAAGGTTGAGTTCCAGCGCGTCGGGCTGTCACAAATGAGACATCTGACGGGCAAGTGGTGTCACCGCTAACGTCAGCAAGGCAAGCCATGGCCGTGTAAGATCTTGTAAAATGGGCAGAGATTTTCCTGGCCTGCCGCAAGACGTCCTGGACCCGGTGTATTTGGCAACTAATTGCTGCACGACTAAGTTCAGGGCGTGTGCCATGCACGGCACGTGTGTCACTTTGCCCTGTTTCAGCGCGCTCAGCAGATTGGTACTGTTGTCGCACACCACTTTACCAACTGTCAAATTAAGCAGGGTTAGCCACTAATCGGCCTGTGACCGCAGAGCTGAAAGGAGTGCAGGACTGGTGTGACTCTTGGCTTCCAGGCACAACAGCTGCAGCACATCATGCCAACATCTCACCTGGCACGTCGAATAGGTTCTGGGGACTTGGGGGGGTGCAGCGGAAGAGGCGGTAGCAGTAGAAAAGGAGGATTCAGCCGAGAAGAAGAGGCAGGCCTGCATGCAATCCGTGGCAGTAACACCAAATCCCCACGGGTGCCACGGGTTGCATGCTTGACAGCCGTCAGAAGGTTCACCCAGTGGGCAGTAAATGTTATGTACCTTCCCTGCCCATGTTTTCTAGACCACGTGTCTGTGGTCCGATGTATCTTGGCACCGACACTGTGTGCCAGAGATACATTCACTTGCCGCTGAACATGGCCATATAGCTCTAGGATGCCCTTCTGGGAGAAATATTTCCTTCCGGGGACCTTCCATTGCGGTGTGCCAATGGCCACAAATTTTCTAAAGGCCTCCGAGTCCACCAGTTTATATGGCAGTAGTTGGCGGGCTAGCAGTTCCGACAAGTCAGCGGTCAGCCATTGGGCAAGAGGGTTATCCGGCGTCATCAACTTTTTACGTTCGAACATTTGGGCCACAGAAGCCTGCCTTTAGCCAGAAGAATGCGACAATGGCACGGTGGAAGGTGGAGTGGAGGGCAAATAGGAGGAGAGAGGAGAAGGATAAGAGGCAGGACGTGGAGCGCCGGAAGTGTGGCCTTGTTGGTTCTAATGGTGTTGCTCCCATTGTCAGCACAGGCTGGAGAGGGCAACACTATTGTCAGCAGCAAACACGTTAAAAAAAAGCCCACACTGCGGAGCCATATGCCGGCATTCTGGGAGTGCCAGATGTGACCGTGCATGGTGGATGGCTTGCTCCAGATACATTTGCAGTCTGATTTTTGCCTCCTGTGCACTGCTAATTCTGCCTGCTTCTCCTACTTCTACCCCCTATCTGCTGCTCTGTCTCTCCCTCTGAACTCCCCTCCTCTTCCTCTCTTGTGGGCACCCATGTGACGTCCATCGACACGTCATCATCGTCACCTTCACCACCACTGACATTAAAGATCTCGGAGTGGGCAGCAACAATGGGGATTTACGTCCTTGGGCTGATCTGGGTACTGTCATCAGAACGCTGGGTGGCGGCCGTTGCTACCTCCTCTTCCTCATCCGATGCTAAGAATGGCTGCACATCGGTAAGATCTGAGAATGGATGGGAAAATAATTCCTCTGACTTGAGTGGAGGGGCTATGGTGGTGGTGGTGGTGGTGTCTTTGGGGTTGCACACAGCAGAGAGTGAGGAGGGTGCAGATACAGAGGATGAGGAGGGTGCAGAGGCGAAAGGCTTAGTGAGCCATTCAACCAACTCTTGTGCATCCTTTGACATAATCGCATGTACCTTCTCCAACCTCCCACTTAGGTTCCGGCCTGGTGCACCTGCTAGGCCCCTACCATTCTTGCTTCTTCCTCTGCCTGTCATTTTCAAAATGAACCTATGACAAAGTCCCTATAAAAGAGCAGTATTTGTGGAAGCAGGTATATAGAACCCATTAATAATTATTTCCTGGAAGCAGGTATATCAAATCAGTTTTTCTTTTTTTTTTTGGGGGGGGGGGGGGACTGGTATATCACACCAGTTGCAATTAGTTGTTCCAATAGCATTTGTCCCTCTGTATAGCTGTGGTATATCAGCAGAACCGCACACAACTGCTGCACAATACAAATGCACTATATAGAAAGTATACTATAGGTATATCACACCCCTGCCTCAATCAGATTTTTTGGGGGGCAACTGGTATATCACACTAGTTGCAACTAGTTGTTCCAATAGCGTTTGTCCCTCTGTATAGCTGTGGTATCGCTGCAGAACCGCACACAACTGCTGCACAATACAAATGCACTATATAGAAATTATATTATAGGTATATCACACCCCTGCCTCAATCAGTTTTTTTGGGGGGCAACTGGTATATCACACCAATTGCAATTAGTTGTTCCAATAGCGTTTGTCCCTCTTTATAGCTGCGGTATCGCAGCAGAACCGCACACAACTGCTGCACAATACAAATGCACTATATAGAAATTATATTATAGGTATATAACACCCATGCCTCAATCAGTTTTTTTGGGGGGGTAACTGGTATATCACACCAGTCACAATTAGTCTTTCCAATAGCGTTTGTCCCTCTGTATAGCTGCGGTATCGCAGCAGAACCGCACACAACTGCTGCACAATACAAAGGCACTATATAGAAAGTATTTTATAGGTATATCACACCCCTGCCTCAATCAGATTATTTGAGGGGGCCATTTGTATATCACACCAGTTGCAATTAGTTGTTCTAATAGCGTTTGTCCCTCTGTATAGCTGCGGTATCGCTGCATAACCGCACACAACTGCTGCACAATACAAATGCACTATATAGAAATTATATTATAGGTATATCACACCCCTGCCTCAATAAGTTTTTTGGGGGGACAACTGGTATATCACACCAGTTTCAATTAGTCTTTCCAATAGCGTTTGTCCCTCTGTATAGCTGTGGTATCACAGCAGAACCGCACACAACTGCTGCACAATACAAATGCACTATATAGAAAGTATTTTATAGGTATATCACACCGCTTCCTCAATCAATTTTTGTCGGGGGGCAACTGGTATATCACACCAGTTGAAATTAGTTGTTTCAATAGCGTTTGTCCCTCTGTATAGCTGCGGTATCACGGCAGAACCGCACACAACTGCTGCACAATACAAATCCACTAAATAGAAAGTATATTATAGGTGTATCACACCCCTGCCTCAATCAGTTTTTTTTTGGGGCCATTTATATATCACACCAGTTGCAATTAGTTGTTCCAATAGCGTTTGTCCCTCTGTCTAGCTGCGGTATCGCAGCAAAACCGCAAACAACTTCTGCACAATACAAATGCACTATATAGAATGTATATTATAGGTATATCACACCCCTGCCTCAATCAGTTTTTTTGGAGGGCAACTGATATATCATAACAGTTTCAATTAGTCTTTCCAATAGCGTTTGTCCCTCTGTATAGCTGTGGTATCGCAGGCGAACCGCACACAACTGCTGCACAATACAAATGCACTATATAGAAATTATTTTATAGGTATATCACACCCCTGCCTCAATCAGTTTTTTTTGGGGGCAACTGGTATATCACACCAGTTGAAATTAGTTGTTCCAATAGCGTTTGTCCCTCTGTATAGCTGCGGTATCGCGGCAGAACCGCGCACAACTGCTGCACAATAAAAATGCACTATATAGAAATTATTTTATAGGTATATCACACCCCTGCCTCAATCAGTTTTTTTGGAGGGCAACTGGTATATCATACTAGTTTTTATTAGTCTTTACAATAGCGTTTGTCCCTCTGTATAGCTGTGGTATCGCAGGCGAACCGCACGCAACTGCTGCACAATACAAATGCACTATATAAAAAGTATTTTATAGGTATATCACACCCCTGCCTCAATCAGTTTTTTTGGGGGGCAACTGGTATATCACACCAGTTGCAATTAGTTGTTCCAATAGCGTTTGTCCCTCTGTATAGCTGCAGTATCGGGGCAGAACCACACACAACTGCTGCACAATACAAATGCACTTTAAAGAAAGTATATTATAGGTATATCACACCCCTGCTTCAATCAGTTTTCCTGGGGGGCAACTGGTATATCACACCAGTTGCAATATGTTGTTCCAATAGCGTTTGTCCCTCTGTATAGCTGCGGTATCGCTGCAGAACCGGACGCAACTGCTGCACAATAAAAATCCACTAAATAGAAAGTATATTTGTCACGACAGGTCTGGGAGGAGAAGGTCGGAGCGACTTGCTACTCACGATAGCTTGTGAGTTTGCTCCGTGGTTCAGGGTATGTCATCTGGGTTTTGCCTTGTGAACCTTTTTGTCCTGACTGGGAGTTTGTAGGCATCCTTCTCAGGTGAGTCCTGTCTGCCACTCCCAGCTACTATATTAGTTTCAGTTTCACTCGCAGTCATTGCCAGATATAGTCCTTCCTCCAGTGCTATACTGACCTTTGAAAGAGA